>NW_028295480.1:55000-503048 GCF_964341445.2 Mesoplodon mirus
GCCGGACGGCGCGTGCCCGCTCGCTCCCGCTCGCCCGCTCGCGCGGACGGGGGCGGGGGGCGGGCGGCGGGGCTCGGGCAGAGGCCCGACACCCCGACCCACTCCCCGCCCGCCCGCCCGCCCAGACGGACGGGAGCGGGGCGGGGCGGACACGGCGGCCGGTCCACGACGGCTGCCCGGGGACCCGACGTCCCACGCTCGGGCGAGCGCGCCGGGGCGGGGCGCGGCGCGGCGCGGCATGGGGGCGGACAGAAGGAACGGCCTTCCGCCCCCACCCTCGCCCAACACGCAACCGACGCCGGCGGACGGGCGGCGACGGCGGAGGACCACGGAGCGGAACCGCGGCGGGCCCGCGAAGCGAAACACCCAGGGACGCGGCCCGGGGGTCGGCAGACGCGACGGACGCGGCAGACGGACGGACGTGGGAGACAGGGCCGACGAGGCGCGGCTGGCTCGGCCCGCCGTCGCGGAGACGCGACGACCACCTCACACACAAGACGTGGCGGCGCGGCGGGAGGCGGGCGCCCACGCGCCGACGCGAGGGGGCCCGGGGGCCATCCGAAGGGCACGGACGCGAGTCGGCCGCCGGGGCGCGACACGGGGTCTCACCGCCAGAGGCCCTCCAGCGCAGGGGCGGTCCCGCGACACACCCAGGACGCCGACTGGCCTCCTCCTCGGCCCCCACACCACAGGGTCCCCCCTCGCGGGGCTCGCGACCACCCACCGCCGCCGAACCTCCACGAGCCGCGGCCGGCCCGCGACAACACTCTCCCGCACGCACACCGGCCGCCCCGCGGGGCCCCCCCCACACACACACACCCCTCCGCCGCACCCGACTCCCGCACCCCGCCTCAGGAACCGTGAGCACGCCACCCGGGGACGCCGCCGGCCGAGGCGGCCGGGGGGACGACACCCTCACGTGGGCGAGGCCAGCTCGGTCCCAGAGACGGGGGGAAGGGGGGGCACGGAGGAGTGGGGGGGGGCGGCGGCGACGGGGAGGGGGCGGCGGCACGCGCACGCACACAGCGAGGGCCGCGGGGCAGGGGCGCGGGGGGCGCTGCCCAGGGAGAGGAAGGGCCGAGACACGACCGGGCCACCAGGAAAACAAGCGCGGGGTCCCACCGCCACACACACGAGGGCGGTCCCACGACGCCTGAGACGCCGGCCGGCCCCGGCCACCCCGGGGCCTCTCCCACGACCCGACCCCGCCGCCGGGGGGGGGCCCGCGCGTGCGACGTTCCCCCCGCGTGGCACGGAGGGACCCGTCCGCCCAAACTCCACCTCAACGTCCTCGCCGCATCCGCCTTCATCCAAGTCCGACCCCCGGGGGCTCGTGCCCCAGGGAAACGCTCCCGAGCGAGGCGACCCGCACCGTGCCCGCACACCGCCCGCCACCCGCCGCGACGAGCGGTCAGGGCAGGCGCGACGGGCTCCTCGTGGCTGCGGGGCTGGGGAGCCGGGGCGCCCGGGCGTCCCCTCCCCGCCCGCTTGGGCTCCACCACCGACCGGGGTCGCCGCGCGCACACGCGTGCACGCGGCCCCGCGCCGGACGCCGGCCTGGCGGGACCCTCCCCCGACTCAGAGGGGGGAGGCGCGGGCCGCGGTAGGCAAAGAGCGGCGCTCGGCCCCACCGCGGAGCCGGCGCGAGCCCGCCCGCCCGCCAAGGCGAGGGACTCTTGCCCACGTGCTCTGGCAGTCGTGGCCCTCGTGGCCACGGCACGCTTGGGAGGGGCAGCGGCTGGGGGGTCCGGTACCCCAAGGCTCCCTCTCGGATCGCTAGAGAAGGCTTTCTCACCGAGGGGGCGTCATCCCCCACCCATCGTCTCTCCCCCTTCGGGCCCGCGGAGGCGCTCCACGAGCCGCCGCCGAGTCCACGACTGGGCGGGGGTGGGGTGGGGTTGCGGGGGGTCTGCGGTACGGGGAAGCACACGGCCCAAAGGGGCGTCCGCGGCCACAGCCAGGGGGCACAACCTCCGCCGTGCCGCCCCCGGGCTTGTCTAGGGGGGCTCCGGAAGGAGGGAGCACGCCCGAGAAGCGCGACAGCAACCCCCCTTCTCACAGAGGCCCCCGGCCCAGCACGATCGCACCCACGCCCGTGTGCCATGCCCTGGCCACACAGTCCCCTCGCAGCACACACCGTGCGAGGACGACGGCGACGAGGCGGCACCTGCCCCCCGTCCCCCCCCACCGGGGGAGAGAGAAACAGGCGCGCACACACACACCACACGCCTCCCCCTTGGCCGCCTCGACCCCCCGAGGAGAGCCGCTCACGGGACACGCCACCGCGGCGGGGACCCGAGGAGCACGCTGGGAAAAGGGAACGACACCACCGCTCGGCCTCGGGCACCTGAGGGACGACCCGGAGCGCTCCAGGGGCACCACAGAGGACCAAGCAAGGCACGCTCACACGCCGGCAGGGGCGCGCAGCGCAGCGGCGGGACGGCCCCCCCACCCACGCGGGGAGGACCGCCCGCGAGGCACACGCCAAGGAGGCGAAGCAAGAGTGTCTGCTGCGTCCGAGGACCACGGGCCCGCCCACGCCGTGGGGCCGGGAGACCGAGGGTCAGGGCCGGAGACCACCAGCCAGCCCCCGCCCTCCCGCACACACTTCTCGACAGGTCGGGAGTGCGTGACCAGAAGAGGCGAGGGGGCACGCCGCGGACACAACGAGAAGAGCGGTCCCGTTCGACAAGAACGTCCGTCCCTCGTCTGGCGCGACTTCGGCCCGGCCCAGGAGAGCGCGACATCACCACATCGATCAGTCAATCCGGAGAGCCACGGGCCACAGGGCCCCGAAGGTGGGGGAGGGGCACGGCGAGGACCATCACCAGAGGAGCCTGCTTCAGCCTCACCGGCACACCACCGCCCCCACCTTCCTCTCGGGCAACTCCGGCGGCCGACGACGACCCCGCGAGGAGAACGCCTGACACGTGGCACAGAGCCTGCGCGGGGGGAGGGGGTCGTCGCAGCCACCACCGGGTGCCGTGCGGCGGGGGCGAGGTGGTAGTCGCACGGGGTGGAAGACCCACGCGCCACACCTCGCGCCCCGCCGCCCTCGGGTGAGCCAGAGACCGGAGGCGGCACCGCGGGTCGGGTCAGCCGGGCGCACACACACAGGCACACACGAGAGCCGGCGCGCAGGCCCAGGCGGGCGGCTCAAGGGGCAAGGGGCAAGGGGGACGGTTCGGGCGCCAGACGGCGGCCCGCGGCCCACAGCCCGGATCCCCGCGTGCGTGCGCCCAGAGCCCCAAAGTCCTCAGCGACTAGACGCCAGAGAACACCGTGTCAGCACCTATCTGGTGGCAAAAAAGGCCCATTTCGGGCGAAAAATATCACAGCGCCCGGGAGCGGGGCCCATCCACGAATCGCGGGGGGGACCCCGAAACCTCGGTCCGGCCACCTGTCCCCAACTCTTCCCCATCCACACCAGCCCCGGAGCTCTCGGGGGCCACCTGGTCGACCCGAGGAGCGTGGCGACCAAGTGGGGGCGGGGAAACGTGGGGGGTGGGGTGGGGTGGGGGGAGGCAGCGAGCGGGCCGGGGTCGCCCTCCCCGGTTCGCCCGCCCGCGCGGGCAGGCACCGGTCCCCCTCGGAGTCTCCGGGCGAAGACTCGGTTCAAGAAAAAGAAAATGTCCCACACTCGGCCGCCTCCGACGAGCGGGCCCCACGAGGGAGCGCGCCGGGGCCCGGGCCGCCCTAGCTAGCCGGGCCACCCAGGAAGGAACGGCTCGGGCCGGTCCCCACCCCGGGACTCGCGGTGGAGGACGGTGGGGCGGGGGAGGGTGAGAAGAAGTCGCGTCCGCCGACCGACCGGGACCCACGTGGGCCCGCTGAAGGGCCGGGTGCGCCCTCCCCGGCCACCCCGCGCGAGCAGGGCCCGGTCCGTCCACGTCCCCGGACACCCAGGGGAGGGGGACTTGATAAACCTTTTCCCGGGGAGACGCCCCCCCCCCAGGCGACCGGAGCCCACGAGGGACCACCGCACGCGGGCCCGTGCCTCTCTCTCCGGGTCACCCCTCGCGGCCCAGGCCAACGGTCCAAAGGGTGAGAGCCAGGAGAAGGCGGCCCGACCGGCAAGCCACAGTCCTCCGCCCCGGAGGACGCGGAAGAAAGACCCTCTCCCTTGCCACCGCGGCGGCGGCGGCGGCGGCGGCGGCGGCGGCGGCGGCCCGTCCCGTCCCGTCCCGTCCCAGGTCCGGTCGGGTGGCCGTGTCGGTCGGTCCCCGCGGCCGGGTGCTGGTCGACCAGGCCAGACGGCCCCACAGAGCGGGCTCGAGACTGCGGCGACGGTCACAGCCACATAGACCTGCACGCCCAATCTCAAGCGACAGCAGGAGGCGCCCACGCCTGGGCGCCACCGGGACAGTCGCCACCAACGTCGCCCGGCTCACGGAACTCTGCCTCGGGCCCGGCGGCCCAGTCACAACCCTCACGAAGGTCGCCGGAGCTCCAGAGACAAGGGACAATATAAAAGCGGCCGCCAGGTGGCTCCCGACAACCGGCTCCAACGTCCCCGGGCCGGGTCCCTGTCGCCGGCCGGCCACCGAGGACGCGGCAGCGCCGGGCCGCCCAAACGCCCGGGCTAAGCCCGGGGCGAGGCGGCGGGCGTCTGGCGCGGCCCTGAGGCGTCCGTCTCGGACGGAGCTAGCTAGCTCCCGGGTCGGCACGACACGGCGCCACACCGGCAGCAGACGGGGTTGGGGTGGGGGGGGAAGCTGGGAAGATGTCGCCGGGAGGCTGCCTCAAGGGAGACGACGCGATTCCTCGGCGGGGGGATATCCCACGGAGACGCCGGCGGGGCCCGGGGCGGCCGGCACGGGCCGCCCAGAGGGTCACGAGCAAGATCCCCGGCTGCCCGGACGGACGGACGGACGGACGGACGGACGGACGGACGGACGGACGGAGGGAGGGAGGGAGGGAGGGAGGGAGGGAGGGAGAGAGGGAGACAGGGAAGGAAGGCGGGGACCGGCAAACCGAAACCAGGCAAGCGCTCAGAGAACAACGCAGGAATTCATCCTTTCTCGAACGGTGGAGGTCTTTCAGAAGCAGACACGCAAAGCCCAGAAGCCAGAAAGGAAGGGAAGGATACACTCTGACCCCACACGAGTGGAAACAAACATCTGTCTCTGCCTACACGGCGACAAAGTCCAAAGACAACACGCGCGTGCGTGGGTGGGTGGGGAAATCGCACTTGCGGTCGGTCGGTCGCGAGAACGTGGATTTCAAAACGGACTGACCACAGTCACGGGCGGGGCTGGCTGGGGTGGTGAGGCGGGGGTTGGCGGAATGCGGGCGGGCGGGGGCGGTGGAGGGGGCGAAGGTGGAGTCAATAGCCATCCACTAAAGAAACTGAGCTCCTAAACGTAAGGCCAGAAACCAGCAAACTCTTAGAGGAAAACAGAGGCAGAGGACACTCTCTGACACAGATCACAGCAAGAGCCTTTTGGACCCACCTCCCAGAGACATGGACATAAAAACAAAGATAAACCAATGGGACCCGATGAAACCTCAAAGCTTTTGCACAGCAAAGGAAACCGTAAACAAGACCAAAAGACAACCCTCAGAATGGGAGAAAATATTTGCAAATGAAGCCACTGACAAAGGATTCATCTCCAAAACAACGTATAAGCAGCTCATGCAGCTCCATAGCCAAGAAACAAACAACCCCATCCAAACGTGGGCGGAAGACTCAAACAGGCGTCTCTCCAAAGAAGATCAACAGACTGCCCACAAACACACGAAGGAAGGACTGCTCAACGTCATTCATCATCAGAGAAATGCAAATCAAAACTACAATGAGATATCATCTCACCCCAGTCAGAATGGCCATCCTCCAGAAATCTAGAAACAATCAATGCCTGCCTGCCGGAGAGGGTGTGGAGAAAAGGGACCACTCTCGCACTCACTGCTGGTGGGAATGTGAATCGGTACAGCCACCGTGGAGAACAGTACGGGAGGTTCCTTAAAAAACTACACGTAGAACTACCATAGGACCCAGCAATCCCACTACTAGGCATAGGGACCCTGAGAGAACCATCATTCAAAAAAGACACAGGGGGCCAAAGTGTTCACTGCAGCTCTATGCACAATAGCCCGGAGACGGAGACAACCCAAGTGTCCATCATCATCGGATGAACGGATAAAGAAGAGGTGGCACCTATCTACCACGGCATACTGCTCAGCCATAAAAAGAAACGAAACTGAGCTACGTGTAGGGAGGCGGATAGACCTGGAGTCTGTCCTACAGAGTGAAAAGTCAGTCAGACAGAGAAGGACAGGTACCGTACGCTCACACGTAGATGCGGAACTTAAGGGGGAAAAGATGTCATGAAGAACCTAGGGGTAAAACAGGAATAAAGACACAGACCTACTTGAGAATGGACTTGAGGATGTGGGTGGCGAGGGGGAAGGGTCACCTGTGACAAAGCGAGAGAGAGGCATGGACAGACAGACAGGACCCAACCTAAGGTAGATAGAGAGCGGGAAGCAGCCGCACAAGCACAGGGAGATCAGCTCCGGTGCTGGTGCTCTGTGACCGCGTGGAGGGGTGGGAGGGAGGGAGACGCAAGAGGGAAGGGATGTGCGAACAGATAGATAGATGTAGATGGACGACTGATTCACTTTGTGATAAAGCAGAAAGTAATCATAAAAAGAATAAAAGAAAAAGAAAAGAAACTGAGTTCCGACACATCTGCACGATGCAACACCCTGAGTGCGAGCGTGTGCGTGCGCGGGGGGGGGGGGGGGGTGCTCGTGTGTGTGTGTGTGTGTGTGTGTGTGTGTGTGTAATCCTAAAGACGCTACAAGAAAACTACTAGAGTGCATCAATTAATTCTGTAAATTTGCAGCATATAAAATTGAAACATGGAAATCTGTTGCATTTCTATACAATAACAGTTAAATGTCAGAAAGGGAAATGAAAGAAACAAATCCATTTACCATCACATCAAAATACATATATATATATATATATATAATTCTTGACAATCAACTTATGTCATTTTGAGGCTTTTGCCTTTATAAGCCTCACCAACATTGTAGTCTGGCAGAACACATTTCAGGTCCTTCTAGAATCTATGTCTCCTGAGCTATAGACCTCAGTTTGGCTCAAATATAATTCTTTTCTATTCCTAGTATAGGTTGATTTACGGAATATTTATATTGACAACACCATTAAAGAGTTTCTTTATTACACTTCAGAATATGATGAACAGCTAAAATATGAGTTACAGACACTAAAGCCCACTTTCATTTAGTGCACGGAGGCTGCTACAAGGGCAGGGGACAGGGACGTGCTCTGGGCCCAGCAAGGAGGGCCTCCACAGCTCTCTGCTCTTCCCAGCTGCTCCAAATCCCACTGCGCCGCCCCTGGTGGGGATGGGGACAGCAGTTCAAGCATCATGGAGACCCTGGGGACATGACCATGAGTTGGGAGGTCCCCAGACCTGCACCCTTCAGGGACCATGCCCGTCGATGACACTCCAAGCCCTGGAACTGCCAACCTGAGGTTCTCTTCTTATGGAGCAAGGGCTCTTGTGACTGAGGTGCAGAAAGCCCAACTCTGACAGCAGGTGTGTTAATCAAAGTAAGGGTTTACTTACAGATCTCCAAGCAAGGGAGTGGGAGAAAAGCCACAGACACACTCCAATTGGGCCGTTGAGTTCGGGGCTTCTTTAAAGGGTAGGACAAAGAGCCTGCCATTAATCGTCATCACTTGACATTTCTGTGACTCTTTTTTTTTCCTTTTTTAACAAATCGAACTATAGTTGACTTATTGATACAATATTGTGTTACTTTCTGGTGTATACCAAAGTGATTCAGTTATATATATATGTATACATATATATATAAAATCTATAAGCTATAGTGAAAAATTATATATATGTATAATTATATACACATATATAAATGTATATACAATATTACATATATAAAATTATACACACTTTATATATTAAATTATATATATTTTTTATGTATATTTATATATATGTAAAATTTTATATATATAATTTTATACATTATATGTATATAATTTTCCATTATAGGTTATTACAAGACATTAAATATAGTTTCCTGTCCTATGCAGTAAATCCTGGTTAGCTATATTTTTTATGAGCAGAATTGTGTAACTAACTGTTAATCCCATACTATATGTCACATTTGTTCATCATAGCTTCAGAAGTCAGGCTGTCTCTGGTTTATGATTCTCAGGCCAGGTGGTCCCCGGCTCAGGGGTCTTTGAGCTCATCCTGCCCTGGAGAAACCACCTGAATCTGGAGAGAACGGTGACATCTACAACAGCACCTGGTCCATTGATGACGTTAACAACGGTAGTCTAGGCACCTGATTCTGCTTGACGAGTGTTCCATTAGCACAGCATTGAGGTCAGAGGTGACAAAGAAAAGGGAGAAAGTTTTGGATAGAGAGATCATCTGTAAACTCAGTGAGGGAACTCAGTTTTAGGGGGACTTGGATTCACCGTGCAGGACGTGGGAGGACAGCACCTCACTCCTGGTGCCCAGCCCCATCAGCTCCTGGACGGACCCCCGCCCGTGAAGAGGTCCCTCAGGGGGAAGGAGGAGCTGCTGGGGCATCGGCCCCAGAGCCCTTCTCCTCTGGCCCATCTCAGGGCTCCGACTTCCCGGAGGATCGGAGGCGGAGGCCCAGAGGGGAGCGAGTGGCCAGCGGGAGAAAGAGGCGCCCAGTACAGCAGCGGCCCGAGTGCAGGACGCCGGGGCGGTTCTGATCCCGTGGGGAACGAGCCTGGAGTCGGAAGGCCTTCGGCGAGGAGCGCGGTGCCCCCCGCCGGCTCTCCACCTCTGCCGCCCTCCCTGTGGGCGGAGGCCTCTGCGAGGCTCCGGACAGGGAGGCGGGCCCTCCTTGCCCGCCGCTCCTCCAGCTAACGGCCGGGCCCCCGCGGCGGAGCTCCCTGTACCTGCAGTCCTTGCCCCGCCCGGAAGCCCGGGGCGCGGAGCAGAGAGGCCAAGGCCCGGGGCCCTGGGCTCCGCCCGCACCGAGGGGCTCCTCCCAGACCCGCCCGCCCAGCTGCAGGAAGAGCCGGTGGATCCACAGCCGCCTCCTCACCAGAGAGGAGGTTCTCATCTTGTCGCAGGAAGAGTTCAGAGACAACAGGGAGGAGAAGACACAGCGAGGACTTCCGGGGCGCAGGGGGCCGACGGGGGTGCGCCGCGGCGCTGAGCTGCTTGGACAGGCTGCTTCCACGGGGCGTGCAAACGAAGGGGCGGAGTCTTCATTGGGGAGGGTGGGGGCGGGGTCGCACTTCCTGGTTTTCACCCCAGCTCCACCTTTCTGAGGGGAGGGGGGAGTTTCCTCCTTATTTAGCCTCGCTGCGAAGTGTCCCGGCCCCGGTGCATGACGGGAACTTCTCATCTGCAAGGCTAGTTTTACTGTAATGAGGGCTTAATGAGCAAAAGGTTACATTTAGAGGCCTTAGATTCCCGTTTTCCCACCTTCCTTTGCCTCCAGCACACTTGTCACCCCAAAATGTAGGTTTTCTGTCCGTCCAGAAGTTCCTGCTTTTCTATGTCTGCCTACAGACCCCCGTTGTTTACAAGATGTATGGTTTCCTGCCATCTGGCCCCACCCCCTTTCTCTGCTCACATGCAGCTGTTTGCTTGCTGGAGCAGCCAGAGGTGCCGCCCTTGGCTCTGGGCCGGTTTGGGGCAGGGGCGCTTAGACTTCTCACTGTGCTGGCTTCCAGACTGAGGCCAAAGAACTGGAGCGGGATGCGCTGGGCCCCTGTGTTGTCTGTCCTGAGCACGGGGCTGGCACTGGACAACAAGGCAGGAGCCAACTCCACATGCCCAGGCAGGCCCCTTCTTTCATCCTTCATCTCTGCTGGGAAAGAGCCCAGATGCTGCCCCAGCCTGTGCTGTACGACCTGTAAGCTAAAAATGATTTTTGTAGTTTCAAATGTTGAAAAAAAATTTAAATATTTTGCAACATTTGAGAATTATATGACATGCGCATTTTAGTGTCTATAAATAATGTTTCATTGGAGCACAGCTCCTTTGTTTACCTTTGATCTCTGTCTGCTTTCCTGCTACAATGGCAGACTTGACGGATAAAGCAGAGGTCATATGGCAAAGTTTAAGATGTTCACTCTCTGGCCCTTTAGAAAAGTGTGCCAGCTCCTTCTCTAGAAAAGTAGTATTTTCTTACCACTATATGCTGAGGGTTGCACTTAATAAGCAGGTAAACTTTTGGTGAGTTTTGCCCCTTGAAATAAACCTTGGGTGGCTGTAAAACTGATTACATTACCCTAAGGAACCTCATAATAAACCCAGCCACCAAATGTGCAATAATTACTAGGCTGAGAAGGCAATTCATGTGCTGACTTCTTGCAGCCAAGAAATCACCACAAATAAGCATAACTGGAATACAGCTCCCATCTGAATTAGCATCAACTGCAGAAACTGCCAAGTATTTCCAATCCTACGAATGGGGCAGAGTAAACCATACAACTAGTTTGACCTTTGGTTTAGAGACATCTCTTAACTATAGAACTGTTTGCCAAAGTTTATTGAACATGAAAATCAAAAAATAAAAATAATTTATTGATAGAAAACTATCAGGATTTAATAAGTTCTATTTACACTTAGAGGAAAGAAAGCCATAAAAATGGTCACATTGATGACACAATTACTATATAGTTTACATATGCTTATGAAAATTTTATAAAAGCAAAAATAAGTAATTAGAAACATACTATTTTTTTGTCATTAAATAAAAAGCATTTTTTTTTTTTTGAGGTAAGCGTGCCCCTTACTGTTGTGGCCTCTCCCATTGCGGAGCACAGGCTCCGGATGCGCAGGCTCAGCGGCCATGGCTTGTGGGCCCAGCCGCTCCGCAGCATTTGGGATCCTCCCGGACCTGGACACGAACCTGTGTCCCCTGCATTGACAGGCGGACTCTCAACCTCTGTGCCACCAGAGAAGCCCAAATAAAAAGCATTTTCATGCAACTTCCTGGTATACTGTTGCATCTGTTGCACCGTTTCTTTCTTAAAATACATTCCTGCATAATGAGAACACATAGATAAAGACAGTTTGTATTTTTCTTTTGTATTTATAAGTACATTTTAGTTGAAATTTATCAGTAGTGTATATAGCCTACAATACATTCTGGGAAATGCTGACTTATCTGGTAATATCGTGTTATTTTGGATTGTTTTGAATTATCTAAAATGAAATTAGAATAAAATGAGGACCCCAATAAAATAATCAAAATAGATATCATTTTGTCTAATATCATTTAAAATGGAAACTCATTAAATCTCAAATAAAATAGTTGGTCAATGGAATTTTAAGTGGCTTGTAGAGAAAATTTTCTATACTTATAAAGCATACTGATTTGCAAAAACATAATTTAGAATTTAAACAATTAAATTTAAAAGTACTTATTTTATAATGTAGTGAACAGCAAACCTTGCTCTTAGGAAAGGAAATCTAGCTTTCCTCTCCTTGCATCTTGCAGAATAGCTTTCCAAGGGTTCAGAATTCTGTAAAATATTTGTAATAACCCAATCATTCTGAAAATATATAATCTTTCAGAGTCCTATAATTCACAATGTTTTAAACATGGATTTTATTTTATCAAGTGCCAACTTATTGTAGACTAGTTGCGAACATCTTATAATTGTTCAATATATGAACACTTGTCAGAAACCTCTGGAGAGTAGACATACACATGGATCTCTGGGGGGCTGGGCATTGTGTCTCTCTGAATTAGTGTCCCCGCCCCTGGTGTTTGAACACATTCTGAAAATGGGACTCTTACCATGTCTGCAATCATCTTCCACCTCGTAGTCATGGAGATATCGACCAGTTTTTGGTGGGAAAACAAAACAAAACAAAACAAACCCTTGGCTACAAAGTCTAAGGTAAGTGATGAACCTATGCCTGACTCTGAATTCTTGGAATGTGCCTGTCCAGGTACACACAGTTCTTCAGGACTAGCACTCTTGTTAAGATGAAATTAATTTCTTTTCAGTTATGAGAAAAATATTAAATAAAATTTAACAGCAGTAGAATTAACCGAAGCGCCAGAGCTTTATCACAAATCATGTGTTTATTCTCGTGGCCATTCACCCCTGACATGTGCATACGTATTTGAGCACTAATATAACAGTTACCATTCTTTGTGTTCCTCTTTTTAGTTACCATTCAAAGGTAGTTCCTGATGAACCCTAGTGTTTCTAAGTATATTTACAACTTCATAAAGACACAAAGTCACTAACTGATCAATAATGACTGTATTGAAGGAAAACAGGCCCATCTCACTGAGCACAAGGTTTCATTGTTTTGAAAAACACACGCTCGCTCAGTCGTGCTTACATATGTGCAAGCGCTGATCCACTGAACTGGGGGTGCATTATTTCTTGTTGCTTGTTATCAAAGTTTGTATTCCACATTTCTCAAGATACTTCACCATCTACAGATTTCTGCTGTCTATTTGTAATACACTTTCTCACAGTTGATATTGTAGAGAATATTTTTTCCTGGATCTCAGCACTCATGTTTCTGTGTAGTCATTAGCAGTTGTTTCTGTTCTGAAGTGTGCAGTGAGCATCCTTGGATAGGCCTGAGGTGGCCAGCTGAGTGACTATAGCATCTCAGTTAACTCCTCCGTCACTGAGGGGCCTGGACGAATGGGACTTTAAGGTCGCTGGTGTTCACTCTTCAGCACATTTCCTCAGGGTTGTACACACTGGGGACACATTAGTGAATGAGACACAAGGGACGCTGCTCTCACATTGCTGGGGGGAATATACAGACTCCTGTAAATGAAAGTCTAAGAAAAATATCATTGAAGAGCTCTACCAAGACAACAAAGCTGGTGATGACCGAAGCCCAGAGCTTCGGGCCGCTGCTGGCGGGACAGCCGGCGAGTCTCCCCACAGCGGGGCGTTCTCTGCTGCTGACTCAGCCTCCTTCATTACAGATGGCATTTGAGATGTGACGGGAAACGAGATATCTCTAATGTGCAAAGGGCTGGGGAGGGGCCCGCGTTAGACGAGGGGGGCCCTGAGGCTTTCCTGAGGAGCTGCCATCTGCGCCGCCATCCAGGTGAGCAGAAGCCACCAGCCCTTTGAAGGTCAAGGTCAAGGCCGCCTAGGCAGAGGGAAGAGCAAGATCAGAACGTTGGCAGCGGGTCCACAGCCGGGTGGGGAGGAGACCCTGTGGCTCCACTGTCCTCAGTGACGGCATAAATGAGGGGGTGGGGGGGGAGACGAGGGATGGGCCGAGTCAGGGCCTGGCTCAGGCCGGGCGTCTGTGGTCTCCGATTTGCTGCTGCTGTGAACGCTCCTCTCCACGCCTAGTGCACATTAGATGTCCTGGGCCACACGGGGAGGACAGAGGGTCCAGAAGTCCTATTGGGCTGGATAGAGTCGGCCAGGCACCAGCAAGATGGCAGGCTCTGAAATCAGCAGGGGCTCTTCTGACATCAGTGAGCCGATTTCTAACACAGGAGACTGAAGGCCAAGTTCAGCAGTCTTGCTCAGCATGAGCGAAAATGAATTCATTTATAAATTTGCAGAACTGTTGTTTCAAAGAAAAAGTTCATCTTTCTGAAGGTCACATAGAAGGGCCACAAGGGAACCAGACCTTAGAAATCCTACTTCTGTGGAAGAAAGTCACCAGCAAATAGCTTGGTGAGTTTAAGGAATGTGTAGCTTTAAAGTAAAGAAAGAAAAGTTAGAAAAGTCAGAAGAGTTCCGGGGAAGGGCCTCCTTCTAGGCCAGCAGCCTGTGTCCGGTGGTAGGCAGCCGCTCAGAGCTGCACACTCCTTCCCCTGTGGCCAGGATCATTCGTATTGTGCTTTATCTGAACCACTTACAGACGCAATTCAGCTGCAGTAACTCTTACTGACTCAGCTAGCTCCCACCTGATGTTCTCAGCAAACGGGCGTGTGGAGTCTGCAGGAAACCCTCCTCCAGAGAAGGCCCAGGGTCTCCACCTGACACGTGTGTCCCCTGTCCCATCATTTCACCAGTGTCACGGGGCCTCCCTGCTTTCCTCTGCACAGCATGTTCCAGACGGGATCTCCTTCTAGGCGGGAGAATCATTCTTGTCAGCCATCACCTCAGCATCAATGTCCTCTCACCTGCAACTTTACTTCTATAGTCTTTGAAAGCGCGTCTCCACGAATTCTCGATCTGAACATGCGTGTTCTGTATTTATTGACTTTTGTGCGTCCTGCAGTGGAGCCTGTGCTCTGTCTCCTGTCCTTAGCCTGTCGTGAGTCACTTGTCTGAGTTATTCAATGACACCTAATCCCCCTTCCCGTCACCTCTTTTCCATTCTTCTCCACCCTTCTGTGACACGCGTCACTGCAGACACATCCTCATCGCCGTGGCACCCCGTCCTCCCTCTGGGACGCTCAGTGTGCCTTCCCGCTTCTCTGCTGCCTCGTGTTCCCCTGTGTGCTCTGCCCATCCCAGCCGCCTCCCCCCTCGCTCTTCCCTTTGGAGCCCCCGCCTCCCAGTTCAGCCATCACTACTGCTCACCAGCTCCTGAGGACTTATCTGCAGCCTGACGTCCCCGGACCCCGCCTCTGGGCTCCGTAGCACGTTCCCTTGAAGAGTGACCACGCAGGAAACCTCCTTCCTCTCCCTCTTCTCCTCTGCTACATCCCCTGTGGATGCCTCCCTCTCTCCTGAGCGTCCAGGCTCCATGGTTCAGAATCATCCATGATCCATTTCTCCATACATGGGAGGTTATCTGGCCATGTGGAGTCCAGCTCTAATGGACTGAGGTGAACAGTGACGGGCAGAGGGCAAGGGAGAGACAGGAGGTATGTACCAGGCCAGGCTGTGATTGGGTGAGAATAAAGGGCCGTGCTCAGAACAAGAGCAGATTATGGAGGGTTTCTGAAGGTAGACCAGATTGGGGACTATTTTTAAACACAGGTGGAGAAGGGGTCTGATAGAGAGGTTACAGTTTAAAGGAAGCGGAAGTCTCATTGCTAGTTTCCTCAGAAGGATTCAGCAACTCACTATCTTTACATAGTAACATCTTATCACATGTTCTTTCAGTTACAGAAAGTCCAGGTTGCATATCCCTTGGAAGCTTATCCTATAAATTTTCTAGCAGTGGAAAACCATAGGCCAAGGTTATGCATGGCAGTGTTGCTTGGAATACCAAATGATCAGTAAACATTGGTGTTTATTCCCATGTGGATTGGTGAAGTGAGCTGGTGCCCTTCTTTGTGTTTTGTCTAAATCTCCTTCTGAGTCATCGCACAAAGCCCAGCAGAATGTGTGAAGCAGAGGTGCGGTGTGACACGTCTGCTCCTGTTACTGCACACGAGTTCCTGTGCTCCATGCCCAGTGAGGGCAAGCGAAGTGGAATGTCAGAGTTTGGAGCAGAGAAAGGTGTATTGCAGGGCCATGCAAGGAGATCGGTGGCTTGTGCCCAACAAAAGCCCAGACTCCCCAAAGGCTGTCAGCAAAGCATTTTGAAAGGCCAGGTGAGGCGTTCGAGGTTGGTTGTTGCAAACTTCTTGGCGCAGGAACATCCTTTGTCCACGAAGTTCACCTCACGGTGTTCCTGTAAAACTCCAACAAAAGAAATGTTGTTCTCTGTTCTGCAACTTTTATCTCTATATGGATGAAAAGTGTTATCCCCTGAAAGGTCAGATCCTTTAGAATGGGCTATCCTGCCTATTTCAGGCTAGAGGCAACATTCTTAACTCAGAGCGAAGGCAATAGAACACAGGGGTTAAAGTAACAAAACATCCTCTGTGGAATGAAATCCGTTCTTCCCTATGGGGACACTCCTTACAGTGTGTCTGATCGCCGTGCAGCTGGGACAGTGTGTGCCCGAGCGTCCACCTTCCTTCCCACCAGTGTGGCTGTGATGGGACCAGAGGTCTGAATGGGAGGGAAGTAGGGATGCCTTAGTCTTCTTTTACCTCCCAGCCAAGGTGCTCTCGGGGTTCTGCTCATGTGTGATGCTAAAGAAGTGGCCAGTGATCAGCTGATCACCCTACCCTGAGTTTACCGACAACAGATGCCTGTCTGGGGGCTGAGAGACCAGCCCGGGGAGGACGTGGCAGAGCTGCCACCACAGCCGCCTCCATAATATCTGAACTGCCTGGTCCCACCACTCACGATGAGCCGGCTTCCTCAGCTCACCTCTTACTATCAGCTTTTCGCTGAACAAAATGAGGTCTCTATTTGAATTTCTTCTGGAGTTTCTCATTGGTCTGGAAGGTAATACACTAACATTTCTAAAGCACTTGGGCAGCTTTGACCAAATCATATTACTTTGCAGGTTTGTTTACATTTAGTCCTTGGTCAGTCTGCCATCTTGATAACAAAGGCAACTAGTAAATTTCCCAGTGACCAAGGTTTGAAAATCTGAGTAAAAATTAGTAACCTCTCGTTGTAAAAATAGAGAAGATTGAGTGTATGGGAATATGCGCACTGAAATTATGTACATATTTAGTCCTGCTAATTGTGTTTTTTACAGACTATGACTTAAACCGACTCACTGCCTGTACGTAAGTGAGAAACGATTACAACCTCCAGTCAGTGCCAGCACGCACACTCGGGGAAAGTTAGAAGTGCCCTTAGCTGTCCTGCACATTCGACCATGTGGAGGGGAGGAAACTGAGAGCAGGGAAAGAGAAGAAATACCTGGCAGACACTTCCTCACCCCCCACTCCAGACGGGTCGCACGGGGTGGGAGAGCAGGTTAGCATGCACTCCCCTCACTACGACTGTGCGGTTCCTGCTGGTCTTGAGAACACACTTCATGCTTCACTTGAGGGATTCGGTTGTGGAGCCTTCACTGTGATTGCAGGTTGGGTCTTCTCTGCCCGCCTCCCCCTCACATTTCACTTTACCCTCAAGTCTTCATTTTTTCAGGCAAACAATGTGGCTCAGTGGGCAGAGCTGAACACACAGTAGGCAAAGGCTTGATTCCCAGATGTAATATATATTCAGAGTTTAATTATTATTATTTTTGTGTGTGTGTGTGTGGTACAAGGGCCTCTCACTGTTGTGGCCTCTCTCGTTGCAGAGCACAGGCTCCGGACACGCAGGCTCAGTGGCCATGGCTCACGGGCCCAGCCGCTCCGCTGCATGTGGCATCTTCCTGGACAGGGGCACGAACCCGTATGCCCTGCATTGGCAGGCGGACTCTCCACCACTGTGCCACCAGGGAAGCCTATATTCATATTATTATATTAACTCATTTATATTTAATAATTTACTTTATGACAACTATATTAACATAACATAAACAATATATAATGTAGCAATAATATAATAATATTTATATTCCACTAATACATATTAATATTGATCATGTATAGGCTAATTTAGTTAGTGACATCACTGGCAAGAAGACTAATTAAGACTAAAGAAATCAGAAGAGCCTAGATATTTGAAGGTCTTTGAGGGAACTCCATGCCCATGATGTAAATGGAGAGAAGTATACGGAAGGTGTTGGCTGGGGCTGCCGGCATTGCTCCTTTGGACCCCTGTTACTGGGTCGAGAGTGAACCAGGGCACCCCAAGTGTGTGGGCAAAGCAGGAGCCCAGAAGCCAGGGCACATCCACCCTGGCCAAGTCGCTTCCTTCTTTCACCACATCGCAGTGCCCCCGTCCACCCGCGCCTCACCTCCTCATTTACACTCCTGTGAACAAATGTTGTCACTTCTCCTACACAATGACGTGTACATGGTGCAGGAGAAATGGCACCTATGAGATGGTGACACACATCTTAAAGCTGGACAGAGGGAGAGGGAGAAAGAGAGAAAGAGAGAGTGAGAGACACAGAGAAACACCAGTTTTGTACTATAATATAAAATATAGGAAAATACAAATTGATGTTAAAACTGTTTATAACAACTTAGCTTTTACTTTCACCAATGCCTGCACTATACATTTTAGTAGTCATCTAATTAATCTGTTTCTAAAATCATAACGTAGTCTTTCAATTTTGAAATAATACAGTTTTCTACATTACCAAAAATGTACCTTAGAAGCCAGCGTTCAAATCCTCCAGTGTCTTCTTAGCCAAAGCAGAGCTTTTTCGCAACTTCAGAGCCCCTGTCAGAATGTGCCCCGGAGGTTAGGGGGAGTTTCCTGGATCACAGTCAGCCCTTCCCCTGTTGCCAATCAGTGCGGGTGTTTATTGTTACTGCTGGTTCTGAGAGATTTCTGTGAGTGGCTCTGGCACGTACACACGCAGGAGCACTTGGTCCCCATCAACATTTCTGGCAGGTGCCGCCGTACCTTGAAAGCAGCCTTACATCCCGGCCACCAAGCAGGTCAAGCCGCCCCGCTGTCCCTCTTGCCCCGCTGACTCCCCTCACCGGGATCAGAGTGCACTGGAGCCACTCGTCCGTTCCTACCCTTCCCCACTCACAGGCACGGCCAGTCTCCTGGTTCTGGTTCTGTGTGGGGAGGAAGGAGGTCCAGGCCCAGCCCGGGGGAGGCCCGCAGGGGGGACCCCATCTGCTCACACAGCCTGTGGACTTGCCATGCAGGTTCGGGTGCACGTGGTGCCTGGAGGAGCCTCAATGCCTTCCATTTGCGTGTGCGTGTTCTCACCTGCTGAACAAAGACTCAGAATCCCTCCGGGTGCAGGTGTGGCCGAGGGGAAGGTGAGACACCGATGGGCCAAGGGTGGAGGAGAGGGTTTTCTAAGTTCCACAGCACAGACCAAACCCTCTCTCAGCTGGAAACTTTGATGGCTCAGCACCGGCCCCGCCAAGTGGAGGGATTGGGGGACGTCCTGAGCCGGGGTTTCTCAGGGAAATTCGAGGAGATGGTGGGAGGAGGGAAGATGCTGGTAAGGGCCTGGTACCTGACGGCCACCCCTCTGACCTCAGCGCAGGAGTTGCGGGTTATAATTAGGATTTTCCCCAAGTCAGAGCAGCTGCTCTCCCTGGGCCTGACGTTGACTCTTTATTGTAATAGTGAGATGGATGCAGATCAACTGAGCAAGACCTGCGGCAGAGTGTCCTCTAAGCCCTTCGTTCTCCATCGGGCATAACACACGCTGATGCCGAGCTGTGTGTCCCCTCTACTCACTTCTCTCTCACCCAGAGCACATTCGTGGAGGCCCTACTGAGTTCCAGGCCTGATCCAGACACTGAGGTGCAGCAGTGGGTGATGAAAAAGGAGGGAGTCCCCATTCTCATGCAGGCCACAGACTTGTGGGGGAGACTGAAAAAAATAAAATGGACACAACGTCTAATGGTGATATGTATCTTGGAGAAAAATAGGAAGGAAGGATGAGCAAATTTTTGACTGTGTTTAGTGAACAGGCAATGGAGCAGGCAGAGTGTTCCAGGCTGAGAGAACAGCAAGTGCAAAGGCGCTGAGGCCACAGTGGGCTGCATGTTGAGAGTCTTAGTTACTAGTGTGGATTTTTAGATTTCCCTTGAGTCTGCATTTTGCTTTTATTTGTATTCTTCGTTTCACTTTCTTAGCTCATTAACATAAAAGCCTCACCACCAATCTGTTGAATTCAGCATATTCTATTCCAGTGATTCAAAGTGAAAACTTTGGTGACTTTGGGTCAACTCAGTGCATGTTTATTGAGTGGCCTCCCTGGCCCCAGCACTCTGTGAGAAGCGAGAAGCCTGTGGAATGGATGTAAGTGGTCTCCACATTGATGCCCCCAGTTCATGAACTTCCTCTGTGGCCTCAGTCTCCTTCCACTCCATCTCCTCCCATCTCATCTGGGTCACGACTTCTGATCAGGACACTCCCTCACACTTTCACCTTCTATGTCCAGCTCCTTCCAGAGGTCTCTGCCCAAAGGTCCGCTAAGCTTCTCAAAGTCAGTGCAGCCCAAACTGCGTTGCCTGTTTTATTTTTTTAGGAGCCCATGTGGTAAGGAAAGCCACTAATGCGCCCCCCAAGCTCCAGGAATGGCTTTTGCCTCACCCCACTCCACCCCAGCACCCCGCACAATGATCTCACTGCTGCAGGACTCCCCACCATCCTCTCTTTCTTGTCAATCCTGGGATGCACACCAAACGTTCCCTCCTCGCAAAGGCCCCTCATGTGGCAGACAAATACACATGGGTCACCAGATGTGGTCAGTGCTGTTAAAGAGCAACGGGATCCCAGAGCAGAGGACAGACGAGTCTCCCTGAGCAGGTAGAGCACAGGCCACAGTGGCAGCAAAGCCCATTAACGGCGTGAGGCGGGCACCACGCTGCAGCCTCTCCCCTCTGTTCCCCCAGTGCACACTGGGTTCCCAAGCTACCATCTAGGTGGGCTGCCGTCCTTGTGTGGTGTTAGGGGGATGTCCACTTATTCCTTCATTCCCTTATTCATTCATCTTTTGTGTTTCCTGCTCAGTGCCACTTTGGCTAGAGGAGAACTCATCCTTGGAGACCCAGCTCAGTAGTTGCCTCATCCATAAAGACATGCTGATGGCCACCCATTCTTCTTGCCTTTGGCCCCACGTGGAACACCCCAGGGCTGTGATCATGCTTTGATTACCTCTGCAGCCTGTGAACTCTGTGAGGACACTGGACAAGACTCAGAGAGGAGCTCATAAATATGTGGTGATGGCTAAATGACTGAATAGTGAAAGGATTAAACACAGGCCATGTGTAAGTCAAGTTTATCGAAGGTCAGTTTCCTCCTCCTCCTCCTCCTCCCTCATTCCAGGACCAGGAGCCCAAGAGGAGCTATCTCACTCTCACCTCATCTGCCACTTCAGTTATCTAGAGGTCTGTTATCTTTCATTTCAATTTGTTTACACTTTGAAGCCATTTTATGGCTGTACCTCTCAGTATTGAGGACCTTAAAGGCAGGAGCCCTTCTGTGGTGCCTGAGCCAGGAGAAGAGATTATGGGAACACAGAATGTTTAGGAGGATGTGACCCGGTGTCTGGGCCCCTGGGCAGTGGGAAATGGGGAAGCAGAAAGAGAGGATGTTTTCACCCCTACACCACCAGGACACGTCCCTCCCTCTTTGCCTTTAACCAACCTGATTATGATTACCTGGGGTTCAATGTTTATCCTTGGTAGACTTACCGGCCACCAGACCTCAGTACTAAGCTTTCTGCATGGCCTACATCAAGGCAATAGTGGCTTTGGAGCCTCTGTTCCTAACTCTAAGTAAATCTGACAATTACGCTGGCTGAGTTCCTGGCATCTCACGTTAGATGCTCAGCTCTTGCAGTCCCCTGTCACTGCTGTCCCCGAAACCCCAGCTTGCAACTTGGTGGTGGAATCTCTTGATAGAGGAATGTAAGAATGAGTAGGAGAAGGGCGGGTGGTGTCAGGGCGGCATTGAAATATAGGGGACGGGACTTTGCTCTTGGCTGGTCCTGACCTTACAGGACTTTGCTCTTGGCTGGTCCTGATCTTTGCAACTGGCCACAACCCCTGAGTGTGCACAGTCTCCTGGGAAATCAAAAGTCCCAGCCTGAGTGTGTGGTCCACAGTGGGCTGAAGGGTGTGAGAGAAGCAGCCCACACACAGGAGCCTGGGAAGCCCAGGGCTCAGAGCACACTGGGGAGTGGAGCCTGGCTGGCATTGTTCCCCCCATGAATGCCATCATCAACGGCCACACCAGTCTGAGGATACGTGGTTTGTACTTGGTTGGGAGACTGTGGGTTCCGGGGGTCAGGCTTTTGTCACCTCTGTCTCCTTCCGCCTCTCTCTCCATTTGCCACCATTCCCCCATCCCCCTGCACAGGTGTTCTCTTCTTTGGCCGCCAGCATGAGGCACCCATTGGTGGAGTCCTGGTCGGGGTGGGTGGTTTGTGGGGTTGTGAGAAAAGACAACAGGACTGTGCTTGTGTCCGCTGGACCTGATGGCAGCTGTAGGATGGTGGAGCAAGTTGAGGATCTGCAGGAAAACATGATGTAATACCATAGACTTGTCTGCATAAAATGGTTATGATGGAATGTATATATTCTGTATCTTTCACATTAAAAATTATAGAAAGTGTCTGTGTACGTGTGTATATCTTAATGATCTAGAACGACAAGTTCTTATTTATTTATTTTTGGCTGGGTTGGGTCTTCGTTGCTGTGAGCGGGCTTTGTCTAGTTGCGGCGAGTGGTGGCTACTCTTCATTGTGGTGCACGGGCTTCTCATTGTGGTGGCTTCTCTTGTTGCAGAGCACGGGCTCTAAGGCTTGCGGGCTTCAGTAGTTGTGGCTCGCGGGTTCTAGAGTGCAGGCTCAGTAATTGTGGTGCATGGGCTTAGGTGCTAAGCACCATTTGGGATCTTCCCAGTCGAGCGCTTGAAAATGTGTCCCCTGTATTGGCAGGCGGATTCTTAACAACTGCTCCACCAGAGAAGCCTTAGAATGGCAAATTCTTAAGTGAAACACATGAATCAACCACAGGCTAATACATGGATGACCCTCAACGACATGATACTAAGTGTGGGAGGCCAGACAAAGATGGCCAGAATTGTGCAATTCCAATTACCTGAAATATACAAAACAGGCAAATCCATAGACAAAAAGCACACAGGGGTTGCTGAGGACTAGTGGAGAAGAGGGGGGAGGGGACGTGGCTGTATAATGAGGTCTGGATTTCTTTCCGAGTTGATAGTACTGAGGACGGTTGTACAACTTTCTGTGTCGTCTCTAAATCACTGAACGTACACTTATGAAAGGGTGAATTTTATGATATGTGTATCTATGTCATTTTAAAAATCGTCATGAGTAAATGTGATTTTTAGAAAAGAACAGCAAAAACACATATGATCCTGAGTTGTTTGTTTATTGGTTGGTTCTCACTCTCATTCTACTGAGCTCTGTAGACATGAGGAGAGACCTCACGTTACACTGACCAAAGCACACTCAGAATTGCTTTCTGGTGGCAAAAAAGAAGGTTGTGGTGTGAGGAAGCTGGAGGCCACGGACAGGAAGAGGGGAAGCCCACATGACTGCCTAGGGCACCATATTTGGCTTTCCTTCGGTTCTGAATGCAAAGGATGAAAAATGAGGAAGTTGGCAGTTGCTGAGCAAGCACTGACCCTTGGGGTCTGTTGCTGCACAGATTTGGGTCTGGCTTTCCAGGTTGCTTGCTGCTGTGATTAGAGGGAGGAGTTCCCTGACTCCCAGGCGTATATACAAAATTCTGTATTCTGGAAACCCTCTTTCAACATCTTCAAATACTCTGGGGATAAAGAAGCTTTAGTCAGTGTTTTTAAAAGTAACTGCAAACAATGGTGATAATTACACTAGTGTTGAGTAACAAAAACAATGGTAATTTTCATTACCAAAACCTCGGGATTTTTTATTTCATGAATGCCTACATTGTGGTGAGTCTTACAATGAAAAAAAAAAAGAATCATAATCCAATGCACACTTTTTCGTCCCCAGTCTCGCTGGCAAGCCATCTGGTCGACCTCACTGCAGGAGCCACCAAGTGAACCCCAATTGGTGCGAACCTCAGCGGGACGAACCCGGGTCCTCCAAGGGCGCAGGCGTACAGCCGCCGCCCTTACTCTTCTGGTCGACCCAGGCCGCCATCCTTCGCGTTGCTCGGTCCCGGGTGTCCGCCCGCGGGTCCAGCGACCATTCCCAGGATGCAGAGAGAGAGCTTGTACCCTGGGGGAGCCTGAGACAACCCCTCCCAACCAGGATTGCGTTCGGGCTTGGGGCTCCTCCCGACCAACAGCGGACGGCCCAGGCCGCACACCGTTTCCCAATCGTTTGTTAGGGGCTCCGACAGCCGAGACCCAAGTGGGACGGGCGCGCGCATGGAGCGTCCTCCCCGCTCGCCCTCGAAACTACGCGTCGTCCGCCGCGGTGAGGGGACCTGCGTGTGCTGCCAACACACAAGCACTGCGCCTAAGCGAACACGAGACATGCCGGGCGCTGCCAGTGTAGACACAGCCTGACCTGCAGAGAAATCCCATCTACGGAGCCCCGTGACCGCTTCCCGTGGGACATGGACAAACGAAAGTGGGCGCCGGGGAGCAGCCCCACTGCCGCGACGGCACCTGGACGGACCCGGGCTGCCAAGGCGGCGAGAACGTACCGCCGGACGGCCTGTGGTTCGGGGCGTCATGGCCCCTTGGGAAGGAGGAAGGGGAGGCCCGGTGTCGCCCTCTCAGTGCCTCCTCGTTTCGCCATCCGTCCCGGGCCCCGCTCCGGCGAGAGACGAAAAAAAATTGTTGAATACGTACGGGATCAAGCGGGGAGGCCGGGGAAGGCCAAGCGCCGTCCGAGTACATCCGTCTCGTTCCGCACCTCCCGTTGACTCGGAAAAATTGAGAAAGTACGACCACCAGGACGTGGAGGAGGACGTCGGGCACGGACACCGTGTCCTATAACCACGCTCAGCCTTGCGGCCGGAGGGGCACCAGGGCCTGCTGGTAGACCCGCCAGGACCTCCCCAACCCCTCCCCGAAGCTCAAGGCCGGCCTCACACCACGTAAACCTGCTCAGCCAATCCCCCGCTACAGCAGGAAGCGCCCACGCCTCGGCGCCACCGGGAGAGTCGCCGCCAGCATAGGCGCCTCCCGGAACTCTGTCTCGGACAAGGCGGCCGAGTCACAGCCCTCGCGGAAGTCGCCGAAGCTCCGGAGGGAAGGGACCGTCTCAAATCGGACGCTATGTGGCGCCCGGCAACCGGCTAGAACGTACCCGGGACGGATCCCGATCGCCGGCCGGCGAAGGTGCAGGGCGGGCCGCCCAAACGCCCGAGCTTGTCCCGGGGCGTCCGCCTCGGAGCTGGCTCCCGGCTCGGTACGACGCGGCCCGACCCCGGCAGCAGACAGAAACGGAGAGGGAGCTGGGAGGATGTCGCCGGGAGGCTGCAGCGAAGGATCCCCGAGCACAGGGGCGCACTTAGGGATTTTGCGGGGACTCGGGCTGTGTGGAGTGAAAAACTGAAACCATGAAAGTACTCGGTAAAAACATGTATGAGTATTTTTGTGTGTGATTTCATAGTGGAGTCCTTGTAAAGCATTTCTTTAAAACGTCCAGAAGCCATCAAAGAAATGAATGGTAAACATGACCACAAATTGATCTTTACATATTCCACAAGCACAGTCAAATAACAAACGGCTGTGTGGGGAACGTTTGTGCAAATTACATGTGTAATAAGAATATTGATATCAGCATTACTTAATATAAAAACAGAGGATTTCAAAATCATAGCCATTAAGAGGAATGAGGTAAATAAATTCTAGTTAGTGCATCGCCACAATGCATTATTACCAATTTGTGTTTGGGTTACTGATACTTTTTTAAATGAGGTCTAGATCTATAGGTCCTGACTTAGAAAGATGTTGATAATGAACTATTCAATGAAAATACCATTTGTAGAGCTTCCAGTGTTGTTAAAACAATAAATAAATAAAGTCAGCACTAACAACAAGATATGCATTTTTCTTTTAAAAAATCTGAGTTGAAAAGGCAAAGGAATTAGAATAGCTAAAGCAATTCTGAAAAACAAGAATCAAGTCTTCCCTATAGCTTGGTGTCTGGAACCAGAAAGGTGAGTGTCTTCAGAAACAAAGATGGGCCACACCTGCTGCTTTTCTGACGCCTCCTACTATAGCTTCCAGGCAGGAGCGGGCATCCCAGCCCCTACATATCTCTGCTCCACCCAGGCCCAGATGCATGTGGGGACCTTGTGTAAACGTGCCTCTGCAGACCTGGGCTCTTCAGCCTGTTCCCTCATCCTGGGAGCTAACTAATGGTGATCTGGGCGGTGGGGTGGGCCAATGCTCAAGACCCACAGGGCTGGAAAGGTCTCCGGGGTCTGTGGGGGTGGGGCTTAGGCTCAAGGAACAGAAGGGCCCACGCGTGCCTCCCGTCCCTGCTCTCAGAGGGCAGGGTACCTCACCTGGGAACCCATCAGGCTTCCTGTCCTCGAATGGGTAGTGTAAACGCCCTCCTCTCCTCGCCTCTCCTCCTCCCGTCTCGGAGGGCCTCAACCGCCTACCTCTCCTGATCCCCCCGGCCTCCCTCCTATGCCCCCAGGACCCATTCGGCCTGCATGGGGCTTTGGAAAGGGGGAACAGGCTGAGGAGCTCAGCGAGCTCTCCGGCCCAAGTGGGTCAGGCGATCGCCCTCCACTCCTCTCCTGCTCTTCCTGGAGAGTCCCTCCCACCTGCATCTCCTGATCTCCCCAGCCTCAGGGGCGCCGATCTTGTCTGGCTTACGCTTCTCCTCCCCCTTCAGTCCCCGTATGTCCTACCCGTTCACTCTGGGGTTGCTCCCGTCTCCTCGGGGGCCAGAGTTCCCCACCAGCGGCCGGCAGGGGCCCTAGTTGTGCGGAGACGCTAACTCCGCATCTTCCCACACTGCCATCTTGACTTCTCCCCGTATTCTTTTAAAAAACGTACATATTCAGTGAACTCTGGGAAACACTGCCACAGTCAAAAGAGATGTCTCCAAACCCAATTTCAAACTAAATAGTTTTGTGCTTTATGATGCACCGTTTTGATACTCCGAAAATACCTGGTAGGTTTTACAGTTGAAGCTCCAACAGATGGGAGCTGTATTTCGGTAACAGGGAATTGTGATTTTTTTCTTAGATGACAGAAGGCAGCAGGTGGATTCCCTCCCCAGAGCAGTAAACATTGGACCTTTTGTGTCTTAGTGTTTATTCTAACCAAGATTACTGAGAGTAATGTCTCCAGTTTTATATTTACCAAAAAAAGGTTTATTTCACACGACAAAACTTCCTAAGTTTACGTGCTCTTTAGGTAACACTCCAACATGTAGTGTTAAAAAATACTACTTTCCTAGCCCAGGTCAGGCAAAATGTTCTCAAGAGCACATAGTAAATCTTTTAGGCTTTGTCACATGACCTGTGTTGCATCTACTCAACTCTGTTACTGCAGCAGGAAAGCAGCTGCAGATAAAAGGTAAATGAATGAGCATGGCTGTGCCCCAATAGAACTTTATTTATTTACAGACACTGAAGTTTGACTGTCATATAATTCTCAAGCCTCAAAATTATTTTTTTAATTTCTTAACATTTAAAATTATAAACACCATTCTTAACTTGCAGGTCTTACCAGCACAGGCTGGGTCACAATTTGGCAGAGGGGATGCAGGATGCCATGGCTTGATCTATAGAGCCCCAGTGGAACCGACACATATTAGAGATAAGCATTCCAAAATAAATTGATTAGACACATGCCAGAAAATATAAAAACAAAACAAACACCAAATTACCAAAGGCTCCCCGTCAAGTCCTACCGCAAGATGCCCAGCCCCCCATGCATGGCCTCCTCATCATGGCGTCCCCAGCCACCGGCAGTGAGTGAAAGCTGTCCTGTCCTTGTGCCCCCTGTTCTGCCGTGTGCAGGGCCCCCAGCTACTTGCTGGGTACAGTTCCTCATCCGTCACGTCACCAGTACCTACAGTGTCTCCAGGAGAGTCATAAAGCTGCCTTTCCAGCCCCACCCCTGGACATGGAGTCCGGCCACTGAGTCCTGCTTCTCTGACGGCTAATGGCCAGCGGAGCGTGGCAGCTGTTTTGTGCTCTGTGCACCCAAATGTGGCTGAGGCTGTGACCAACTCTTGAGACTCACAGCGAAAGCTTAAGGATGACTGGCATTTCGATTCATGAACCGCCTTGTTTTGACAGGGGACCGAACGCCTTCTACAAAATAATTTTATAGAACCGTTGTTACCAGTATGGAAACATGGGCCCGTTCACACCAGAGATAAGGATCAAAGAAGGGACTCGCGGTGTGCGGCGTGGACTTGGTGTCCCAGCAGCGGCCCCGCGAGCAGCACGCAGACAACACAGGGGCCAGAGCATCCCGTCCTCCCGCTCCCTGGGCGTCAGGCCCGCAGGCAGTCGGGGCGGGAAGAGGCAGCGTCCCTGCGCCCCCAGACTTAGACGGGAGCCCGGGCTCAACGGGGCGGCAGCTCCAAGGCGCGTGTTGTGTGGTGTCCGCGGAGTCTCCGAAGAGCAGGTCTCCGGGCTTCCAGACTCGTGGCTGCGCCCCAGGGTGCCCTGACGCCCCCGACCCTTGACAAGAGGGGACAGTGCAGCCCGGCTCCGACTCCTCGGGGTCTGAGCTGCTCGGCCGTTGAAGGTGCCCCGCTGGACGCCGGCTGTTTTTCTGTCCGAAGAAGCAGTCACACTGCCTGTCCCTCGGCCCTGGAGCGCGGAGCCCTCCCTCTGTCCTTGCTCCCTTCCCCAATTTCGGGGCGCCCCGACGGCCTTCCCAGGAACCCCACCCGACCCCGTGCGCGGGCCCACAGACACTTCTGAAAGTAGGAGGCCCCCTCTGTCCACCACGCGCAGGGGCAGCGACGTGAGCTCCGGAGGGTCTGGGTGAGTTCTGGGCAGATAAACGGAGGCCACCTGGGGACGCCTGCTCCAGGCCATGGGCACCTGCCAGGAGCGCCTCCCTGCTCTCTGCCCTTGACCCACCCTGAGTGCCCCCAAATCAAAGTGGGCTTCACCCATCTTCACTCAAGGCCTTTGTTTTTCCCTGTGCTTCTCCTTGACCTCAATGGTTGGGAAGTCACTCTGTGGTCTGAGGACTCTGCTGCGTTGCGTTTTGTGTTGAACGGACTCTAGATCGGGACACCAGAGTGAGACTAGGTGTTAAAGAGGGCGCGGTACTTGCGCAAATAACTGAAGTGAGCAGCCTCAGCATCTCAGAGGCACCCGCACCCACAGCTGCATCGTGCCCACCCAGCCGCCACCCTAATGTCTTGGGCTCCACCTGCCTAAACCCCATTGCAGGTCTAGCTGTCCACTGGATTCTGGGCCTGTGTTTCCCGGGGTCCCCTCCTGGCTCATCCCTGGCTGTGCAGACCCCACCAGCCCTCCCCACCTCGTCTTCCACGAAGCTGCCCTGACAGGCTGTCACCCATATAGTGTGCACGCCTTGCTTCTTGCTGGTGACAAACTAACAAAGCATTATTCTGTAACGTCTACTATGACCCACGTTGATTACCCCCATTGTTTGATTATCTGTAACTCATATTTTACTACTTAGTTGTATTCTAAAGGGTTGTGAAGTAAATTTTCAATTATGTTAAATAATGTCCTTTCAAGTGACGCAGAAGGGTAGTGTGGCCAGCAGAAACATGGCCCCTCAAGTTGTCCAGGTCCTAATCGCCAGTATGAAATTGTAAAGTCACCTGGCAAAAGGGACTTGTGTAGGGTGATTAAATTAAGGGTCTTGAGCTGGGGAGACCCTCCTAGGTTATTTGCGTTGGTGCACCGTGATCTCATAGGTGCTCAGAAGTGAAAGAGAGAGTTAAGAGGGTCACAGGTGGAGGAGATGGGAGGACGTGACCGGGGCGGGAGTGCAGTGCATGCTGGAGCCACAAGCAAGGAGTGTGGGGGTGTCTAGAAGCTGGCAAAGGACCAGACCTTCCCCCAGAACCTCCAAGGAACACAGTGCCTTTCACGCCTGATGTCTGCACAGTGAGACCCATTTTGGACATCTGACTTCAGGACTCTAAGAGAAGGAACTTGTGTAATTTGTTATATCAGCAATAGGAAACAAATACAAGTAGGGAAATGTATCTTTTTTTTTTAAGCAGCTTTATTATAACACTGGTAAGTGAAATTTCCTTGTATTGCGGGTTAGACTGAGGAGGGGTGACACTGATAATGTGTCCTCAAGAAAATCATTTCAGAAGCCCCTCTCCTGAGAGGAAAGGGCGGATCATGAAAAGGGGAGCCTCAGGACACCAAGGGGAGCAGCTGTGTGCCCAACACCTGACTGAGGAGGTCTGAGGGCCTCTGAGTGGGACAGGGAGATGCGGAGAGGATTTCTGAGGTCTCTGCATGTGCAACTAACCAGCCGCTGAGCACCGGGCATCCAGATGCAAGCAGGGACGATGCCTCACTGTCCTTACTTCTAAAGCAGAGATGACAATACTACCGCGTGATAGAGCTGTGTGGAGAATCACATGAAGTCATGTGTGTATTAGCACATATCTTAGGGCACGGAGCAATCCCCGGTAAACCCTATGAATGATTTAAGATAATTATGTGTTACTTGTCTAAATGGGCCACAGGGTGGTCACCGTTAGCGATGGATTCTGGTCCTGCTTTGGACCCTTCTCATCGCTCTTGACTTGTGTCTACTTCTCCATCCTCTTTGATCCACATGGACATAATGACTTCCAGCTGAAACTCCACTCTCCCTTGTATGTGGTTGGAGGGTGGGCAGGAGGCAGCCTTCTTCTGTGCCCACCTGAACGCTTAATTTAAGGATATTATTTAATCCTCGGAACAAATCACTGAAGCAACACAAATATTCTCCTGATTTTCGAGAACACAGAACTAAAATTTGGTGCTTTAGTAACTTGGCCAGGATCACAGAGTGAATGAGTGAATGACCGAGAGTTAAATCCAGGGAAGTCTGATTCCTGAGCCTCACACACATAGGAAGTTCACCTCCTTTGCTACTCAGAGCTCAGTGATTGTACTGGTGTTTCTTTTGAAGTAGTCTTCAAATTCTGGTAACAGATTTCTCTTATTACCAAAATACTTTATATTTATTGTAGCAACCTTTCAAAATATTGAGAATCACGAAACGAGATATTTAAATTCACCTGCAACTCACAACCAAAAAATCTACCTGTAAGAGACGATCTTTCTTGTTTTATTTCCTTTCCATTTTAAACATTTGCCTGATATAGAAGGTAATAGATTTATTTCCCCAAAATCTTATTGCTGAACACTTAAGATTATTTCTCATTTTAGAGTAAGCATTCTGATAGTTAAAATATTATACCTAATTATGTATTGGATATAATTTCCCACAAATGACAACAGAAATTTCTACGTCAAACAGAAACCATTTTGAAAGTTTTGATTTGCATGGACCGCAAAAGGGTCAAGCAGAAAAAAATTGAAGAGCATGCAGATCTTTATGGATGAAAGCTAGAGTCTTTGTTAGAGGGTAAGATATTATATAAAAAGATTCTTTTCTCTTCAGAGACAGGAAAATATTTCAGTCTAAATTAATACAGATAGGTTGATTTCCTTTTCTGTTTTCTAGTAACCATTTGTATTTCTTCATTTGAATTCTCCCATTTATGTATCTTGCCATTTTTTTCTGCTACAATGTTTATACTATTATATATTTGTAGGAATTATTTATCAGGAATATCAGACTTTCATGAAGCATGTTATAAGTAACATTTTTCCTTTGTAGTTCTCCTCTTATTTCTTGACCTATAAGACTTGAACAATGTTGTGTAGTAAAACCCTTTAAGGTTTTCCTATGTAGTTTGGCCATCAGGATAATGCTTATGTATCATTTTCTTGTAGCTGCCATATCAGATACCACAGCCTGCTGGGGGTGGGGGCACTTAAACAACAGAAACTTATTTCCTCACAGTTCTGGGGGCTGGAAGTCCAAGGTCAAAATGCCATGAGTTGTGGTTTCTCCTGAGGCCTCTTCCCTGGCTTTGCAGATGGCAGCCTCCGCAGTGTGTCCTCACATTGTCTTCCCTCTGTGCACATAGCCCTGTGTTTTTGTTGTGCCAAATTTCCTCTTCTTACAGGGAGGCAGTCTGACCGGACTATGGTCACCCTAACAGCCTCCTTTTAATTGGTTTACCTCTTTAAAGGCCCATCTGCAAGTCCATCCATATTCTGACGTACTGGGTGTTAGAGCGTCAACCTGTGAATTTGGGGGACACATTCACTTCATAATAGTTTATAAAGGTCTTCCTTGCCTCAAGATCATAGAAATATTTTTATTTCCTTCTTGAAGTTTAGTGTACCAAATTATATATATAAATGCCGCTTGTAATTTACTTTGTCGTGTGATACATTATTTATTGAGAAATGTGTAAAGAAACTGCATAGGTAAAGTAAGCGTATAGTAAACAATACTCATATTCTCCCCGCCCACTTTCAGACATAGAACATTCTAATTCCTCTCTGACTCTCAACTCTCTGACATTCCCTGGCTTTCATTGGAGACTCCCACATGCATATGAAATCCTAAACAACACTTTGGCTTTTCTTCTTTTGGTCCCTTATATAAGTAAAATCCCATAATGATTATCTGTTTGAGGTGTAATTTTAATTTTGTTTCCAGTATTTTTTTCTGAGCTTTATCCGTGTTGCTGCATGCAGGTGTTTTATTTTTGCTACTTAGTAGTCCATACTTTAAATATACCAAAATCTATCCAATCTATTTGGAATGAGTATTTGAATATTTCCTCACATTACTATTATGTAACTGGTTAACATGTGTCTGCTCTGTGTCTTGGGTAATAATTAATAAGACCTCAGGAATGTACTTTACTAGCTGTACAATATAATCACTGCTGATATTCCTACTAAACTAGAACGACAGTTCCTGTTATGCCGCATGTGAGCCAATGTTTTTATTGCTATGATTAAACCTTTGCCCAACTGTGGAATGTGGAAAAGTGTTTGACTGGGATTTTAATTTGCATTTAATTTGTTGCCAATGAGACTGACCATCTCTGATAATCTTCACTGGACATCCATATTTTACCTTCCATGAAATGCCTGATGATGCCTTTTTGACATCATTTATTGTTGATTTGTTAAAATTGTTTGTGATGATTGCACCAATCACTTAATTCATGTCTTCCTTCTTTTTATGTTGCATTTTAATGGCAGTTCTTAATCATAACATGATAGTATTTATCAATCTTCTTCTTTAATGTTTTCCACTTTGCGTGAATTTTTAAGAAGTTCTTCTTTTCCGTGACATCATAAGAGCATTCCTTATGTAGCTGTCTAAAGATTTTGGTTTTTGCCTTTCACTTTGAATTTCAATTTACCTGGAGTTGGTATGTCTGCATTGTTACTGAAGGAAAGTAGCCCGTCCTCCAGCAAAGCCTGTGGGGAGAAGATGCCACCCCACGCGCTCTTCCCACCTCCCTTCACCCACAGCCCGCACTTGGAATTAAGATCCCATCTCTGGAGGCTGTAGGAGCTACAAGAAAAGGTAGAACAGGACAAGGGGACAGAGAGACCGGGACTGATACTTTCCATGGGTGGTGTGGAATCTCTCTCTAAGGAGGTGGCATTTGAGTAAAGGCCATGAAGACAGAGAAGGAAAGAGCCATTTATTGCCGCAGTAGTAGCAAGTTTCATCAAGCCACAGAAAATAATCGAAAATTCCCTGGGCCAGAGGGTGCTCAGTGATTTCTAAGATGGTGCGTCTGCCGGTGTGGTCAGAGCTTGTGCATGAGCATGAGGAGGAGAAGAGGCCAGGATCCTGGTTCATTTTCACAAGCTCTGCCGTTCAGGTCAGCCCCATCCCCTACTTGATGGGGAACCTTCCTGGTTTTCAGGAAAAACTGGAACGTCCTTGTGACTCCTACACAACGCAAGCGACCTGCACTGCATTGTGATGGTCCTTTACTTTCTATCACGCCATGAAAGGATGAGTTTCTTACAGATAAGATTTGGGGGGCGGGGATGTTTGTTGGTTGGTCATTGGGTTTGGTTTGGTATTCTTAGTGATAAGAACGGTCAGTCCTCAGTAAATATTGAATAATGAACAAATGAGTGCAAAGGTGTGATGGCAACAGTTTCTTCTGGCCTCACCTTGGCCTGGTAGCAAGCAGGTGGAGTAGGTTTAGAGCTGCTGCTAAACAGACTCTAGCAATGGCTACTTCTGATTTTTACCATGACGAAGGTTTTGGGGAATGGGTCTCAGGCCACAGCCTCCTGCCGTGTTCCCTTAGTGAGAACTGGTGACTGGCAGCCCTCTGTCTGTCTCTGCTTCCCCAGTGGGGGCTGGTGGTTGCAGGATCAGTGGGCTGTGACCTCCCTCCTGGCTTGGCTTCCTGTGTCCCCCGTTGGCTCTCCTGGACTCACAGACACCCACCTGCTGGAATGGACAAGGATCTGAAGCCATTTCCTGATGGGGGTTCAAATTCGGGACGCTGGTTGATTTGCATTTGCTTCAGTCAACAGGGGTGTCAGCCTGTCCCTGGAGAGACGGCTGGCCAGGCCAACCTGTCACCTTCCCTCACAGACAGCCTCTTGTCATTCCACCTGGACTCTGCCTGATCCCGTGCCTCATGGGGACGTCCTACATGTCACAGCCACTGCTGTTCCTCGGCCAACATCAGGAAGTAGATAAGTTCCTCCTGACACTGATCATCCCTGAGGACGTGAGTTATGTGTCCTGCCCTGACCTCAAGGCCACAGTGATGAACAGTGACCTGGTCAACACGGCCCTATTGTCAGGGTGGGCAGAGGGGACAAAAGTCCTTGTGACCAGGGAATTCACACAGAACACGACCTGAGGATGAGGATGGAGTGAGGTTCCCTAGAGGATCAGGATCCCGAGAGCACAGCAGGGCCCAGGAGATGCAGAGCCTTCAAAGCAGATGGAGAGAAAATGTGAAAACGGAGTCATGCGTGGAAACCACAGGCAGCGACATCACCGCCAAGAGGAAAGCGAGTGAAGGAAAGAGAAGCGACAGGCGGAAGGGGCGGAGCACACAGCGCCTGGGGAGGGGCCGTGGGAGGAGCCACAGCGAAGAGGCGGGAAGTGGAGAGGACGGGAGAGGGGCCCGCGGACAGCAGAGGTCAGGCCAGGGTCCCGCAGGGGACGCCGCAGCCCCGGCCCGCCTGCCGCCCGCCAGTCACGGAGGGGGAAGCGCTTGTGCAGCAGGACAGCGTATAACTTAGTAATACTACAGCCCTGGGTAACGAAATCCTCAACTTCTTCTGCAGAAAATCCCATATAAGTATTTTACTTACTTTTAGGTACTTTCTATTGTCTATAAAGTCCTGAGCATTGACTGACTTCGTGCTCCACCTGGTAACACAGCTTAGAATTACAGACAGACCTGGGGTGCCTCTCAGCACTGCCTCATGGGAGCTGTGACTCAGGGCATGTCCCTCACCCCATCTAAGCCTCAGTTTCCTTATTAGTAAAACCAGGCATGATGATATGGTCTTGAAGGTTAAATTAATAATTGCATGTAAAATTCTGCAGTGCCTGGGACATGATAGGCATGCAATGTCATCATACTTAGTATTTATTTTGTATGTTCAGTGTGAAGTCTGGGACCCTTTGCAAACGGCATCCTGTTGACTGGACTGGACACGTAACTGGATTTTCTTCAATGGGATGAATCCTTGCAACAAGCACCCTCACTCCGTGTTTTGTTTTCTCCACCTTGGTCTGTACTCTTGGGCCTGTCTGGTTCCCCTCTCCTCCCTCTTTCCTGCCTCTGATGTCAGTGTTGGACTCTCGCCAGTGTTGAGTTTTGTCTTCAGTTGTGGCCAGTGTGAAATGTCAGTCACCTGGCAATGGGAACATCTGACCAAGACTCACCACAGCAGAGGACTCGCCTTCTCGTGCCAGGGAAGGTTCAGCACATTTCAGGGCTGCTTTTCTGTCTGCTGCTTGTAGCCTTGGCATCATTCCCCAGGAGACCAAATTCCACACTCCAGGTCTTCCCAGGACCTGGGTAAGCCTCCCTTCTTGCAAAACCTGAAAGTCCTTCAACAGATGGATTTAACATCTAACACAAAGCAATTTTACGGATTTTTCTCAATAGACTTATATAACCTGACGTTCTTCATTGAATTTCTTTGGAAGTGTTAAAAGACAGAATCCAACTGAGTCAACTTTAATGATCTTATTGGCTTCATTCAGTAATTCATGAATCAGGCAGCTTCTAATCCAGCAGATAGAAAGGAGCGCTAAAGACCTAAACAAGGCAGGAGGTTTTACAGGACGAAGAGAGCAGGGACACGGGAGTTATAGAAGCAAGAAGCTAGCTGATTATTTCGAGGTTAGTCTCCTTCTACGTAAGGCCAGGGTCTGTCAGGCAGATGACCTAACGTGTGCTGACCAGGAGTTCCTGATTGACTGGTTTAAGATACCATTGCTGGGGCAGCTGAAACTATAATTAAGCTACATGCGGCTTAAGGTGAGCAACTCCATTTTGGGCCTGTTTTCTTCTTTTTAACAGAAGGTTCTAAACCGGAGATACAGTTATTAAAATTACAGAAATTATCATCCAGAGTGCAAGCGTGTAAACTTGGTGACTCAATGGCAGAAGAAATAATTGAACCAAGGTTCGGTACGTTGTAACTTTCCCCTGGTTGACCTGAAGGTCCCCTGTTGACACCTCCATTCTGTCACCACCGGGCAGCCACTCCTGTGCCTCCACACACTCTCTGGGATCTGCCACCCCCACCCATTCAACAGAGTGACATGCTTAGATGAGCCCCACACCTTGCAAAGAGCATGACTGGCATGCTAACCACACCCTCACAATCTAGGCCAGAGAAAAACCTCCTGCACTTACTGCCAGCGAGTCCCTGAGAGATGTGAACAAAGCCCTTCTTGGCGGGAGCTGCTCATTATTTTCGATCTTGCACATCTCCGCTCACCGGTTCAAGGTGTTTTCTTCTGTGATGAAGTCACTATACAGTGTTCCATCAAATGTACTCCACAAAGACCAGGTTTCTGCTTTGGTCTTGTGCAATTATAGGTAATGAGAAGATAAACGAAGCCTGCCTAATTTGTCACAGATTAACTCAGTACATTTTTGTTATTAAATTTCAGCCACGTAACTAAAACCAAAAATATGAAAAATAAAACCACAGCTCTGAGAGCACTGTTCTATTTTTCTTTTCTCTCTTTTTTTTTTTTTTTTTTGAGAAGGTGTTGGGGGTAGGAGTTTATTAATTAATTAATTAATTTTTGCTGTGTTGGGTCTTCGTTTCTCTGTGAGGGCTTTCGCTAGCTGTGGCAAGCTGGGGCCACTCTTCATCGCGGTGCGCGAGCCTCTCACTATCGCGGCCTCTCTTGTTGCGGAGCACAGGCTCCAGACGCGCAGGCTCAGTCGTTGTGGCTCACGGGCCTAGTTGCTCCGCGGCATGTGGGATCCTCCCAGACCAGGGCTTGAACCCGTGTCCCCTGCATTAGCAGGCAGATTCTCAACCACTGCGCCACCAGGAAAGCCCCTGATCTGTTTATTTTTATACTTTTAACATAAATCTTGTGACCTGAGCTTACTTTTCGGCACAGTTCACAGTTAGAATGTTTGTTGTCATGTTGATGAGCTGGTTGGATATTCATGCCATCGGGGCACACTGAGAGACTGGTATTTTGGAACACAGAGAGAAGTCTCCAGGCTCAAAAGAAATATGTGTTACAATCATCCCTTGATTTCTGCAAGACATTGATTCCAGGGCCCTGCAGATACCAAAATACATGGATGCTCAGGTCCCTTACAGTCAGCCCTCTGTAGCCAAGGTCCCCATCTACAGTTGGTTGAACCCATGAATGCTGAACCCGAGAACACAGATTGACGAATGTGTATTCCCTGTGTTCCTGGAAATATGTAACCTCCCTTGGTATCTGGCTTGATATATCAGTTGCATGGCTATATTTCAATGTCACACTTCTACCTATAAATAGATCCATTTTGTGTGTGTTGTCAAAGTAAGTTGTTCTGTGTGTGAAAGGCATCAGTCACGTGACCAATTCTAAATATCCCTGGACGCTCCCCTGTAACTGCTGTTGGGTTATGGCCTGCTTCTTCGGACATATTGTTGGCTGAGAGTATTTTTCTATAACGTGGAAAATAACACACAATTAGACTGATGACGTTTAGAAAACATCTTTGTAATTAGGGGACATTTTAGAATTCCCTCAGATATTATATCCATGAAAAAGTTGAATTCATAGACACAGAGAGTAGAACAGTAGTTGGGGGGACATTGGGGTGAGGGCAAAAGGGAAAGGTCGGTAAAGGGAACACACTTTCATCTATAAGATGAATAAGATCTGAGGATCTAATGTAAAACATGGTGACTATGGTTACATTGTGATTATGGTTAATAATACTGCTTTGTATAATTGAAATTTGCTAAGAGGCTAGAAATGAAAAGTTTTCACCACCACCACCACCAACAAAAAAAAAGAGATAAATACATGAGATGATAGATGTGTTAAGTGACTTCATGGAGATAATCCTTTCACAATATATATCAAACCACCATGATGTACACCTTAAATATCCTATAAGTTTACATGTAAATTATACCTTAGCAAGGTTAAAATTTTAAAAAAAATATAAATCCATGAACAATGGAAGGTCGATTGTGTCCAACTCTATAACATTAGGTCCTAGAAACTGGGTAAAACATTCCATGAGCCAAAAAGTTCCTCTAGCTGGCAGAATGTGGACAAGCTTTACCTATTAGTCATTTCTGAATTATCATGTTCATCAGGTGACTTAATGTAAGATTTACAAAGAGCTGCACACTGGAAACTTTAATGGATTGGACCCTATTCTCCCAGTATTTGGTATTTGGAGATTACCTTCTGTGTGGACTCCTTTGATTTCTCATACAATGGATTGTAAACAGAGATACCGTGCAATAACTTTCTGGGTTTTTAACTTTCCTTCAATATGAGCTTTCTTCCAGTCAGTAAGAAGTATTCATGTTGCCTTGAATAGAATTAGAATTATGTCAAGACTGCAGAGAAACAGTCTAAAGTTCCACATTTTTGTATTTTCAAAGTAGACTTTTTATCCCAAATTACAAGTGGTCATTTTGAAAGGCAATGTCTTTAACTTGAAAGAGATGAAATCTACTGAATGAAGACAAGGCCCTAGAAAATACAAATGGAATGACTCTGACAGAAGAGTAACACAGTGATAACCTGCCCAGCAGTAGGAGGAAAGAGGACAGAGAATGGCCCAGACCACCCTGTCCCGGGAGAGGAGACAAGATTCATTCTGGCTGAGAGGAGAGAAGAGGGTGGACTGACAGCTGATCTTGCAGGTGCTTATAGGGTCAGGGATGAGGAGACCTGGCCTGGGTTTGCTGACGGTGGATCAATCATAGTGGAGATGCAGCATCACTCACCAGCGGAGCAGGGGCATCAGGAAGCTCCATCAAGGCCTGCAGATGACCTGCTGCTGATTACTGAGAAGTGGGCACTGCTTCTCAGGAATGCATTACCTGCTCTCCTTTATTTATTATTATTATTATTTTTTGGTTCCCATGGGTAAATGCTTCCCTTATGTCTCCAGGGACTGCCCATGAGAAGTGCTGTCCAAGTGTTCCTTGAGACTATGAGTCCTAGCTGGAATCTTCCTCTTTTCCATGGTCTGGAGTGCTGTAAACATTCCAAAAGGCTCACAGAATCAGACACAAGATTGTTAGAAGAAGAATTTCTTAAAAGTTAAATGGAAAAATCATTTAAAAATATTAACTCTAATCAAAAAATGGGCAGAAGATGTAAATAGACATTTCTCCAAAGAAGACATACAGATGGCCAAGAGGCACATGAAAAGATGTGACTCAACATCACTAATTATTAGAGAAATGCAAATCAAACTACAAGGAGGTATCACCTCACATGGGTCAGAATGGCTATCATCAAAAAATCTCCAAAGATAAGTAGTGGAGAAGGTGTGAAGAAAAATGAACCCTCCTGTTGGTAGGAATGTAAATTGGTACAGCCATTATGGAAACAGTATGAAGGTTCCTTAAAAAACTAAAAAGAGAGCTACTATATGATCCAGGAATCCCAATCCTGGGCATATGTGGGAGAAAACCATAATTTGAAAAGATACATGTACTCCAATGTTCATTACAGCACTATCCACAATAGCCAAGACATGGAAGCAACATAAATGTCCATCAATGGAGGAATGGATAAAGAAGATGTGGTACATAGATACAATAGAATATGTCTCAACCATAAAAAGAATGAAATAATGCCATTTGCCACGTGCATGGACCTAGAGATTGTCATACTGAGTGAAGTAAGTCAGATAAAGAAAGACAAATATCATATGATATCGCTTATATGTGGAACCAGAAAAAATAATTGAAAAATAAATGCATTTACAAAACAGAAATAGAGTCACAGATGTAGAAAACAAACTTATGCTTACCAAGGGAGAAGGGGGGAGGGATAAATTGGGAGATTGGGATTGACATATACATACTGCTGTAGATAAAATAGATAACTAATAAGGACCTACTATATAGCACAGGGACTCTACTCAATACTCTGTAATGAGCTATATGGGAAAAGAATCTAAAAAAGAGAGAGAGATGTGTATGTATAACTGATTCACTTCGCTGTACACCAGAAACTAACACAACATTGTAAATCAACTATACTCCAATAAAAAAATAATTTAAAAAATATTTTTGGGACTCAATATTTTTTAAGGAACTGAACCTGGTTCCAGAAGGGAAGGGAAGTCCCGCAGTGGCTAATGAGGGCTGTGGTGTCTTAGAACTTACCTGTGGAGCTACTCTGAGTGAGGTTCTCAGACCCACATCAAGGGTGAATGAGAACCCGCAGATGGAGCAAGGAGTGGGAGCTCTTCACAGGAAGCCCCGGGCTATTGACAATGAGCCTCTAATGCCTGCTTTTGGCTGAGAGGTGACAGTGGTGACACTCCTCCAAGGGCAGATGCCGAAAGTCTGTGACACTGGGATGGATAAATTGCTCTTTGATGTCACTTCACTGTGCTGCACTCTATCTTTTTTTTTTTTTAATTTTTATTTATTTTTTAATTTTTGGCTGCTTTTTGGGTCTTCATTTCTGCACGCGGGCTTTTCTCTGTTTTCGACGAGCAGGAGCTATTCTTCATTGTAGTGTGCAGGCTTCTCATTGCGGTGGCTTGTTTTGTTGTGGAGCACGGGCTCTAGGCGTGCGGGCTTCAGTAGTCGTGGCTCGTGGGCTCTAGAGCACAGGCTCAGTAGTTGTGGCACACAGGTTTAGTTGTTCAGCAGCATGTGGGATCTTCCTGGACCAGGGCTCGAACCCGTGTCCCCTGCATTGGCAGGCGGATTCTTAACCCCTGAGCCGCCAGGGAAACCCTGCACTCTGTCTTAACTTCTTTCTTTAGAATTCATTCTTGGTAAAAGACTGTATATCACCAAAGAAAATCAGGTATAAGTGAGGTGGGTACCTCTTGGGCCTGATCCACTTCCTTTCTGAAATCCAAAGTTCCATCTTGGCCAATGGTTGAGACGAAATTTGAACACCTCTCATAACTACCATTAAATATAATTTCCCTGCGCTGAAAGTGACCTCCATCCCACGTGTGCAAATTAAGACAAGTGAACTGGCTCGTGTGTGACCCACGTAAGGGCAGCAGGAAGAGCAGGAATGGAATCATGAGGGTGGATGACCAGGTGGAATTTCTTGTTTCAACGCCATGAGTTTCTGGGAACTTTGTCAGTGGGTTACACTTTAAGTGTCCTTGCTGGCCTGAGACACAATGTGAACTGTACTTTATTGATGGGTGAATGGACATGTGAACGATGAGTCCAAGGTGAACAGTACACTGAAGTATCATTGGCTGTTGACAGATCCAGAAAGAGAAAGCAGATCATTGTTGGCTCTTTCAAAACAGGTATTAGCCACTTGGATGCCTGATATGTTAGCACCTCCCACCTAGACTTTTAACGCAGCCCCCTCCCACCCCCTTAATATCCTTTGGCCTCATAAGTGAGGACGTGGAGGAGAGACATCGCCTGGTGAGTCGGGTGCTCAGTTAGAGAGCGCCCTTACTGCTGCTCCAGGGACGGACAGCCCACGATACACCCCGCCCTGTCCTTCCTGCTCTGTCTTCTGCTTCCTCATGAACACCTTGGTCGTCACACGCCTCAGCAGCTTCAGCCTGTGCTTTTACCACCAGCTGCAAAGGTCCCTCTCCTTCAAGCGGCATCCTGATGCCTCATCATTGGTGCCACCTGAGGCTGCTACCTGCCCCCTGGCCCTTTCCAAGCCCTTTCTTGTGACGCTCTCACAGCTAATTCTCTGACCACCACATAAGAGACTTCTTCTCACTATGTCCCATTCAGGGCGAGCCTACTATTTATGGGAGGGAGTGAATCCTCTCTGATGGTGTCTGTTTATTACGACCAGCAGAATCCAGCACATTTGACTCCTTTCTCTGCAACCCCTGCCTGACCCTCAGGGCTGTTGGGGACTCTGGGGCTGACCCTCACATGGCTGGTAGCTGGGTAGTACACTTTGAGGGCCGGAGCTCTTAGGAGGTTATATGCTTCCCTCTTGGAACTTAAAAAAAGAAAAACATAACATGGAAAGAATCTAATTGAACCAGGTACTATATTTCTTCACTTCTAAAACTCAGACTCCTCCAAAGTAGGCAGATGTCAGTGGCAGAGTCTAATCCACAGGAAATTTTTAATCTTCCCTGCTTCACTCCACCCCCAGATAAAAAGCACTTTAGTAAAAATTAAGACGAGAAACACTGTTTCTCCTATTCTAGCAGAAGCCAGACCATATTAAGCCTATCTCAGGGGTGACCACGGTCATTCTGATTGTTTCTCTTGTCTATCTTTGGTTTTCCCTGGTCCTTGGTGTCACCCAGTGCCGCCTTCTCTTAGGCAGGGTCCCTTCACCTAGAAAGCTCAGCCAGACTATGAGGGGACCTGCATAGAGAGAGCTGGGCAGGCAGCTGAGGCCAGTCTGGGCTCAGGGGAGGCTGGCTTGTCTCCTCAGCATCCTCCCTTTGTGCAGTTCTGGGCCCAGAACACTGGGACATATGGGGACAAGGACCATGGGCTGCTTACTGGGGAGGGGCCGGGGAGGCTGTCCAGTTGGTCTTTCATGCAGCTGCTTCTCCTAGTGCTGGAGTGGGGGCTTTTTGCTATTTCCCCACTGAAGTGAACAGACTCATCCCTCACTGACAGCTGACTAGAGGGTCGTGGGTTGTGAAGCCTCCAGAGAAGCTGACAGAATTGGGGGGACAGCACAGCAGGCTGGTCGCACTGAGGCACGGAGCCAAGAGCACGGGTCCCTTAAGAGTTGAGGCTGTCACCATGCACAGCCGAGGGGCCAGTGGCCGGCAGCCTGCCCTCAGCATTCTCACTCCTCACTCTGCAGGGAGAAGCGGACGGCAGTGTCAGTGAGGAGACGGCTTGCACACGGTGCCCTCTTGAAAGTCAACACGAAAACTGGAGGAGGAAAACGCCACTTCCCCAGAATCACTCACTCAACTGTCTCAGCCCATTTAGAGGGGCTGTGAGAGCAGGAAAGGCTGTAAGAACGGGAACATCCTCAGAGACAGGAGTTGCATACACGGGCTCCCAAGCGGCGTCCACGACAGCAACCATCCATCCCTCTGATCAGCCCTGCACGATCCACTGCTGCTAGGCAGGCTCAGGTGCTCGAAGCTTTTCAAAAAACAACTCTTAGCCTTGTTAATTTTCTTTGTGATTTATTTCCTATTTAATTGATTGTTGCTCTTTTTAGTTACTTTTATTCACCTACTTGACTTTGATACTTGGTGGGGATTTTTGTTTCTTTGTTTGTTTGTTTTGTTTTTTTAGCTTCTTAAAAGGAAATTTAGATAAATGATTTTAACCTTTTCCTTTCTTCTACTAAAACCATTTAAAGCTATCCATTCCTCATTATGAAATGTTTTCACTGCTTCTCACCAAGTTTGATATGTTGCCTTTTTATTATTATTCTGTTTCAAATATTAAATGTTATTTGGTATTTCTTTCCCAATGATGGGCTTTTAAGGAGTATAGTGTTCAATTTTCAAATATTATTTTTTTATTTTTAATTTAAATTCAAATATGGACAGAGAACATAATTAGTAATACTTCATTTTTTTTTTTTTCCACTACGAGGACCTCTCACTGTTTTGGCCTCTCCTGTTGAGGAGCACAGGCTCCAGACTCGCAGGCTCACCGACCATGGCTCACGGGCCCAGCCGCTTCACAGCATGTGGGATCTTCCTGGACCGGGGCACGAACCCGTGTCCCCTGCATCGGCAGGCAGACTCTCAACCACTGCGCCACCAGGGAAGCCCCTAATTCAATATTTTGATACTTATTGAGCCTGTTTTTTGGCCCAGGATATATCGGTGAATTTTCCATGTTTACTAGAAAAAAATGTCGTTTTTTCTGCGATAGTTATGCAGAAGATGGAGTACTTTGTGAATATCTGTTACATCAGAGTAATAGTGTCACTCAGATCTGCTATATACTTACTGATTTGTTTTGTTTTGGTCTAGGTTCTTTATCAACAACCTTGACTTCAGTTGTATATTTTTATTTTTCCAACCTTTTCTTCTATCATACAGTTTTCTATTCTGTGATAGAAGTTTATTGCAAGCACATAAACTCATTTATAATGTTTCTCAGGAAATTATTATAAATAATGCTTAACATTCAATTAATATAAATACACGTGCCAACTAAATTATTTATTAACTAATTTATAAAGTGAACATTAAATATTTAATGTTTTAACATTACAAAATCCTAATTATCTTCTGGGTATCATTATCTCCAAATGAGGATAACCTAAGCATTTACAATAAGTTCATGAAATTTCAGTTCCTCATCTCATCTTGTCCATCAGTGTTCCCAATGGGAGCATTTTCCATTAGTATTAAGAAATAACAGAGCACAGATCACTCGCTTACTTTTCTTTATTCCAAAATATTGATAACCTTTATTTTTGTCATTTCCTTTGCTTACTGATACAACTGAGGATTAGGTTGTGGATTAGCAAAGCCCCTGACGGTTGAGATTTTTAGAACACTAAGGATACCAATAAAAAAAAACCTGACATTTTCACTGGGTTCCTGTTTGCTTCTATGTCTGTAAGGACTAATATCATGAAAAAAGTACATAAGTCTTTTATTTTATCCATTCAAATAATATCAGTTTTGAATCACAACCTTGTCAGGCACCGGGATGGAGGGAGAATCTGCAGAACTATCACGCAGAGAGCCCTTCCTGACTCCTGTCTTCAGGTGATTAGCCTCCCTTCCCCATGAGCGGGTGTTGGGAAGTTCTCCTTGAGGGGATGAGATGAGTGTGAGACTTGTAGGATGTGCAGGTGATGAGCAAGATGAAGAGTATTCCAGGCAGAAAGGACAGGAGCAGGGGTTGGAAAGAGCCTGGTGTGTTCTAGGGTCTGAGAGGAGCTTGGCATCATCAGATGCAGGGATTCATGGGGAGAGGGTCTCAAGGGGGGCGGCAGAGATGGGCAGGAGCCCCATGGGGTGGGGTGTTATCAAGGATATGGGGATAATGCCCCCCCTCATTTTCATGATATTATGCTCATGTGTCTGTTTGAACGCTTATTTTCTATTGCTAAAAGAGAGAGACAGAGAAACAAAATTAAGGAAAAGAATATGGAAAATATATCTGCCCATATGCAAGAGAACGCAACACTCCGAGCCTGAAACCTGGGGGGTTGGTGAAAGAGTGAATCAGAAAATGAGAGCATAACTCTGCCCTCCCAGCATGCAGAAAAAGCAGCTAGTAAGACACCACAAATAGCCTCTATTCAACGAGTATTTAAGATTTTGTCTGGGCGGGTGCCATGTTAGACACGGAGTGGGGTCCCGAGTAGAGTGGCCACAGCCCTGGGCTCTGGCGGAAATCGGGAGGGGACACGAGGGGAGGAACCTAGCAGAGGATGAGGGGAGAGAGAAGTAAGAGAAAACCCTCGGAATCTAGCATTGTTGTTGGAATGCAGACGCTCCAATACAGTAAAGTCTGGAGAAGGGATACCTGGTGGGTACCGGGGAGGTGTGTGCGCCTGTGTGTTTATGTTTAGGAGATGGGAACGGGCAGAGCACAGGTGAGAAGTGTCGTTTCTAAGGTTGAAATCCTCTGCACTTTTCTCACCCTCTGGCCCCCAAGCTTAGTGATAATTATCTTCGTCTTCCCATTGGAATCACCCGGGGAGATGAAAAAAATACGTCACAGAGGATCCGCCTCACAGACCTGGAAAGTGGAGCAGAATCTGCGGCAGTGGGACTGGACGGCCGCGTATTTAACAATTGGCCTGAGATTTTTAAATTGCACGTCGAGCTGAGAACCACAGCCCTTGCCTCTGCTTTGGTAGAAAGTCTAAATCGGTGGAGCTTAAATGCTAACTACTTTTTTAGATATTCTTATTTTTTTCCAAAATTGTAATAAAGAGACTCAAAATACACATTGTTGTCAGTAACTGAGAGAACACCTTGGAGACTCAGGCTCAATCTGAGAAGATCAGTTTGCATGTTTCCGTGCCAATTTTATGAGAAAAAAAAAAACTTTAATAAGTATATTTATTTTTGATGCATTAATTCAATTACCCAGAGGAAATGTGTAAAACTAGACAAATTTTATTCAAAAACATTTTGAGTTTATGAATGTAATCTGAACGTTGTCTGGGCCTTACCTCTGCAATAATAAAGTAATAAAAAAGTAAGTTTTTACCGATCCTCCCAGCTCTCAAGTCCACTGGCCATGCCCAGCAAAGGCTCTCAGCTCTCGTGGTCCGTGTCTCCTTATCCTCGCCAGCATCCCTTAGGATCCTTGGAGACGGGCTCTTACACAACACCTTAACCACTTTCATTGTCTACTCATGACCTGCTCTGACTTCATTGTCCCTCCAGCCTTGGTCGATGCTCATTTCTGCTTGACCAGTGCCATGCTGCTCCCTGTCCGGAACAATCTTCCAGGGAGCCCCTGCCTGCGGGCTGCACTCTGCCCTGAACTGTGAGCCCCCTCTCCCCTCAGGACATTGTTCTCACTGCTCCTGTCACACTGCTCCAGGCCTCCCTCCCCAGCAATTCCTCCCGCTGCCTCACGTGCCTCTGGGACTGGTGAGCCTGTCACACAGGGAGGCTGCTCAGAGCTGCCGGTTAAGCTCCTACTGCTTCTTTTACCACCGATGTCATCTATATCTGGAACTCCTGTTTCTCCACTAACCACACGGGCCACCGCGGCCTCTAAATCGCTCCCTAGTTTCTTCCCGGCTCTTATTTGAACATCACGCTCACTTCCACATTGTCACTAGGTCCACGATATTCTGCTGTGTCATGCCTCGCAAAATGACAAGCCCCCAGGACTTTCCTTTTCTTGCTGAACTGAAAATATTTTTCCCTTGCCTTTTTTGCCTTTATTAGAGGGTCCCCCGGTATTACTGATAGCTTTATTCCCAATTCACATTTGGATTGTTTGGGTCACCCTCATGTCAAGTAACAGCCACCAGGTTTGTCTAGAGCCACTGAACCTCTCTGGGCTTTGGCCTTGTTCCCAGGACTGTTCCATGAGGTCACACTCATTTCCTATGGGCGACTCTCTGAGAGGCTCAGCAACCATGCTTCTTTTGTTCACTTCCTGTCTACAAAGTCATCAACTATGCAAGGACAGTCTGAATCCTCATTGTGGACACAGGGCTAGGATGTGGGGTGTAGGCAACAGTTAAGGCAGAGCCACCATTCACGCCGCGTGAGAGCCACTGTCCCCTGGAGAGCATCCTGCTACATCTACAGTAACTAGTTTTGAGTTATTTTACTTTGTCTTTTTTTTTTTTTTTTTTTTTTACCACTAAGTTCATTTCACAAATTGTAATGCTTGGGGCATTATTTATTTAGAATATCTTTTAATTTCAAAGTAAAAGTAGATCAATATCCTCACTTTATGGTTGGGGAAAAAAATATCCTGAAGTCCACGGAGGTTAAGTTTCAATTCATCTAATTTTTGCCTGAGCATAAGCAAGAGTTTTATGTTGGTCACTGAGAAATTCAAAGGTAAATATAATATAAAATGGTTTTGATTCTGAAGGAATTCACACCCTAGTAGGGGAAAGACAAATACCAGTAACACAGTGTAGAATAGGCTATGAAATGAAGCACAGAGGGCAGTGATTAATTTTGTCAAGGGTCAGGGAGGAGATGAAAGTGTTGGAAGAAGTGATAGTTTAATTGAGACGTGATGAGTAAGGGACACTGTAGAGAAATGGAGAGAGTGTGACAGCCAGAAGGAATCTCTTGAAAAGAGAGTTATTGTGGAAAGAATTCTGCACAATGGAAAAATTGGTCACAGTGAGTCCCCGGGTAAGCAGGGTGGTCATGATAAGCCTGTGAGACAGGGAGCCCTAGACAGCCAGCCAGCATCAGACTGTTCTCTGGGCCTCAGTGTCTCCAATAGGGGGGCTGTATGATCCGCCCTGTGCTTTAGAAGAGCAGCCTCATAGCCATGTGAGGGGTAGATTGAATCAGGATAGAGGAAGAAAGCAGAGTGGTTATGAGTTTGTTGGAATATTATTAGGAAAAATAATGCAGGTTTTTTATGTTTTTTTGTTGTTTGTTTGTTTGTTTGTTTGTTTGTTTGTTTGTTTTTGCGGTACGTGGGCCTCTCACTGCTGTGGCCTCTCCCGTTGCGGAGCACAGGCTCCAGACGCGCAGGCTCAGCCACCATGGCTCACGGACCCAGCCGCTCCTCGGCATGTGGGATCTTCCCGGACCGGGGCACGAACCCGTGTCCCCTGCATTGGCAGGCGGACTCTCCACCACTGCGCCACCAGGGAAGCCCAAATAATGCAGTTTTGAAGGAAGGAATTAAGTGATATTTTGAAGGAAAAATTCATAAGAATTATCTGTGGTCCTACAATCCAGGTCTGACTCTATCTCTCAAAAATTCCACCATTTTATCTCTTCCTAATGTTTTTCTACAATGATAGTGGTCTATGTGTGAAGAGAAATTACCCTTCTAGGCCACATGGTAAATATCTTATATCCATGATCTCCTCTAATCTCCTCTATAGCTCTGTGGATTAGGTCATACCACCATTGCTTTACAAATGAGGAAATTCAGACTTTGAGAGGTTAAGTTAATGTGTCCTGTGTCACAGAGCAAGGGAGAGTCAGAGCTGGGGGTGACCAGATAGCCTATCATAGTCCAATAACCTGGGTAGCTACTATCATTATATAACAAACAGTATAAGTGAAGTAAAAATACCTCAGAAATGTTATTCTTATATACCTTACAGTTCTGCCTTGGTAAAACCCTGCCACTCAAGCGAAAAATATAGCTTTATTTATTGCAAATGTCCAGTGTGGGAAATAAATATTGATTTTCTTGTTTACCCGTCTGGTAAGTGACCATTCACCAGCACTGCGTGTGGTCTTTCATGGTCCCTTTCCACAGATCACTTGCCCCAGGAGCATGTAGAGGTTTCCAAGAAAAGGGATTTAGCTCACTGACCCTCCTGTCCTCAGGAGGGTTTTGGTCATTCTCCAGATCCTCTTTCTCTACTTCCATGTCAGCTCCTTAACCCACTTCCTCTGATTCCAGTGATGAAGGTTGGTGCATGATCCAATATTTCTTATCTTCATCTCTCAGCTGAACCGGCCTTAGAAATTCCTCTTCCTATCTGAGCATATTGTCAAGTCCCCACCCAGATGCCATGAGGAATGCAAAGATGATACATACCCATGTGCTCACAAAGAGCTTGCTATGCAGTGGGGACATGAGCCACGTGGCTGCTAACATTCAAAAGTCAAGAGTCTTCCTGTCACAGGAGGCTCATAAGTAAAGATGTAAATATACACAAAAGCGACTGTTGTTAATTCCTCTTCAGAGGAAATTTGGTTATGAATAGATTAAAACAAGATTGTTTATTCCAGAGCAGAAGAATCCTTGTGTGTGAAACTACATCATTTATTTTATTATATCACTACTGCTCCTGCTAGGAGAGAAGCCTGAAGCAGGAAATCTCTGGCAGAACAATGGAAGGGTGATCACGATTAATGAGTCTGGTTTTGCTTCAGCCCATCTTCAGGCTCAGCAATAAGTTTTGCTTTGGGATCTGTGTGATATCCAGGGATGTGTAAACTATTTTTTCATATTGTCTTACTTCCAACCAATAATCAGTATTCAAGAAAGGGAAGAACTCAAAATTTTAAATCTATGATTCAGACACTTGCCATTATCATGAATTCCAGGGAAATGCCCACCCTAGGAGAATCTGCCTAATTGAGCAGAAAAGCTACAAGGCTCCTGTCTCCTCTCTGCCTTCAAGTCTGTGTGAAAGATCAAGTGAACTGTCCCTGGGTCCCTTTACATTATGCTCACCTTAGATCGTGTCCCCATATGTCCCAGGGCTCTGAGGCAACAAGTGCAGAGAGATGAAGCTAGGGAAGCAATCGAATCTCCCCTTAGCCACCAGGATGGCCTAAGCTGTCCACACAATCACACCTGTCTGCTGCACCAATCACGATCTGGCCAGGAGTTTTAGGCGCAGGGATCTTGTTCATCATGTCAGCCCTGAGTGACACCAAAGATCCGGGAAAACAAAAGATTGAAAGCGAAGTAATCCAGGTGAGGGGATCACACCATGATGAGCTTATTACAGTTTGGCTTCACTTGCTAGAAAATGATTGAAACTGAGCCCTCGGGGTTAACAGAAAGTGGTGACGAGTAGATTTCTTGAGCTTGTGTCAAAGCTTGTTAAACACCCCTCTGCTTGTAGCCTGCCTTCACTGAGCAAGCTCACTTTAACTATTTTGTGGCAATGTGCATATCCTCCAAGATGCCACCCAGATAACAGATGTGGCCCCAGTTATTTTCAGGAACTTGGCGTCAGCTTTGTCTAACTCAAGCTTGAGCTGGATAAGACCTGTTGGGACCACTGCCCCCAGACCTGGGCCTGTGCAGGCGCCCCACGAATGACCGTTTGTGGTCAGAGGACCAGAAATTCCACCCTCAGAGCATGCTAATGCCTCCACTTTGGAACATACATCCCACGAAGAAGCACATTGCTCAGATATGTCTCTGCAGAACACTAATTACCTCACCTTTCCCTAATTCCAGTCCCCTTTCTCCAGGCCTAAAGCCACCCAGCTTCTTTATCCCACAAATATCTCAAGCTCCTGGCCTTCTAGGAGTGGGGTCTGAGACTTGTTCTCCCGTTGATTCTCTTGGCTGCCTTTCGAAGAAACCCTTTCTTTGCTGCAAACCTCAGTGTCTCAGGGTTTGAGTTCCTGTGCATCAGGCAAAAAAACATCATTTGGTAAAGGAACAAGAGTGTTCTTGTCTTGATTTTGATCAAAACATCTTTAATCTGGGAGTGGATTGAAGAGGGGTGGTTCTTAACTTCCATTTTGGATTAGGCTGTGCCACTGATGTTGATTTACATTGAAGAAGTCTGAAGTTCTGTATAGGAAGATGTATAGTTGTTAGTTGAAGTAGAATCTCTCCATATTACATTTTATAAAATCCAAAAGTGAAGCATATACCTTCCCAGAGTCTATGCACAAAGACTCCACTTTCCTGCTCGACATCCATGTAAGATTCAGCACTGGACCCCCAGCAGATGTGAGTGTCGGGTAGAGACCAGAAGGAACGGAAGCCAGTGTGCTGCGTCCTGGTGGTGGTTATTGACAAACACCATCAGAGGGATTCCCACTCAGAAGCTCTAGGCTGCTATGAGTGGGAAATAGAGAGACGAGGTCTCATATGTGATGGTCAGAGAATTAGCCATGAAAGAGTGAGAAAAATGACATTTGCAGGTATGAACATTAGCTGTGAAAGTTTGAGAAGGAAAGTGCTTGGAAAGGGCCATGGGGCAGGGGACAGTCTCAGAGCAGCAGCAATGGTGCAGAAGGAGGAGGTCCCTCGGAAGGAGGTGATCCATGGAGGCTTGTGATCAAACACCGTATGCTGCGAAAGATGAGGCTTGTATAACCCAGTATAGTAAAAAGGAATCACAAGACATAACAAGAAGAAAAAGGATCTGCACTGCGTAGCTGCACCTAACCATGGCAGCCATAGAGGGCGCTCTCTAAATAACAATTGAAGTCACCACCCACATGTCTCTCACCACCTCCTCACTTATAAACACGAAGATATGAGGGTGGGTGAGGCTGGGTTTAAAGTCAGGGGAGCAGCGCTAACATATCAGGCATCCACGTGGCTAATACAGGCTTCTGGAAGAGCATGAAATATCTGCTTTCTTTCCTGGATCTATACATAAATGACACTTCTGGTAGAGTTGCCCTTGAACTTGTCTTTCACATGTCCACTCACCCATCCATAAACTGCAGTTCACACTATCTCTCAGGCCAGCAATGACAATTAAAGTGGAACCTACTCACAAAGTCCTCGGAGGTTCATGGAGCTGGAACAAAAAGACCCACGTGGTCGTCCACCCTCAGGATTCCATTCCTGCCCTTCCCGTGGCCGTTACCTGGGTCCCAGACGAGCCAGTCCACCTGCCTTAACCTGCACATGTGGGATGGAGGTCGCTTTCAGTTCATGGAAGCTAGATATTTAATGGTGGTTATAACAGGTATTCCAAATGTCATCTCAGGAACTGGCCTAGTTTGATTTCTTTTTTCAGAATGTGGAGCATGGGCCAAGTGTGCCTACCCCACTTATCCCTGATTTTTCCTCTATCTCCATATTTTTTTTAACAAAAAATGAAATCTAAAGAAAGAAGTTAAGACAGAGTACAGTACAGAGAAGCGACCCCAAAGTACAGCGTCACAGGATGTACGTATTTGCACTTGGATGAGTGTCACCACTGTCCTCTCTCAGCCAAAGACAGGCAGCGGGGGCTCTTTCTACAATAACCTGATGCCTCCTGAGTGTCAAGTGTCTCCCGCCTGTGTGCAGGGACATTGCAGGTGTTGTGCCGGGTTAATAAGGGATCGTCCACACAGGGCGGTCCACCCCGGCTCAGCAGCATCTCAAGCACAAACCTGGACCCCACGTGACTCATATCTGAGGCTCCATCTCAGGCCCACCTACCCAGACGCCCCCGTTTCGATTAAAGACTAAACCTAAATATTGTTCCCATGGGACTTCCCTGGTGGCGCAGTGGTTGAGAGTCCGCCTGCCGATGCAGGGGACACGGGTTCGTGCCCCGGTCCGGGAGGATCCCATATGCCGCGGAGCGGCTGGGCCCGTGAGCCATGGCCGCTGAGCCTGCGCATCCGGAGCCTGTGCTCCGCAACGGGAGAGGCCACAACAGTGAGAGGCTGGCGTATCGCACACAAAAAAAATTGCTCTCATGACATCCTTCCTGAGTAAACTTGTGAGCCCATCCAGATGCATTCTGTCCCTTAGGTGACACTCTCCCCCTCCCAAAGGGTGTGGCATAGAATCATTTCTTCACCCCCCGCCGGCCCCCAGTTTTCCTACTTTCCCAGAATGGTCTGCTTCTTCCCGGCAAAGACCAGACCTCTCCCTTGTCTCCAGTAGAGAGACACTCAGCCATCAGTTCAGGCAGAATGTCCCTCCAGCAGAAGCACCGCAGGTGACCCGGCAGCCCCAGGTCACGAGCAGCTGCCACTAATGCGGGGAGAAACCCGTGGGGTCCCTTCCCGGCTTCACCTTCTGCCAAGCCTCGCTCCCCTGAGACTCATTATCCTGAATCCTGACGTCTGTGCACAGCAGCTGCCGGGAAGGGACGAGGTGCCCAGCGGGGAGCAGAGACCCCCCGTGTCCCAGCAGCTCTCAGTTCTCGCCGTCACTTCCCACCGCCAGCCATGGACTGTCTTTCCAGCCTTCGTATGGATCCCAGGCCGTCCTCCAGAGAGTCCTTGTGCTGAGTCACCAGCCGCCATTGGGCCTCACCTCCCACTGCTGGGCTTCCCGTCCCCTCAGAAAACGGGTTCAGTTCTTTAAAAATATTTGAGTTCAAAAAAATTGTTCATGACATTTTATTCCCGTTTTTTCCTTCTTCTTCCATCGTGTGTCTGACTTTGCAAACCATTGGAATCTTTACAACACTCCAGGTCACTGAAAAGGGAGACTTTCCAGTTAGGGTTCCAAGAGAATCAGGGTAGAAATGGTCAGGGCTTCGGCTGGGTGGTCCAGGAGACACGAGCACAGCAGTTATCCGGCACCAGTGGAAACCTCAAGGACCAGGACAGACGGTGAGCCCCTGAGCAGTGGTGGCCGGGGCTCACTCACTGGCAGCAGAGGGTCTACAGGCCTCGGTAGGGTTTCTTGATGCTCGCACCTTGCTGATGAGGGATGATTTCTCTCCACGATGATTCTAATCCCCCATCAGTAAACCCAGCCAGGTTCCCTCATCCCTGAAGCCAGAAACCCTCCAAGATCAGCCCTCAGTCCACCCTCTTCTCCTCTCTCAGCCAGAATGAATGTTGTCTCCTCTCCTGGGACAGGGTGGCCTGTGTCATTCTCTTCCTCTTTCCGCCTATTGCCTGGCAGGTTACCACTGTGCTGCTCTTCTATCAGATTGCCCTCATTCTTATTTTCTAGGACCTTGTATTCATTCAGTGAATTCCACCTCTTTCAGATGAACGGGATTTCTTTTCAAAACAACTATTCCCAGTCTGGACTTAAATAGCTTATTTTGAAAATACAAAAGCAGAACATTGGACTGTTCTTCCTCTTTGCAATCTTGTGATAATAAACTAATTCTCTTTGAGCCAACATAGATGTTTCTTACTAACTAAAGAGAGGGTCATGTTGAAGAAAATAATAAAAAGAAAAATAGAGAAAATTATCTCATGGTATCTCTCTGTGTCTGTTTACAATCTAATATATAAAATATCAAAGGAGTACCCACAAAGGGTAATCTCCAAATACAGCACTTACTTTGGAAGAATACGGTCAAACACTCTAGAAAGTTTCCAGTGTGTAGCTCTTTGTAAATCATGCATTAAGCCAACAATACTGGTAAACATGGTAATTCAGAAATAAATAATAACTAAATCTTGCTCAAATTCTCTCACCCAGGTGGACATTTTCGATCGTGTGATGTTTGACTCATTTCCTATAATCCTAAGTGTTATGGAGCTAGGTACTATCACCTTCCATTTTTCATGGATGTAATACTGAAACCATGTCCCTTTCTGGGTTAAGAGAAAGTAGTGACTGACAGAAATCCTTGAGCTTGTGTTACAGAGCAGCAGATAAGGGAATAGCGTGTTGAAGACCTGCCTCAGCTGACTGAACCCATTTTAGTTATTTTTTCCTGTCTTTCTTTAATTGCGTACACTCCAAGCTTCATGTAACCTAGGGAATATATAACAAAACACTTTAATCACCCCTGTAGATAACGCCTCAGACTGTGGGTCACTATAGTAACAGGGAGGTTTAAGTTGTTTCCCAGGAACTTCGAGTTGGTTCCTGTCCAGTTCAATTCATCTAAGACTGGTTGGGACCCACCACCCCTAAAACTGGGCCTGCCCATGGGTCTGATGAGTGACCATTTGATGTCAGAGGGCCTAAACCTCCAATCTCAGAACATGCTGAGTGCCTCCATTTATGAACATGCCTCTCATAGAAGCCTGTGATCCAGATACACCTGGGAAGAACACTGATGACCTCACCTTTCCCCCACCGCCAGTCACCTTTCCTCATGCCTAAGGTCACCCTGCTTCTTTATCCTGTAAATAACCTGAGCCCCTCTCCTTCGGGGAGGTGGATCTGAGATTTGTTCTCCTATCTCCTCACTTGGCTGCTTCATGAATAAACCCTTCTCTGCCACAAACTTGGTGTCTCACTCTTTGGCTGGCTGTGCATCAGGCAAGTGAACTTTTTCGGCAACAATATCTTTTTTAAAATTTCAGATTTATTGACATAGAATTGACATAAAATTGTAAGATATTCAAAGTGTACATCATGTTGATCTAAAATATGTATAAATGTGAAAAGATGCCCCCCGCCTAGTGAATTAACACATCCGTCTCCTCACATATTTATCATTCTGTGTGTGTCAGAGAGCATTTAGGTTTCACCCTCTTAGCAAATATCAGTTACAAAAACAGCGTTATCAACCATAGTCACTGTGGGTTACATTAGAACCTCAGACCTTATCCATCTTATAGTTGAATGCTTGTTCCCTTCTGCCAACCGCTCCCTCTTTACCCCAACCTGGAAACCACCATTATTTTCTCTATTTCTATGAGTTTGGCTTCTCATGGCTGTAATATCTGAGGGACGTGAAGCAAATACAAAGTTGCTTTCTCAAGGTCATCCCTCCAATTGTGTGTTATCTTGCATGTTATGTAAAAACACTCTCAACCAACAGTGGATCAGGTCATGTCCCGAGAGGACTTACAGGGTGGAAAGCATTACTTTGGGAATTGATCATGGGGTTAATCAGTTTCACAACTTAGAGCAACCTAATTTGAAATCACACAAAAATGGATTTATTTATTGTTAGAAGATTGATGATAAACCAAACCCATACAACTGGTGTATAAAACTAGTCACCAAGGGAAATTAGAAATTTCCAGGGACAGATGGGATATACTGTTGGAGGTCTCTTTCGAGCCTGTACCGAAAAAGACTAGCCTCCAGCCATGACCCTTCTGGTATAAACAGCCAAAGCATCCCATCACCATGGTAAGTAACGTTCCAGTTAAGACAACTATGGCTGAAAGTAAGCTCTGTTGACAAGATTTATTTTTAAAGTATAGAACTACACAGAACAGTGAATCCAGTGCTGTGGTTTCATTTGCCCTGTTTGCTTTTAGTTATGTGACTTCGATTTAATGCGAAAACTTGTATAGAATCAATCTTTAAGAAATCAGGCAGGCTTGTTACATGTTCTCATCTCTTGATCATTAGGACAAGACCAAAGTGAAAATCCTGCACACGGTGAAGTATATGGAACACTTAATAATCAATTCATCACAGAGGAAAACACTTTAAACCAGGAAGCACAAATGTGCAAGATCGACAATAGTAAGCAGTTTTAGCCAAGGATGGCTTTGTTTGAGACCACCAGGGATTCACCACCTGTAAGTGGATGAGCTTTTTATTCTGATCTCTCTGGTGAGAATGTGATTCCTCCTCCAAATGTCTGGCTGTTGTGCAAGAGGTGGGGTCCACCTCGGCATGTCACTCACGCTGCTGAATGGGTGGAGATCACCCATTTCAGAGAGCTTATGGATGGAAGCAGAGGCACTGCACTGCAATGAGAAGAGAGAGAGAGAGTATGTGCATCAATGATGTGACTTATAGGTCAACTGGGAAGAGATTTTTGATTTCCCAGAAATGGAATCTTGAACCATCCAATTAGGAATCTCCTGATCAGGACTAGTCAGGTCATCTGCCCCCAAGGCCCCTCCCATCCCCAAAGGGACAGGAACCTTGCAATTAGCAACCAGCCTGCTGCCTAGTGTAACTCTCTTGTCTCTGCTTCCTTCCACCTGTAAAATCTCTTGCCTTCTTTAGCTCTTGGAGCTCCTTTCTGTCTGCTGGCCTGGATGGTGCCAGACTCAAGAATCACTGAATAAAGCCATTAGGATGTTTAACATTTACTCAGTTGAATTTTCTTTCTTAACACTTTGAAAAATTTTCAACTGATTTGCCAACATATAGAGCATCAAGTTACATATGTAACAATATGTGTAAGAAAGGTTCTGTAAAATAGCTCCCAGTTAAGGGTAGATTGATCCACTGAATCACATTGTCATCAGTGAAGGGTCAGCACAGGTACTGGGAAGAATCGGAGTGTGAACCTTGGCCTTGTGGGGAATGATGACAAGACCACAGGAAGCAGAGAGGAAAGCAACCCTGTGTTGACCACAGATTCCCAGAACGGAGTCCTGCTTGAACAAAGAGGCTTTTATTTGGGGTTGCTTAGGACTGTAGCCCACAAGACACACATCCAAGACGCACTTGGACTGTGTCCCCACAGACTACAAAATGGGGAAAGTGTATAAAGCCAAAAACCTGCAAGGTTATATACATTTTTTGTCAAGAAGTAGGATTGAAGTTGGCCAGAAGTAAGGGGCTTGATAAGCAAGGACTGGTTTGGGTTCAAAATAAATATATAGATTTGAAGGAGTTTGATTTTGAAATTCCAGGGGTGCAAGTGGCAGCTGCTGGCAGACATTGTTTGGAAAATGGCTAGTGATGTCCTTGAGTTTGATACAACTCCAAAAATTCAAGTTCTCAGTGATGCAGGGATGTATGTAAAACCACATCGACAATGGCCACTCGACTCTATATGGATGCCTGAAGCATAGTTACTCCATTTTGATATTTAAATGGTCTTAGACATGTCATCAACCACAAATGAGCTCTGAAACCTCCCTGTTTGCAGGACAGCTAGCACCCATCTGTGTTCATCTTGGTCAGGTGTTCCCCTGGTGGATGACTGCCATTTCACTCTGGCCACAACTGGAGACACAACTCAACACTGGAGAGAGACCAGCATTGACAACATCTGAAAGAGGGAAGGAGAGGGGAACTAGGCAGGACGAAGAGTGCAGGCCAAGACGGAGAAGAATGTAGACCCAGTGACGCTAACTTGTAGGGACTCATCCCTTGAGGTAAGGAAAATCCATGTCTGTACCCAGTCCAGTCATCAGGATGCCCTTTGAAAAGTGTCTCTAATTTCACACTGCAAATATAAAATACCTAATAAGATGACACTGTATGCCGATCATGTCGCAGAGACTGTAGAATTGTGCAGGCAATTTCTCAGTTAATCATCAAGACAATATTACCATGTCCATTTTACACATAGGGTCACTGAGGCTTGAGGGGGGTGGTGTGAGGGACATGCCCTGAGTGACAGCTACCACGGGGCAGAGCTGAGAGGCACCCCAGGTCCGTCTGTAATTCTAAGCTGAGTTACCAGGTGGAGCACGAGGTCAGTCAGAGCTCAGCTCTTTATACAAAAAAAAAAAAAAAATCAAAAACAAAAGTAAAAGTACGTATTTATGTGAGCTTCTTGAAGCAATGGCATTAGTTGAGGATTTCGTTACCCAGGGCTGTAGTATTACTAAGTTATACGCTGTCCTGCTGCACAAGCGCTTCCCCCTCCGTGACTGGCGGGCGGCAGGCGGGCCGGGGCTGCGGCGTCCCCTGCGGGACCCTGGCCTGACCTCTGCTGTCCGCGGGCCCCTCTCCCGTCCTCTCCACTTCCCGCCTCTTCTGCTGTGGCTCCTCCCACGGCCCCTCCCCAGGCGCTGTGTGCTCCGCCCCTTCCGCCTGTCGCTTCTCTTTCCTTCACTCGCTTTCCTCTTGGCGGTGATGTCGCTGCCTGTGGTTTCCACGCATGACTCCGTTTTCACATTTTCTCTCCATCTGCTTTGAAGGCTCTGCATCTCCTGGGCCCTGCTGTGCTCTCGGGATCCTGATCCTCTAGGGAACCTCACTCCATCCTCATCCTCAGGTCGTGTTCTGTGTGAATTCCCTGGTCACAAGGACTTTTGTCCCCTCTGCCCACCCTGACAATAGGGCCGTGTTGACCAGGTCACTGTTCATCACTGTGGCCTTGAGGTCAGGGCAGGACACATAACTCACGTCCTCAGGGATGATCAGTGTCAGGAGGAACTTATCTACTTCCTGATGTTGGCCGAGGAACAGCAGTGGCTGTGACATGTAGGACGTCCCCATGAGGCACGGGATCAGGCAGAGTCCAGGTGGAATGACAAGAGGCTGTCTGTGAGGGAAGGTGACAGGTTGGCCTGGCCAGCCGTCTCTCCAGGGACAGGCTGACACCCCTGTTGACTGAAGCAAATGCAAATCAACCAGCGTCCCGAATTTGAACCCCCATCAGGAAATGGCTTCAGATCCTTGTCCATTCCAGCAGGTGGGTGTCTGTGAGTCCAGGAGAGCCAACGGGGGACACAGGAAGCCAAGCCAGGAGGGAGGTCACAGCCCACTGATCCTGCAACCACCAGCCCCCACTGGGGAAGCAGAGACAGACAGAGGGCTGCCAGTCACCAGTTCTCACTAAGGGAACACGGCAGGAGGCTGTGGCCTGAGACCCATTCCCCAAAACCTTCGTCATGGTAAAAATCAGAAGTAGCCATTGCTAGAGTCTGTTTAGCAGCAGCTCTAAACCTACTCCACCTGCTTGCTACCAGGCCAAGGTGAGGCCAGAAGAAACTGTTGCCATCACACCTTTGCACTCATTTGTTCATTATTCAATATTTACTGAGGACTGACCGTTCTTATCACTAAGAATACCAAACCAAACCCAATGACCAACCAACAAACATCCCCGCCCCCCAAATCTTATCTGTAAGAAACTCATCCTTTCATGGCGTGATAGAAAGTAAAGGACCATCACAATGCAGTGCAGGTCGCTTGCGTTGTGTAGGAGTCACAAGGACGTTCCAGTTTTTCCTGAAAACCAGGAAGGTTCCCCATCAAGTAGGGGATGGGGCTGACCTGAACGGCAGAGCTTGTGAAAATGAACCAGGATCCTGGCCTCTTCTCCTCCTCATGCTCATGCACAAGCTCTGACCACACCGGCAGACGCACCATCTTAGAAATCACTGAGCACCCTCTGGCCCAGGGAATTTTCGATTATTTTCTGTGGCTTGATGAAACTTGCTACTACTGCGGCAATAAATGGCTCTTTCCTTCTCTGTCTTCATGGCCTTTACTCAAATGCCACCTCCTTAGAGAGAGATTCCACACCACCCATGGAAAGTATCAGTCCCGGTCTCTCTGTCCCCTTGTCCTGTTCTACCTTTTCTTGTAGCTCCTACAGCCTCCAGAGATGGGATCTTAATTCCAAGTGCGGGCTGTGGGTGAAGGGAGGTGGGAAGAGCGCGTGGGGTGGCATCTTCTCCCCACAGGCTTTGCTGGAGGACGGGCTACTTTCCTTCAGTAACAATGCAGACATACCAACTCCAGGTAAATTGAAATTCAAAGTGAAAGGCAAAAACCAAAATCTTTAGACAGCTACATAAGGAATGCTCTTATGATGTCACGGAAAAGAAGAACTTCTTAAAAATTCACGCAAAGTGGAAAACATTAAAGAAGAAGATTGATAAATACTATCATGTTATGATTAAGAACTGCCATTAAAATGCAACATAAAAAGAAGGAAGACATGAATTAAGTGATTGGTGCAATCATCACAAACAATTTTAACAAATCAACAATAAATGATGTCAAAAAGGCATCATCAGGCATTTCATGGAAGGTAAAATATGGATGTCCAGTGAAGATTATCAGAGATGGTCAGTCTCATTGGCAACAAATTAAATGCAAATTAAAATCCCAGTCAAACACTTTTCCACATTCCACAGTTGGGCAAAGGTTTAATCATAGCAATAAAAACATTGGCTCACATGCGGCATAACAGGAACTGTCGTTCTAGTTTAGTAGGAATATCAGCAGTGATTATATTGTACAGCTAGTAAAGTACATTCCTGAGGTCTTATTAATTATTACCCAAGACACAGAGCAGACACATGTTAACCAGTTACATAATAGTAATGTGAGGAAATATTCAAATACTCATTCCAAATAGATTGGATAGATTTTGGTATATTTAAAGTATGGACTACTAAGTAGCAAAAATAAAACACCTGCATGCAGCAACACGGATAAAGCTCAGAAAAAAATACTGGAAACAAAATTAAAATTACACCTCAAACAGATAATCATTATGGGATTTTACTTATATAAGGGACCAAAAGAAGAAAAGCCAAAGTGTTGTTTAGGATTTCATATGCATGTGGGAGTCTCCAATGAAAGCCAGGGAATGTCAGAGAGTTGAGAGTCAGAGAGGAATTAGAATGTTCTATGTCTGAAAGTGGGCGGGGAGAATATGAGTATTGTTTACTATACGCTTACTTTACCTATGCAGTTTCTTTACACATTTCTCAATAAATAATGTATCACACGACAAAGTAAATTACAAGCGGCATTTATATATATAATTTGGTACACTAAACTTCAAGAAGGAAATAAAAATATTTCTATGATCTTGAGGCAAGGAAGACCTTTATAAACTATTATGAAGTGAATGTGTCCCCCAAATTCACAGGTTGACGCTCTAACACCCAGTACGTCAGAATATGGATGGACTTGCAGATGGGCCTTTAAAGAGGTAAACCAATTAAAAGGAGGCTGTTAGGGTGACCATAGTCCGGTCAGACTGCCTCCCTGTAAGAAGAGGAAATTTGGCACAACAAAAACACAGGGCTATGTGCACAGAGGGAAGACAATGTGAGGACACACTGCGGAGGCTGCCATCTGCAAAGCCAGGGAAGAGGCCTCAGGAGAAACCACAACTCATGGCATTTTGACCTTGGACTTCCAGCCCCCAGAACTGTGAGGAAATAAGTTTCTGTTGTTTAAGTGCCCCCACCCCCAGCAGGCTGTGGTATCTGATATGGCAGCTACAAGAAAATGATACATAAGCATTATCCTGATGGCCAAACTACATAGGAAAACCTTAAAGGGTTTTACTACACAACATTGTTCAAGTCTTATAGGTCAAGAAATAAGAGGAGAACTACAAAGGAAAAATGTTACTTATAACATGCTTCATGAAAGTCTGATATTCCTGATAAATAATTCCTACAAATATATAATAGTATAAACATTGTAGCAGAAAAAAATGGCAAGATACATAAATGGGAGAATTCAAATGAAGAAATACAAATGGTTACTAGAAAACAGAAAAGGAAATCAACCTATCTGTATTAATTTAGACTGAAATATTTTCCTGTCTCTGAAGAGAAAAGAATCTTTTTATATAATATCTTACCCTCTAACAAAGACTCTAGCTTTCATCCATAAAGATCTGCATGCTCTTCAATTTTTTTCTGCTTGACCCTTTTGCGGTCCATGCAAATCAAAACTTTCAAAATGGTTTCTGTTTGACGTAGAAATTTCTGTTGTCATTTGTGGGAAATTATATCCAATACATAATTAGGTATAATATTTTAACTATCAGAATGCTTACTCTAAAATGAGAAATAATCTTAAGTGTTCAGCAATAAGATTTTGGGGAAATAAATCTATTACCTTCTATATCAGGCAAATGTTTAAAATGGAAAGGAAATAAAACAAGAAAGATCGTCTCTTACAGGTAGATTTTTTGGTTGTGAGTTGCAGGTGAATTTAAATATCTCGTTTCGTGATTCTCAATATTTTGAAAGGTTGCTACAATAAATATAAAGTATTTTGGTAATAAGAGAAATCTGTTACCAGAATTTGAAGACTACTTCAAAAGAAACACCAGTACAATCACTGAGCTCTGAGTAGCAAAGGAGGTGAACTTCCTATGTGTGTGAGGCTCAGGAATCAGACTTCCCTGGATTTAACTCTCGGTCATTCACTCATTCACTCTGTGATCCTGGCCAAGTTACTAAAGCACCAAATTTTAGTTCTGTGTTCTCGAAAATCAGGAGAATATTTGTGTTGCTTCAGTGATTTGTTCCGAGGATTAAATAATATCCTTAAATTAAGCGTTCAGGTGGGCACAGAAGAAGGCTGCCTCCTGCCCACCCTCCAACCACATACAAGGGAGAGTGGAGTTTCAGCTGGAAGTCATTATGTCCATGTGGATCAAAGAGGATGGAGAAGTAGACACAAGTCAAGAGCGATGAGAAGGGTCCAAAGCAGGACCAGAATCCATCGCTAACGGTGACCACCCTGTGGCCCATTTAGACAAGTAACACATAATTATCTTAAATCATTCATAGGGTTTACCGGGGATTGCTCCGTGCCCTGAGATATGTGCTAATACACACATGACTTCATGTGATTCTCCACACAGCTCTATCACGCGGTAGTATTGTCATCTCTGCTTTAGAAGTAAGGACAGTGAGGCATCGTCCCTGCTTGCATCTGGATGCCCGGTGCTCAGCGGCTGGTTAGTTGCACATGCAGAGACCTCAGAAATCCTCTCCGCATCTCCCTGTCCCACTCAGAGGCCCTCAGACCTCCTCAGTCAGGTGTTGGGCACACAGCTGCTCCCCTTGGTGTCCTGAGGCTCCCCTTTTCATGATCCGCCCTTTCCTCTCAGGAGAGGGGCTTCTGAAATGATTTTCTTGAGGACACATTATCAGTGTCACCCCTCCTCAGTCTAACCCGCAATACAAGGAAATTTCACTTACCAGTGTTATAATAAAGCTGCTTAAAAAAAAAAGATACATTTCCCTACTTGTATTTGTTTCCTATTGCTGATATAACAAATTACACAAGTTCCTTCTCTTAGAGTCCTGAAGTCAGATGTCCAAAATGGGTCTCACTGTGCAGACATCAGGCGTGAAAGGCACTGTGTTCCTTGGAGGTTCTGGGGGAAGGTCTGGTCCTTTGCCAGCTTCTAGACACCCCCACACTCCTTGCTTGTGGCTCCAGCATGCACTGCACTCCCGCCCCGGTCACGTCCTCCCATCTCCTCCACCTGTGACCCTCTTAACTCTCTCTTTCACTTCTGAGCACCTATGAGATCACGGTGCACCAACGCAAATAACCTAGGAGGGTCTCCCCAGCTCAAGACCCTTAATTTAATCACCCTACACAAGTCCCTTTTGCCAGGTGACTTTACAATTTCATACTGGCGATTAGGACCTGGACAACTTGAGGGGCCATGTTTCTGCTGGCCACACTACCCTTCTGCGTCACTTGAAAGGACATTATTTAACATAATTGAAAATTTACTTCACAACCCTTTAGAATACAACTAAGTAGTAAAATATGAGTTACAGATAATCAAACAATGGGGGTAATCAACGTGGGTCATAGTAGACGTTACAGAATAATGCTTTGTTAGTTTGTCACCAGCAAGAAGCAAGGCGTGCACACTATATGGGTGACAGCCTGTCAGGGCAGCTTCGTGGAAGACGAGGTGGGGAGGGCTGGTGGGGTCTGCACAGCCAGGGATGAGCCAGGAGGGGACCCCGGGAAACACAGGCCCAGAATCCAGTGGACAGCTAGACCTGCAATGGGGTTTAGGCAGGTGGAGCCCAAGACATTAGGGTGGCGGCTGGGTGGGCACGATGCAGCTGTGGGTGCGGGTGCCTCTGAGATGCTGAGGCTGCTCACTTCAGTTATTTGCGCAAGTACCGCGCCCTCTTTAACACCTAGTCTCACTCTGGTGTCCCGATCTAGAGTCCGTTCAACACAAAACGCAACGCAGCAGAGTCCTCAGACCACAGAGTGACTTCCCAACCATTGAGGTCAAGGAGAAGCACAGGGAAAAACAAAGGCCTTGAGTGAAGATGGGTGAAGCCCACTTTGATTTGGGGGCACTCAGGGTGGGTCAAGGGCAGAGAGCAGGGAGGCGCTCCTGGCAGGTGCCCATGGCCTGGAGCAGGCGTCCCCAGGTGGCCTCCGTTTATCTGCCCAGAACTCACCCAGACCCTCCGGAGCTCACGTCGCTGCCCCTGCGCGTGGTGGACAGAGGGGGCCTCCTACTTTCAGAAGTGTCTGTGGGCCCGCGCACGGGGTCGGGTGGGGTTCCTGGGAAGGCCGTCGGGGCGCCCCGAAATTGGGGAAGGGAGCAAGGACAGAGGGAGGGCTCCGCGCTCCAGGGCCGAGGGACAGGCAGTGTGACTGCTTCTTCGGACAGAAAAACAGCCGGCGTCCAGCGGGGCACCTTCAACGGCCGAGCAGCTCAGACCCCGAGGAGTCGGAGCCGGGCTGCACTGTCCCCTCTTGTCAAGGGTCGGGGGCGTCAGGGCACCCTGGGGCGCAGCCACGAGTCTGGAAGCCCGGAGACCTGCTCTTCGGAGACTCCGCGGACACCACACAACACGCGCCTTGGAGCTGCCGCCCCGTTGAGCCCGGGCTCCCGTCTAAGTCTGGGGGCGCAGGGACGCTGCCTCTTCCCGCCCCGACTGCCTGCGGGCCTGACGCCCAGGGAGCGGGAGGACGGGATGCTCTGGCCCCTGTGTTGTCTGCGTGCTGCTCGCGGGGCCGCTGCTGGGACACCAAGTCCACGCCGCACACCGCGAGTCCCTTCTTTGATCCTTATCTCTGGTGTGAACGGGCCCATGTTTCCATACTGGTAACAACGGTTCTATAAAATTATTTTGTAGAAGGCGTTCGGTCCCCTGTCAAAACAAGGCGGTTCATGAATCGAAATGCCAGTCATCCTTAAGCTTTCGCTGTGAGTCTCAAGAGTTGGTCACAGCCTCAGCCACATTTGGGTGCACAGAGCACAAAACAGCTGCCACGCTCCGCTGGCCATTAGCCGTCAGAGAAGCAGGACTCAGTGGCCGGACTCCATGTCCAGGGGTGGGGCTGGAAAGGCAGCTTTATGACTCTCCTGGAGACACTGTAGGTACTGGTGACGTGACGGATGAGGAACTGTACCCAGCAAGTAGCTGGGGGCCCTGCACACGGCAGAACAGGGGGCACAAGGACAGGACAGCTTTCACTCACTGCCGGTGGCTGGGGACGCCATGATGAGGAGGCCATGCATGGGGGGCTGGGCATCTTGCGGTAGGACTTGACGGGGAGCCTTTGGTAATTTGGTGTTTGTTTTGTTTTTATATTTTCTGGCATGTGTCTAATCAATTTATTTTGGAATGCTTATCTCTAATATGTGTCGGTTCCACTGGGGCTCTATAGATCAAGCCATGGCATCCTGCATCCCCTCTGCCAAATTGTGACCCAGCCTGTGCTGGTAAGACCTGCAAGTTAAGAATGGTGTTTATAATTTTAAATGTTAAGAAATTAAAAAAATAATTTTGAGGCTTGAGAATTATATGACAGTCAAACTTCAGTGTCTGTAAATAAATAAAGTTCTATTGGGGCACAGCCATGCTCATTCATTTACCTTTTATCTGCAGCTGCTTTCCTGCTGCAGTAACAGAGTTGAGTAGATGCAACACAGGTCATGTGACAAAGCCTAAAAGATTTACTATGTGCTCTTGAGAACATTTTGCCTGACCTGGGCTAGGAAAGTAGTATTTTTTAACACTACATGTTGGAGTGTTACCTAAAGAGCACGTAAACTTAGGAAGTTTTGTCGTGTGAAATAAACCTTTTTTTGGTAAATATAAAACTGGAGACATTACTCTCAGTAATCTTGGTTAGAATAAACACTAAGACACAAAAGGTCCAATGTTTACTGCTCTGGGGAGGGAATCCACCTGCTGCCTTCTGTCATCTAAGAAAAAAATCACAATTCCCTGTTACCGAAATACAGCTCCCATCTGTTGGAGCTTCAACTGTAAAACCTACCAGGTATTTTCGGAGTATCAAAACGGTGCATCATAAAGCACAAAACTATTTAGTTTGAAATTGGGTTTGGAGACATCTCTTTTGACTGTGGCAGTGTTTCCCAGAGTTCACTGAATATGTACGTTTTTTAAAAGAATACGGGGAGAAGTCAAGATGGCAGTGTGGGAAGATGCGGAGTTAGCGTCTCCGCACAACTAGGGCCCCTGCCGGCCGCTGGTGGGGAACTCTGGCCCCCGAGGAGACGGGAGCAACCCCAGAGTGAACGGGTAGGACATACGGGGACTGAAGGGGGAGGAGAAGCGTAAGCCAGACAAGATCGGCGCCCCTGAGGCTGGGGAGATCAGGAGATGCAGGTGGGAGGGACTCTCCAGGAAGAGCAGGAGAGGAGTGGAGGGCGATCGCCTGACCCACTTGGGCCGGAGAGCTCGCTGAGCTCCTCAGCCTGTTCCCCCTTTCCAAAGCCCCATGCAGGCCGAATGGGTCCTGGGGGCATAGGAGGGAGGCCGGGGGGATCAGGAGAGGTAGGCGGTTGAGGCCCTCCGAGACGGGAGGAGGAGAGGCGAGGAGAGGAGGGCGTTTACACTACCCATTCGAGGACAGGAAGCCTGATGGGTTCCCAGGTGAGGTACCCTGCCCTCTGAGAGCAGGGACGGGAGGCACGCGTGGGCCCTTCTGTTCCTTGAGCCTAAGCCCCACCCCCACAGACCCCGGAGACCTTTCCAGCCCTGTGGGTCTTGAGCATTGGCCCACCCCACCGCCCAGATCACCATTAGTTAGCTCCCAGGATGAGGGAACAGGCTGAAGAGCCCAGGTCTGCAGAGGCACGTTTACACAAGGTCCCCACATGCATCTGGGCCTGGGTGGAGCAGAGATATGTAGGGGCTGGGATGCCCGCTCCTGCCTGGAAGCTATAGTAGGAGGCGTCAGAAAAGCAGCAGGTGTGGCCCATCTTTGTTTCTGAAGACACTCACCTTTCTGGTTCCAGACACCAAGCTATAGGGAAGACTTGATTCTTGTTTTTCAGAATTGCTTTAGCTATTCTAATTCCTTTGCCTTTTCAACTCAGATTTTTTAAAAGAAAAATGCATATCTTGTTGTTAGTGCTGACTTTATTTATTTATTGTTTTAACAACACTGGAAGCTCTACAAATGGTATTTTCATTGAATAGTTCATTATCAACATCTTTCTAAGTCAGGACCTATAGATCTAGACCTCATTTAAAAAAGTATCAGTAACCCAAACACAAATTGGTAATAATGCATTGTGGCGATGCACTAACTAGAATTTATTTACCTCATTCCTCTTAATGGCTATGATTTTGAAATCCTCTGTTTTTATATTAAGTAATGCTGATATCAATATTCTTATTACACATGTAATTTGCACAAACGTTCCCCACACAGCCGTTTGTTATTTGACTGTGCTTGTGGAATATGTAAAGATCAATTTGTGGTCATGTTTACCATTCATTTCTTTGATGGCTTCTGGACGTTTTAAAGAAATGCTTTACAAGGACTCCACTATGAAATCACACACAAAAATACTCATACATGTTTTTACCGAGTACTTTCATGGTTTCAGTTTTTCACTCCACACAGCCCGAGTCCCCGCAAAATCCCTAAGTGCGCCCCTGTGCTCGGGGATCCTTCGCTGCAGCCTCCCGGCGACATCCTCCCAGCTCCCTCTCCGTTTCTGTCTGCTGCCGGGGTCGGGCCGCGTCGTACCGAGCCGGGAGCCAGCTCCGAGGCGGACGCCCCGGGACAAGCTCGGGCGTTTGGGCGGCCCGCCCTGCACCTTCGCCGGCCGGCGATCGGGATCCGTCCCGGGTACGTTCTAGCCGGTTGCCGGGCGCCACATAGCGTCCGATTTGAGACGGTCCCTTCCCTCCGGAGCTTCGGCGACTTCCGCGAGGGCTGTGACTCGGCCGCCTTGTCCGAGACAGAGTTCCGGGAGGCGCCTATGCTGGCGGCGACTCTCCCGGTGGCGCCGAGGCGTGGGCGCTTCCTGCTGTAGCGGGGGATTGGCTGAGCAGGTTTATGTGGTGTGAGGCCGGCCTTGAGCTTCGGGGAGGGGTTGGGGAGGTCCTGGCGGGTCTACCAGCAGGCCCTGGTGCCCCTCCGGCCGCAAGGCTGAGCGTGGTTATAGGACACGGTGTCCGTGCCCGACGTCCTCCTCCACGTCCTGGTGGTCGTACTTTCTCAATTTTTCCGAGTCAACGGGAGGTGCGGAACGAGACGGATGTACTCGGACGGCGCTTGGCCTTCCCCGGCCTCCCCGCTTGATCCCGTACGTATTCAACAATTTTTTTTCGTCTCTCGCCGGAGCGGGGCCCGGGACGGATGGCGAAACGAGGAGGCACTGAGAGGGCGACACCGGGCCTCCCCTTCCTCCTTCCCAAGGGGCCATGACGCCCCGAACCACAGGCCGTCCGGCGGTACGTTCTCGCCGCCTTGGCAGCCCGGGTCCGTCCAGGTGCCGTCGCGGCAGTGGGGCTGCTCCCCGGCGCCCACTTTCGTTTGTCCATGTCCCACGGGAAGCGGTCACGGGGCTCCGTAGATGGGATTTCTCTGCAGGTCAGGCTGTGTCTACACTGGCAGCGCCCGGCATGTCTCGTGTTCGCTTAGGCGCAGTGCTTGTGTGTTGGCAGCACACGCAGGTCCCCTCACCGCGGCGGACGACGCGTAGTTTCGAGGGCGAGCGGGGAGGACGCTCCATGCGCGCGCCCGTCCCACTTGGGTCTCGGCTGTCGGAGCCCCTAACAAACGATTGGGAAACGGTGTGCGGCCTGGGCCGTCCGCTGTTGGTCGGGAGGAGCCCCAAGCCCGAACGCAATCCTGGTTGGGAGGGGTTGTCTCAGGCTCCCCCAGGGTACAAGCTCTCTCTCTGCATCCTGGGAATGGTCGCTGGACCCGCGGGCGGACACCCGGGACTGAGCAACGCGAAGGATGGCGGCCTGGGTCGACCAGAAGAGTAAGGGCGGCGGCTGTACGCCTGCGCCCTTGGAGGACCCGGGTTCGTCCCGCTGAGGTTCGCACCAATTGGGGTTCACTTGGTGGCTCCTGCAGTGAGGTCGACCAGATGGCTTGCCAGCGAGACTGGGGGCGAGAAAAATGTGTGTTGGATTCTGATTCTTTTTTTTTCACTGTAAGATTCACCACAATGTAGACATTAATGAAATAAGAAATCCCGAGGTTTTGGTAATGAAAATTACCATTGTTTTTGTTACTCAACACTAGTGTAATTATCACCATTGTTTGCAGTTACTTTTTTTTTTTTTTTTTTTTTCTTTTTGCGGTATGCGGGCCTCTCACTGCTGTGGCCTCTCCCGTTGCGGAGCACAGGCTCCGGACGCGCAGGCCCAGCGGCCATGGCCCACGGGCCCAGCCGCTCCGCGGCATATGGGATCCTCCCAGACCGGGGCACGAACCCGCATCCCCTGCATCGGCAGGCGGACTCCCAACCACTGCGCCACCAGGGAGGCCCTGCAGTTACTTTTAAAACACTGACTAAAGTTTCTTTTTCCCCAGAGTATTTGAAGATGTTGAAAGAGGGTTTCCAGAATACAGAATTTTGTATATACGCCTGGGAGTCAGGGAACTCCTCCCTCTAATCACAGGAGCAAGCAACCTGGAAAGCCAGACCCAAATCTCTGCAGCAACAGAGCCCAAGGGTCAGTGCTTGCTCAGCAACGGCCAACTTCCTCATTTTTCATCCTTTGCATTCAGAACCGAATGTAGGAAAGCCAAATACGGTGCCCTAGGCAGTCAGGTGGGCTTCCCCTCTTCCTGTCCGTGGCCTCCAGCTTCCTCACACCACAACCTTCTTTTTTGCCACCAGAAAGCAATTCTGAGTGTGCTTTGGTCAGTGTAACGTGAGGTCTCTCCTCATGTCTACAGAGCTCAGTAGAATGAGAGTGAGAACCAACCAATAAACAAACAACTCAGGATCATATGTGTTTTTGCTGTTCTTTTCTAAAAATCACATTTACTCATGACGATTTTTAAAATGACATAGATACACATATCATAAAATTCACCCTTTCATAAGTGTACGTTCAGTGATTTAGAGACGACACAGAAAGTTGTACAACCGTCCTCAGTACTATCAACTCGGAAAGAAATCCAGACCTCATTGTACAGCCACGTCCCCTCCCCCCTCTTCTCCACTAGTCCTCAGCAACCCCTGTGTGCTTTTTGTCTATGGATTTGCCTGTTTTGTATATTTCAAGTAATTGGAATTGCACAATTCTGGCCATCTTTGTCTGGCCTCTCACCCTTAGTGTCATGTCGTTGAGGGTCATCCATGTATTAGCCTGTGGTTGATTCATGTGTTTCACTTAAGAATTTGCCATTCTAAGGCTTCTCTGGTGGAGCAGTTGTTAAGAATCCGCCTGCCAATACAGGGGACACATTTTCAAGCGCTCGACTGGGAAGATCCCAAATGGTGCTTAGCACCTAAGCCCATGCACCACAATTACTGAGCCTGCACTCTAGAACCCGCGAGCCACAACTACTGAAGCCCGCAAGCCTAGAGCCCGTGCTCTGCAACAAGAGAAACCACCACATTGAGAAGCCCGTGCACCACAATGAAGAGTAGCCACCACTCGCCGCAACTAGAGAAAGCCCGCTCACAGCAACGAAGACCCAACCCAGCCAAAAATAAATAAATAAGAACTTGTCGTTCTAGATCATTAAGATATACACACGTACACAGACACTTTCTATAATTTTTTTAATGTGAAAGATATAGAATATATACATTCCATCATAACCATTTTATGCAGACAAGTCTATGGTATTACATCATGTTTTCCTGCAGATCCTCAACTTGCTCCACCATCCTACAGCTGCCATCAGGTCCAGCAGGACAAAAGTGCAGTCCTGTTGTCTTTTCTCACAACCCCACAAACCACCCATCCCGACCAGGACTCCACCAATGGGTGCCTCATGCTGGCGGCCAAAGAAGAGAACACCTGTGCAGGGGGATGGGGGAGCGGTGGCAAATGGAGAGAGAGGCGGAAGGAGACAGAGGTGACAAAAGCCTGACCCCCGGAACCCACAGTCTCCCAACCAAGTACAAACCACGTATCCTCAGACTGGTGTGGCCGTTGATGATGGCATTCATGGGGGAACAATGCCAGCCAGGCTCCACTCCCCAGTGTGCTCTGAGCCCTGGGCTTCCCAGGCTCCTGTGTGTGGGCTGCTTCTCTCACACCCTTCAGCCCTCTGTGGACCACACGCTCAGGCTGGGACTTTTGATTTCCTAGGAGACTGTGCACACTCAGGGGTTGTGGCCAGTTGCAAAGATCAGGACCAACCAAGAGCAAAGTCCTGTAAGGTCAGGACCAGCCAAGAGCAAAGTCCCGTAAGGTCAGGACCAGCCAAGAGCAAAGTCCCGTCCCCTATATTTCAATGCCGCCCTGACACCACCCGCCGTTCTCCTACTCACTCATACATTCCTCTATCAAGAGATTCCACCACCAAGTTGCAAGCTGGGGTTTTGGGGACAGCAGTGATATGGGACTGCAAGGGCTGAGCATCTAACGTGAGATGCCAGGAACTCAGCCACTGTAATTGTCAGATTTACTTAGAATTAGGAACAGAGGCTCCAAAGCCACTATTGCCTTGATGTAGGCCATGCAGAAAGCTTAGTACTGAGGTCTGGTGGCCGGTAAGTCTACCAAGAATAAACATTGAACCCCAGGTAATCATAATCAGGTTGGTTAAAGGCAAAGAGGGAGGGACGTGTCCTGGTGGTGTAGGGGTGAAAACATCCTCTCTTTCTGCTTCCCCATTTCCCACTGCCCAGGGGCCCAGACACCGGGTCACATCCTCCTAAACATTCTGTGTTCCCATAATCTCTTCTCCCGGCTCAGGCACCACAGAAGGGCTCCTGCCTTTAAGGTCCTCAATACTGAGAGGTACAGCCATAAAATGTCTTCAAAGTGTAAACAAATTGAAAGGAAAGATAACAGACCTCTAGATAACTGAAGTGGCAGATGAGGTGAGAGTGAGATAGCTCCTCTTGGGCTCCTGGTCCTGGAATGAGGGAGGAGGAGGAGGAGGAGGAAACTGACCTTCGATAAACTTGACTTACACATGGCCTGTGTTTAATCCTTTCACTATTCAGTCATTTAGCCATCACCACATATTTATGAGCTCCTCTCTGAGTCTTGTCCAGTGTCCTCACAGAGTTCACAGGCTGGAGAGGTAATCAAAGCATGATCACAGCCCTGGGGTGTTCCACGTGGGGCCAAAGGCAGCAAGAATGGGTGGCCATCAGCATGTCTTCATGGATGAGGCAACTACTGAGCTGGGTCTCCAAGGATGAGTTCTCCTCTAGCCAAAGTGGCACTGAGCAGGAAACACAAAAGATGAATGAATAAGGGAATGAAGGAATAAGTGGGCATCCCCCTAACACCACACAAGGACGGCAGCCCACCTAGATGGTAGCTTGGGAACCCAGGGTGCACTGGGGGAACAGAGGGGAGAGGCTGCAGCGTGATGCCCGCCTCACGCCGTTAATGGGCTTTGCTGCCATAGTGGCCTGTGCTCTACCTGCTCAGGGAGACTCGTCTGTCCTCTGCTCTGGGATCCCGTTGCTCTTTAACAGCACTGACCACATCTGGTGACCCATGTGTATTTGTCTGCCACATGAGGGGCCTTTGCGAGGAGGGAACGTTTGGTGTGCATCCCAGGATTGACAAGAAAGAGAGGATGGTGGGGAGTCCTGCAGCAGTGAGATCATTGTGCGGGGTGCTGGGGTGGAGTGGGGTGAGGCAAAAGCCATTCCTGGAGCTTGGGGGGCGCATTAGTGGCTTTCCTTACCACATGGGCTCCTAAAAAAATAAAACAGGCAACGCAGTTTGGGCTGCACTGACTTTGAGAAGCTTAGCGGACCTTTGGGCAGAGACCTCTGGAAGGAGCTGGACATAGAAGGTGAAAGTGTGAGGGAGTGTCCTGATCAGAAGTCGTGACCCAGATGAGATGGGAGGAGATGGAGTGGAAGGAGACTGAGGCCACAGAGGAAGTTCATGAACTGGGGGCATCAATGTGGAGACCACTTACATCCATTCCACAGGCTTCTCGCTTCTCACAGAGTGCTGGGGCCAGGGAGGCCACTCAATAAACATGCACTGAGTTGACCCAAAGTCACCAAAGTTTTCACTTTGAATCACTGGAATAGAATATGCTGAATTCAACAGATTGGTGGTGAGGCTTTTATGTTAATGAGCTAAGAAAGTGAAACGAAGAATACAAATCAAAGCAAAATGCAGACTCAAGTGAAATCTGAAAATCCACACTAGTAACTAAGACTCTCAACATGCAGCCCACTGTGGCCTCAGGGCCTTTGCACTTGCTGTTCTCTCAGCCTGGAACACTCTGCCTGCTCCATTGCCTGTTCACTAAACACAGTCAAAAATTTGCTCATCCTTCCTTCCTATTTTTCTCCAAGATACATATCACCATTAGACGTTGTGTCCATTTTATTTTTTTCAGTCTCCCCCACAAGTCTGTGGCCTGCATGAGAATGGGGACTCCCTCCTTTTTCATCACCCACTGCTGCACCTCAGTGTCTGGAGCAGGCCTGGAACTCAGCAGGGCCTCCACGAATGTGCTCTGGGTGAGAGAGAAGTGAGTAGAGGGGACACACAGCTCGGCATCAGCGTGTGTTATGCCCGATGGAGAACGAAGGGCTTAGAGGACACTCTGCCGCAGGTCTTGCTCAGTTGATCTGCATCCATCTCACTATTACAATAAAGAGTCAACGTCAGGCCCAGGGAGAGCAGCTGCTCTGACTTGGGGAAAATCCTAATTATAACCCGCAACTCCTGCGCTGAGGTCAGAGGGGTGGCCATCAGGTACCAGGCCCTTACCAGCATCTTCCCTCCTCCCACCATCTCCTCGAATTTCCCTGAGAAACCCCGGCTCAGGACATCCACCAATCCCTCCACTTGGTGGGGCCGGTGCTGAGCCATCAAAGTTTCCAGCTGAGAGAGGGTTTGGTCTGTGCTGTGGAACTTAGAAAACCCTCTCCTCCACCCTTGGCCCATCTGATTCTCACCTTCCCCTCGGCCATACCCACACCCGGAGGGATTCTGAGTCTTTGTTCAGCAGGTGAGAACACGCACACGCAAATGGAAGGCATTGAGGCTCCTCCAGGCACCACGTGCACCCGAACCTGCATGGCAAGTCCACAGGCTGTGTGAGCAGATGGGGTCCCCCCTGCGGGCCTCCCCCGGGCTGGGCCTGGACCTCCTTCCTCCCCACACAGAACCAGAACCAGGAGACTGGCCGTGCCTGTGAGTGGGGAAGGGTAGGAACGGACGAGTGGCTCCAGTGCACTCTGATCCCGGTGAGGGGAGTCAGCGGGGCAAGAGGGACAGCGGGGCGGCTTGACCTGCTTGGTGGCCGGGATGTAAGGCTGCTTTCAAGGTACGGCGGCACCTGCCAGAAATGTTGATGGGGACCAAGTGCTCCTGCGTGTGTAGGTGCCAGAGCCACTCACAGAAATCTCTCAGAACCAGCAGTAACAATAAACACCCGCACTGATTGGCAACAGGGGAAGGGCTGACTGTGATCCAGGAAACTCCCCCTAACCTCCGGGGCACATTCTGACAGGGGCTCTGAAGATGCGAAAAAGCTCTGCTTTGCCTAAGAAGACACTGGAGGATTTGAACCCTGGCTTCTAAGGTACATTTTTGGTAATGTAGAAAACTGTATTATTTCAAAATTGAAAGACTACGTTATGATTTTAGAAACAGATTAATTAGATGACTACTAAAATGTATAGTGCAGGCATTGGTGAAAGTAAAAGCTAAGTTGTTATAAACAGTTTTAACATCAATTTGTATTTTCCTATATTTTATATTATAGTACAAAACTGGTGTTTGTCTCTGTCTCTCACTCTCCATCTCTCTTTCTCTCTTTCTCCCTCTCCCTCTCTCCAGCTTTAAGATGTGTGTCACCATCTGGTAGATGCCATTTCTCCTGCACCATGTACACGTCATTGTGTAGGAGAAGTGACAACATTTGTTCACAGGAGTGTAAATGAGGAGGTGAGGCGCAGGCGGACAGGGGCACTGCGATGTGGTGAAAGAAGGAAGGGACTTGGCCAGGGTGGATGTGCCCTGGCCTCTGGGCTCCTGCTTTGCCCACACACTTGGGGCGCCCTGGTTCACTCTCGACCCAGTAGCAGGTGTCAAAAGGAGCAATGCAGGCAGCCCCAGCCAACACCTTCCGTATACTTCTCTCCATTTACATCATGGGCATGGAGTTCCCTCAAAGACCTTCAAATATCTAGGCTCTTCTGATTTCTTTAGTCTTAATTAGTCTTCTTGCCAGTGATGTCACTAACTAAATTAGCCTATACATGATCAATATTAATATGTATTAGTGGAATATAAATATTATTATATTATTGCTACATTATATATTGTTTATGTTATGTTAATATAGTTGTCATAAAGTAAATTATTAAATATAAATGAGTTAATATAATAATATGAATATAGGCTTCCCTGGTGGCACAGTGGTGGAGAGTCCGCCTGCCAATGCAGGGCATACGGGTTCGTGCCCCTGTCCAGGAAGATGCCACATGCAGCGGAGCGGCTGGGCCCGTGAGCCATGGCCACTGAGCCTGCGTGTCCGGAGCCTGTGCTCTGCAACGAGAGAGGCCACAACAGTGAGAGGCCCTTGTACCACACACACACACACAAAAATAATAATAATTAAACTCTGAATATATATTACATCTGGGAATCAAGCCTTTGCCTACTGTGTGTTCAGCTCTGCCCACTGAGCCACATTGTTTGCCTGAAAAAATGAAGACTTGAGGGTAAAGTGAAATGTGAGGGGGAGGCGGGCAGAGAAGACCCAACCTGCAATCACAGTGAAGGCTCCACAACCGAATCCCTCAAGTGAAGCACGAAGTGTGTTCTCAAGACCAGCAGGAACCGCACAGTCGTAGTGAGGGGAGTGCATGCTAACCTGCTCTCCCACCCCGTGCGACCCGTCTGGAGTGGGGGGTGAGGAAGTGTCCGCCAGGTATTTCTTCTCTTTCCCTGCTCTCAGTTTCCTCCCCTCCACATGGTCGAATGTGCAGGACAGCTAAGGGCACTTCTAACTTTCCCCGAGTGTGCGTGCTGGCACTGACTGGAGGTTGTAATCGTTTCTCACTTATGTACAGGCAGTGAGTCGGTTTAAGTCATAGTCTGTAAAAAAAGCAATTAGCAGGACTAAATATGTACATAATTTGAGTGCACATATTCCCATACACTCAACCTTCTCTATTTTTATAATGAGAGGTTACTAATTTTTACTTAGATTTTCAAACCTTGGTCACTGGGAAATTTACTAGTTGCCTTTGTTATCAAGATGGCAGACTGACCAAGGACTAAATGTAAACAAACCTGCAAAGTAATATGATTTGGTCAAAGCTGCCCAAGTGCTTTAGAAATGTTAGTGTATTACCTTCCAGACCAATGAGAAACTCCAGAAGAAATTCAAATAGAGACCTCATTTTGTTCAGCGAAAAGCTGATAGTAAGAGGTGAGCTGAGGAAGCCGGCTCATCGTGAGTGGTGGGACCAGGCAGTTCAGATATTATGGAGGCGGCTGTGGTGGCAGCTCTGCCACGTCCTCCCCGGGCTGGTCTCTCAGCCCCCAGACAGGCATCTGTTGTCGGTAAACTCAGGGTAGGGTGATCAGCTGATCACTGGCCACTTCTTTAGCATCACACATGAGCAGAACCCTGAGAGCTGGAAGGTGTACACATTAGAGCCTGTGTCACTCAGACTGGAGGTTTGGGTGGATTGCAGTGGCTGGAAGAGCCCCAGCGCCTGCCGCACGTGAGTTCTCGCCTGCTGGTTCTCCACTGCACACAGGCTGGCCAAGCGCAGTGTGGGTCCTGGAACAGCTGTGAGGGTCACACATGCTTCAGAGACCCCCCCAACCCGGGGGTCTGGGCAAGGCTTCACCAGGGCTGCATCACAGCTCAACTTTGCCATCTGCCTGATCCTGCTTCCTCCCTGCCCTGCCACAAAGGCTGAGACTTTATACACAGTCCTGCTTGTCCAGATCCATCCCAAACTTTGCCTTCAGAGAAACTAACTCGTGATGGGTGGGAGTAGGAGAGACAATGTGAGAGGGATTTGGGATGCAGCAAGGATGCCCTTGTGGGCCAGGAGGGGCCCCCAGAGTGCCCAGGCTGGGTGGCAGTCCAGGCGCTGGAAGCTCAGTGATGGGACTGCTCCAGCTACTGTTCTCAATGACGCCCCCAGCACAGGGTCCCGCAAGGCTCAAGGTTTCCACGATGAAAAGTAACTCACATATATGAGTGAGCTGCACTAAGACTCTCTCAGTGAGGGAGCCGGTGGATTGATAGAAAGACCACACTGGGCTTTACTGACACAGAGTCAGACACCTTCTAAACAGGCTCTTGAAATAAGAGAAGATGACCTCCATGTAGCTATTTCAGTTCTGCCACGTTTCAAGGATCAGCGGTCAGTAACACATGATGGAAATATAATTTCTCTGCTCAGTTACTGAACTGTCGGAAGCCATCCTGGAGCCACTGCACCATGACAAAGTCATGAAGCAAAGGAAGGCGAAACTGCAAGGCAGCACCGTGCCAGGAGGGTGGACTACAGCTCTGTTGTTACGTTTTATGACAATAAATGTACATATAGGGGCAATTTTGGGGGGATGTTGCCCCACGTGAAAGAAAAATTCCTCTAGGACTCCCCCTCCTGAAACTACCACAGAATGGGAAGTGCCCACTAAAGCCCCGGGGAAATGGGTAAAGAATTAAGAGCCTGGAACTAAGGGGATGTTTTTATGGAAAATACCCGCTAGTATGGAGTTATGGCCATCGGCCGCAGTTCCTGATGACATAGGAAATTTATGGTTCTATTATAAAGGAAGATTCATTATAGAAAGCAAATGCCTAGAGCAGAATTGATTGCTAGGATAGGGAGAAAACACTGTCTCAGTTGGAGGAAACAACGAGAAAGGGCATGCAGGGTATATTGTAAATAGTTTCGTGGAACCATTGTAAAAGGTTGCCCATGCAAGAAGAGAAATAGGAACAAGTAGCTCCAACTTTTACAATTAAAATAATCATATAACTGCTTGGCTTGATTACTAAGAAATAACCTGTGATTAATGGAAACTTGGGGAAATATTTTAATAGGACATCTAGAAACTAGGGGATAGTTTTTTGAAAAAAAATCTTTATAGAACATTTTGAGGTTTGATTGTGCTAAGATTATTTGGTCACGTACCTGGTAATGTAATCAACTACAATATATAAACCTGTGATTGTAAACAATAAAGGAGAGAGAAACATGCGATACTGATACTTTAAGAGTGTAATAGATTTATTTCCTTCGCCGACGTTATCCATCCCTTGGGTATCCCTGGACTCGCTGGAGCTGGACTCTGGCATTGAACTCTTGAAAATATAACTTCTGAGTTTTCTCCATGCTATAGAGGAGGTGTTTTCAAAAGATGTCTCCTCAGCATGCACCCCAATGTTCATTGCAGCACTATTGACAATAGCCAGGTCATGGAAGCAAACTAAATGCCCATCGACGGATGAATGGATAAAGAAGGTGTGGTACATATATACAATGGAATATTACTCACCTATAAAGAGGAATGAAACTGGGTCATTTGTAGAGACGTGGATGGATCTAGAGACTGTCATACAGAGTCAAGTAAGTCAGAAAGAGAAAAACAAATATCATATATTAAGTCATATATGTGGAATGTAGAAAAATGGTAAAGATGAAACGGTTTGCAAGGCAGAAATAGAGACACAGATGTAAGAACAAATGTATGGACATCAAGGGCGGAAAGCAGGGCGGGGTGGATGGTGGTGGGATGAACTGGGAGATTGGAATTGACATGTATACATGAATGTGTATAAAATAGATAACTAAGAAGAAACTGCTGTATAAAAAAAATACAAAAAAACAAAAAAACAAAAAAAACAAGTGTCTCCTCAGATACTGGCTTCATGTGAACAGGTGCAAAACAGAGATTGTTCCCGTGCCAACAAAGTCCGGAGAGCACAGGCGGAGTGGCCAAAATCAGTGACATAATAAAACAGTTCTATAGAGTAAGAGTAAAAGAAATCAACTCCATGTAGCAGTGTTCCACCCCCTCAGCTTATATGTTTGTATTCAAGAAAAATAAAAATCTGCTTCTAGAATAGATATTGAAAATCAAACCTTGAATTTTACCAGGCTGAAAAACAAATTGTGGAACCGGTTTTTCTTTTCTAAAAAAATTATTTTGCTTTCATTCTTGCCTGGAACCAATTCACCAGTGGCTATTTCTGGGAGGGTATGAATTTCCCCGCACGTTCTGGAGTGAGGATCCTCTTCCCTCTCAGAGCACTTGAACTGGCCATTGTGATGTGTGAACCCAGAGGGGCCAAAACGAGGCCTCAGAGAAACATTTGGTTTAAAATAACAGCAGCAGCAGTCCTTCCTGGAAACACAGGTCTGTGTACTAGAACTTTCCCCAGGCCACAGAGGCTGAGCCACACGGGGAGCTCAAGGTATGATGCAGCCAGGGGTGGGGACTGGGACCTGCCTTCAGGCCTGGACCCAACCTCTCAGGAGCCCGGTGACCAAAACCAACGTATTGTAAAACCTACAATGAAAGCGCACAAGCCCCCAAATGTGCACAACGTAACTTTTTCAATGCCAACCTCCGTTTCCTGTGAATTATTTGTGAACTGAGTTAAAAGCTGTGTTGGGGATGGCAGCAAAGGAAAGAGAGGATATTGGCCATAAAATTAGTTCTAAAAGACTTGTAATCAAACTAAATAAAAAATCTCTCCGATCTTTGGGAAAACATTTACTAATTTACAGGCATTGCCCTAAAGTTAGCAAATCCCTTACGGTTTGGAGATTGTTTGGGAAGATGAAGCAAAAAGGTTCTGAAGTTTAAGACCCAGTTCAGGGCCTATCTCAGCTGAGGTCGCCCTGCCTGTGAGCGTCTGGAACAGGACTGAGCGGGGAAGGGGTCAGTTTCAGGGGCACGTTTACTGGCTGACTTGGTTCTCACCCCTCATCCCTGCTGAGCCACAGCCCCTGTCACCCCTTCGTGGTGTCAGTTAGAAGAAGCCTCCTTCTGGGGGGAGGGGAGGCTCCTTGTTCTCAGACACAGAGCAGCAGCCACTGGTCCTATGTCTGCAAAAGCCCCATGTTATGAACTCATTTGTAATACTGTGTTTTATCATTAATGTGCTGGATATTTTTATGTAATTCATCTGAAAACTGGTTATCACCACAAAAGTTTTATTTTTGACCACGCTGCATGGCTTGTGGGATCCCAACCAGGGGTTGAACCCAGTCAACACAGTAAAAGCACAGAATCCTAACCCCTAGACCACCATGGGACTCCCATCACCACCAATTTTAATAACAAAATTAGGTGCACTAGATACAGCCTAAAGTTTAACCTAAATTTTACAACAAAGTTTTTGCCTGTAAGTTGTAAGGAATTTGAAACAAGACTAGACTGTGTAAAGACACCACAAAAAATGCTTAGTGACTGGGCTTTATTCACTTTAAATAAAATTTGTACACGAAAAATTAGACACAATTATTTACATAGTGATCAGCGTAATAAGTGAGGGATAGAAATAAAATATGAACCTGGATATGCTGACGACAGAGTTACCTGGTTCTGCAAAGCTTTTGCACTGTTATTATACAGCAATAGAAAAACCAAAAGAAAAAAAAAAAAGGAAATGGTGGTCATTCAAAGCCGTACTGTTACATGAGAAAACCAAGTTGCAAAACAACACGAATTATTTATTTAACAGAACTGATAGTGAATCTACACTATTTGTGTGTCAATGTAGATTTGAAAAAAATTTTTTCAAAGGTTGGGGAAATTATACAAATAATCATCACACACATTGACAGAGATGAAAAGGAAATGTGCTTGGTTTTCGGTTTGGGGTTTTTTGGGCCCTGCAACATGGCTATACGCTGGGGTTTTAACCCCCAACGCCCTTGGCAGTGAAAGCACGAGTCCTAACCACGGGACCACGAGGGAATTACTTCCCTAAAGTCGGGTAATTTTGAAATAAAATGTGCACTGCCCGTATTAAAAACCAACAACAGTAACCGTGCACGCGCTGTTATAAAAGTGGCCTGTCGTAAAGCGTAGCCAGTGCACTTCGGAGTCAAGAAACAGGTGGGTTTACTCTGCGGGAGAGAATGGACATTTACGTAAGGATGAAAAACAGAACACGCACGGAGCACAGCTAATGAAACCCTGGCTGCACCCTGCTTTCTACTCTAGTCACCAGAATATTTCTTGAGCACTTGCTGGGCTTAAGCCAGGCTGGAAATCAGCTACTTGCCCGAGGCAAGTCAGAATTTATATCAGACTCATAGAAAAGATGGATGAGTTTAGTAGTTAGGCTACTACGGTCTGTCAGTGGAAGAAAAGGTACATTTTAGTCTCAAAACTCGTGTGGACCTGTTCTGTCAGAGATTGCTACATGAAAAAAAAACAACCCAAAGCAACATTAAAAAACACCGTTTTTGCATACCTGGTGGCTTTTGATAATTTAGAGATTTCCCTTTTTCTGCCGTGTGTCCAATGCCATATAAAATAAAGGAGGTCAAGTGGGCAGCAGGCAAAGCCCCCGCGGTGCAGAACAGCCGGGCGTCCGTGATGCCGGCAGCAGCTCAGGGCGCCCTGGGGTTCGGTCCTGACCAAGAGTGAGAGAGCCAAGGAGCATTTCCGCTCCGGGTCCCTAAAGGCATTTTATTCCTGGATAATCTGGATCTCCAGAAAGCACGGGATGGCCCGATACTATTTCCTTCATCTCCCACAATTTTAAATAATTTGCAAATTTCTTATTTTCTGCAACCAGAGGTTGGGAATTCTGGAGACAGATTATAAATATAACTATATAAGTCATTGTAAAGAGAGTATAATTAGAAAGACGTGTGGGTCTAACTTACCTTGATATCCTAGTTACTGTGTCTTTCAGTAGACAAGGTTCAGACTATATACACTGGGCATTTCTACAAACTGGACAGCAAGGGGCAATTTTAGTCCATTATAAAAACAAACAAACAAAAGATAACTGTCAGTTCCCTGGTGTTTTGTTTGTTTGCCTTTTAAGCAGCTCGCCGCACTTGCGGCGGGAGCACAAATACTTATATGCATTAGTGTACTAAGCACAAGCACATTAGGTTGCAGGGGCGGTTTTAGAAGAGCACACAGCCGTCTAAAATGACGTCTATGAAACATTTACAATTAACCACAGAAACAGGCTCTGCCATCTAAAAACGTACTTGGGACCAGCCCTGAATTTTGTCCTGTAATCCTGATCAGACAGACAGACTTGATACGTTTTCTTATCTAGAAAAGGAAACTAACAGAGAAACAAACAAAAGACTTAACCTAGCAGCTCACAAGTGGGAAACAAAGTCGTATTTATTCAAATATTTGGTACCACTCATAGTGCAGGCTCGAATGCTCTCAATTCGACGTACTTCACAGAATGGTTTTACACCTTTTCAACGACCAGTCTCCCCCAATCCTCAAAAGCTTACTCTTACTCGGAACAGTTAACAATTAATATGTGCTGAAATTACTGTAGCTCTGGGTTCTGGTACAATTCACAAGAATAAATAAAGACTAGAAATGTTGATAAAATATTCCGGAGAGGCTGGATCCAGAGCATTTAATCTTTTATGAACAAAAGCCTGTGCACAACACATTTTATACGTGCTTTCAGGGAGGGCCCAGGCTCCCTGGGCTCCCTAATCCTCTCAGAATAAGAGCTCCTTGGCTGGGAGGTAAAAGAAGACTAAGGCGTCCCTACTTCCCTCCCCATTCAGACCTCTGGTCCCACCACAGCCACACTGGTGGGAAGGAAGGTGGACGCTCGGACACACACTGTCCCAGCTGCACGGCGATCAGACACACTGTAAGGAGTGTCCCCATAGGGAAGAACGGATTTCATTCCACAGAGGATGTTTTGTTACTTTAACCCCTGTGTTCTATTGCCTTCGCTCTGAGTTAAGAATGTTGCCTCTAGCCTGAAATAGGCAGGATAGCCCATTCTCAAGGATCTGACCTTTCAGGGGATAACACTTTTCATCCATATAGAGATAAAAGTTGCAGAACAGAGAACAACATTTCTTTTGTTGGAGGTTTACAGGAACACCGTGAGCTGAACTTCGTGGACAAAGGATGTTCCTGCGCCAAGAAGTTTGCAACAACCAGCCTCGAACGCCTCACCTGGCCTTTCAAAATGCCTTGCTGACAGCCTTTGGGGAGTCTGGGCTTTTGTTGGGCACAAGCCACCGATCTCCTTGCGTGGCCCTGCAATACACCTTTCTCTGCTCCAAACTCTGACATTCCACTTCGCTTGACCTCACTGGGCATCGAGCACAGGAACTCGTGTGCAGTAACAGGAGCAGACGTGTCACACCGCACCTCTGCCTCACACATTCTGCTGGGCTTTGTGCGATGACTCAGAAGGAGATTTAGACAAAACACAAAGAAGGGCACCAGCTCACTTCACCAATCCACATGGGAATAAACACCAATGTTTACTGATCATTTGGTATTCCAAGCAATGCTGCCATGCATAACCTTGGCCTACGGTTTTCCACTGCTAGAAAATTTATAGGATAAGCTTCCAAGGGATGTGCAACCTGGACTTTCTGTAACTGAAAGAACACTGGATAAGATGTTACTATGTAAAGATAGTGAGTTGCTGAATCCTTCTGAGGAAACTAGCAATGAGACTTCCGCTTCCTTTAAACTGTAACTTCTCTATCAGACCCCTTCTCCACCTGTGTTTAAAAATAGTCCCCAATCTGGTCTACCTTCAGAAACCCTCCATAATCTGCTCTTGTTCTGAGCACGGCCCTTTATTCTCACCCAATCACAGCCTGGCCTGGTACATACCTCCTGTCTCTCCCTTGCCCTCTGCCCATCACTGTTCACCTCAGTCCATTAGAGCTGGACTCCACATGGCCAGATAACCTCCCATGTATGGAGAAATGGATCATGGATGATTCTGAACCATGGAGCCTGGACGCTCAGGAGAGAGGGAGGCATCCACAGGGGATGTAGCAGAGGAGAAGAGGGAGAGGAAGGAGGTTTCCTGCGTGGTCACTCTTCAAGGGAACGTGCTACGGAGCCCAGAGGCGGGGACCGGGGACGTCAGGCTGCAGATAAGTCCTCGGGAGCTGGTGAGCAGTGGTGACGGCTGAACTGGGAGGCGGGGGCTCCAAAGGGAAGAGCGAGGGGGGAGGCGGCTGGGAGTGCTGGGCAGAGCACAGGGGAACACGAGGCAGCAGAGAAGCGGGAAGGCACACTGAGCGTCCCAGAGGGAGGACGGGGTGCCACGGCGTTGAGGATGTGTCTGCAGTGACGCGTGTCACAGAAGGGTGGAGAAGAATGGAAAAGGGGTGACGGGAAGGGGGATTAGGTGTCATTGAATAACTCAGACAAGTGACTCACGACAGGCTAAGGACAGGAGACAGAGCACAGGCTCCACTGCAGGACGCACAAAAGTCAATAAATACAGAACACGCATGTTCAGATCGAGAATTCGTGGAGACGCACTTTCAAAGACTATAGAAGTAAAGTTGCAGGTGAGAGGACATTGATGCTGAGGTGATGGCTGACAAGAATGATTCTCCCGCCTAGAAGGAGATCCCGTCTGGAACATGCTGTGCAGAGGAAAGCAGGGAGGCCCCGTGACACTGGTGAAATGATGGGACAGGGGACACACGTGTCAGGTGGAGACCCTGGGCCTTCTCTGGAGGAGGGTTTCCTGCAGACTCCACACGCCCGTTTGCTGAGAACATCAAGTGGGAGCTAGCTGAGTCAGTAAGAGTTACTGCAGCTGAATTGCGTCTGTAAGTGGTTCAGATAAAGCACAATACGAATGATCCTGGCCACAGGGGAAGGAGTGTGCAGCTCTGAGTGGCTGCCTACCACCGGACACAGGCTGCTGGCCTAGAAGGAGGCCCTTCCCCGGAACTCTTCTGACTTTTCTAACTTTTCTTTCTTTATTTTAAAGCTACACATTCCTTAAACTCACCAAGCTATTTGCTGGTGACTTTCTTCCACAGAAGTAGGATTTCTAAGGTCTGGTTCCCTTGTGGCCCTTCTATGTGACCTTCAGAAAGATGAACTTTTTCTTTGAAACAACAGTTCTGCAAATTTATAAATGAATTCATTTTCGCTCATGCTGAGCAAGACTGCTGAACTTGGCCTTCAGTCTCCTGTGTTAGAAATCGGCTCACTGATGTCAGAAGAGCCCCTGCTGATTTCAGAGCCTGCCATCTTGCTGGTGCCTGGCCGACTCTATCCAGCCCAATAGGACTTCTGGACCCTCTGTCCTCCCCGTGTGGCCCAGGACATCTAATGTGCACTAGGCGTGGAGAGGAGCGTTCACAGCAGCAGCAAATCGGAGACCACAGACGCCCGGCCTGAGCCAGGCCCTGACTCGGCCCATCCCTCGTCTCCCCCGCCACCCCCTCATTTATGCCGTCACTGAGGACAGTGGAGTCACAGGGTCTCCTCCCCACCCGGCTGTGGACCCGCCGCCAACGTTCTGATCTTGCTCTTCCCTCTGCCTAGGTGGCCTTGACCTAGACCTTCAAAGGGCTGGTGGCTTCTGCTCACCTGGATGGCGGCTCAGATGGCAGCTCCTCAGGAAAACCTCAGGGCCCCCCTCGTCTAACGCGGGCCCCTCCCCTGTCCTTTGCACATTAGAGATATCTCGTTTCCCGTCACATCTCAAATGCCATCTGTAATGAAGGAGGCTGAGTCAGCAGCAGAGAACACCCCGCTGTGGGGAGACTCGCCGGCTGTCCCGCCAGCAGCGGCCCGAAGCTCTGGGCTTCGGTCATCACCAGCTTTGTTGTCTTGGTAGCGCTCTTCAAAGTTATTTTTCTTAGACTTGCATTTAGAAGAGTCTGTGTACTCCCCCCAGCAACGTGAGAGCAGCGTCCCTTGTGTCTCATTCACTAATGTGTCCCTAGTGTGTACAATCCTCAGGAAATGTGCTGAAAAATGAACACAAGGGGACTTAAGGTCCCATTCGTCCAGGCCCCTCAGTGACAGAGGAGTTAAGTGAGCTGCTATAGTCACTCAGCTGGCCACCTCAGGCCTATCCAAGGATGCTCACTGCACACTTCAGAACAGAAACAACTGCTAATGACTACACAGAAACATGAGTGCTGAGATCCAGGAAAATGGATTCTCTACAATATCAACTGTGAGAAAGTGTATTACAAATAGACAGCAGAAATGTGTAGATGGTGAAGTATCTTGAGAAATGTGGAATACAAACTTTGATAACAAGCAACAAGAAATAACGCACCCCCAGTTCAGTGGATCAGCGCTTGCACATATGTAAGCACGACTGAGCGAGCGTGTGTTTTTCAAAACAATGAAACCTTGTGCTCAGTGAGATGGGCCTGTTTTCCTTCAATACAGTCATTATTGATCAGTTAGTGACTTTGTGTCTTTATGAAGTTGTAAATATACTTAGAAACACTAGGGTTCATCAGGAACTACCTTTGAATGGTAACTAAAAAGAGGAACACAAAGAATGGTAACTGTTATATTAGTGCTCAAATACGTATGCACATGTCAGGGATGAATGGCCACGAGAATAAACACATGATTTGTGATAAAGCTCTGGCGCTTCGGTTAATTCTACTGCTGTTAAATTTTATTTAATATTTTTCTCATAACTGAAAAGAAATTAATTTCATCTTAACAAGAGTGCTAGTCCTGAAGAACTGTGTGTACCTGGACAGGCACATTCCAAGAATTCAGAGTCAGGCATAGGTTCATCACTTACCTTAGACTTTGTAGCCAAGGGTTTGTTTTGTTTTGTTTTGTTTTCCCACCAAAAACTGGTCGATATCTCCATGACTACGAGGTGGAAGATGATTGCAGACATGGTAACAGTCCCATTTTCAGAATGTGTTCAAACACCAGGGGCGGGGACACTAATTCAGAGAGACACAATGCCCAGCCCCCCAGAGATCCATGTGTATGTCTACTCTCCAGAGGTTTCTGACAAGTGTTCATATATTGTACAAGTATAAGATGTTTGCAACTAGTTGACAATGATAAGTTGGCCCTTGATAAAATAAAATCCATGTTTAAAACATTGTCAATTATAGGACTCTGAAAGATTATATATTTTCAGAATGATTGGGTTATTACAAATATTTTACAGAATTCTAAACCCTTGGAAAGCTATTCTGCAAGACGCAAGGAGAGGAAAGCTAGATTTCCTTTCCTATGAGTAAGGTTTGCTGTTCACTGCATTATAAAATAAGTATTTTTAAATTTACTTGTTTGAATTCTAAATTATGCTTTTGCAAATCAGTATGTTTTATAAGTATAGAAAATTTTCTCTACAAGCCTCTTAAAATTCCATTGACCAACTATTTTATTTGAGATTTAATTATTTTCCATTTTAAATGATATTAGACAAAATTATATCTATTTTGTTTATTTTATTGGGGTCCTCATTTTATTCTAATTTAATTTTAGATAATTCAAAACAATCCAAAATAACACGATATTACCAGATAAATCAGCATTTCCCAGAATGTATTATAGGCTATATACACTATTGATAAATTTCAAATAAAATTACTTATAAATACAAAAGAAAAATACAAACTGTCTTTATCTACGTGTTCTCATTATGCAGGAATGCATTTGAAGAAACAAACGGTGCAAAGGATGCAACAGTATACCAGGACGTTGCATGAAAATGTTTTTTATTTAATGACAAAAAATAGTATGATTCTAATTACTTATTTTTGCTTTTATAAAATTTTCATAAACATATGTAAATTATATAGGAATTGTGTCATCAATGTGACCATTTTTATAGCTTTCTTTCCTCTAAGTGTAAATAGAACTTATTAAATCCTGATAGTTTTCTATCAATAAATTATTTTTATTTTTTGATTTTCATGTTCAATAAACTTTGGCAAACAGTTCTATAGTTAAGAGATGTCTCTAAACCAAAGGTCAAACTAGTTGTATGGTTTACTCTGCCCCATTCGTAGGATTGGAAATACTTGGCAGTTTCTGCAGTTGATGCTAATTCAGATGGGAGCTGTATTCCAGTTATGCTTATTTGTGGTGATTTCTTGGCTGAAAGAAGTCAGCACATGAATTGCCTTCTCAGCCTAGTAATTATTGCACATTTGGTGGCTGGGTTTATTATGAGGTTCCTTAGGGTAATGTAATCAGTTTTACAGCCACCCAAGGTTTATTTCAAGGGGCAAAACTCACCAAAAGTTTACCTGCTTATTAAGTGCAACCCTCAGCATATAGTGGTAAGAAAATACTACTTTTCTAGAGAAGGAGCTGGCACACTTTTCTAAAGGGCCAGAGAGTGAACATCTTAAACTTTGCCATATGACCTCTGCTTTATCCGTCAAGTCTGCCATTGTAGCAGGAAAGCAGACAGAGATCAAAGGTAAACAAAGGAGCTGTGCTCCAATGAAACATTATTTATAGACACTAAAATGCGCATGTCATATAATTCTCAAATGTTGCAAAATATTTAAATTTTTTTTCAACATTTGAAACTACAAAAATCATTTTTAGCTTACAGGTCGTACAGCACAGGCTGGGGCAGCATCTGGGCTCTTTCCCAGCAGAGATGAAGGATGAAAGAAGGGGCCTGCCTGGGCATGTGGAGTTGGCTCCTGCCTTGTTGTCCAGTGCCAGCCCCGTGCTCAGGACAGACAACACAGGGGCCCAGCGCATCCCGCTCCAGTTCTTTGGCCTCAGTCTGGAAGCCAGCACAGTGAGAAGTCTAAGCGCCCCTGCCCCAAACCGGCCCAGAGCCAAGGGCGGCACCTCTGGCTGCTCCAGCAAGCAAACAGCTGCATGTGAGCAGAGAAAGGGGGTGGGGCCAGATGGCAGGAAACCATACATCTTGTAAACAACGGGGGTCTGTAGGCAGACATAGAAAAGCAGGAACTTCTGGACGGACAGAAAACCTACATTTTGGGGTGACAAGTGTGCTGGAGGCAAAGGAAGGTGGGAAAACGGGAATCTAAGGCCTCTAAATGTAACCTTTTGCTCATTAAGCCCTCATTACAGTAAAACTAGCCTTGCAGATGAGAAGTTCCCGTCATGCACCGGGGCCGGGACACTTCGCAGCGAGGCTAAATAAGGAGGAAACTCCCCCCTCCCCTCAGAAAGGTGGAGCTGGGGTGAAAACCAGGAAGTGCGACCCCGCCCCCACCCTCCCCAATGAAGACTCCGCCCCTTCGTTTGCACGCCCCGTGGAAGCAGCCTGTCCAAGCAGCTCAGCGCCGCGGCGCACCCCCGTCGGCCCCCTGCGCCCCGGAAGTCCTCGCTGTGTCTTCTCCTCCCTGTTGTCTCTGAATTCTTCCTGCGACAAGATGAGAACCTCCTCTCTGGTGAGGAGGCGGCTGTGGATCCACCGGCTCTTCCTGCAGCTGGGCGGGCGGGTCTGGGAGGAGCCCCTCGGTGCGGGCGGAGCCCAGGGCCCCGGGCCTTGGCCTCTCTGCTCCGCGCCCCGGGCTTCCGGGCGGGGCAAGGACTGCAGGTACAGGGAGCTCCGCCGCGGGGGCCCGGCCGTTAGCTGGAGGAGCGGCGGGCAAGGAGGGCCCGCCTCCCTGTCCGGAGCCTCGCAGAGGCCTCCGCCCACAGGGAGGGCGGCAGAGGTGGAGAGCCGGCGGGGGGCACCGCGCTCCTCGCCGAAGGCCTTCCGGCCCCAGGCTCGTTCCCCACGGGATCAGAACCGCCCCGGCTTCCTGCACTCGGGACGCTGCTGCACTGGGCTCCTGTTCCTCCTGCTGGCCACTCGCTCCCCCCTGGGCCTCCGCCTCCGATCCTCCGGGAAGTCGGAGCCCTGAGATGGGCCAGAGGAGAGAGGGGCTCAGGGGCCGCTGTCTCAGCAGCCCCTCCTTCCCCCAGAGGGGCCTCTTCAGGGGCGGGGGTCCGTCCAGGAGCTGATGGGGCTGGGCACCAGGAGTGAGGTGCTGTCCTCCCACGTCCTGCACGGTGAATCCAAGTCCCCCTAAAACTGAGTTCCCTCACTGAGTTTACAGATGATCTCTCTATCCAAAACTTTCTCCCTTTTCTTTGTCACCTCTGACCTCAATGCTGTGCTAATGGAACACTCGTCAAGCAGAGTCAGGTGCCTAGACTACCCTTGTTAACGTCATCAATGGACCAGGTGCTGTTGTAGATGTCACCGTTCTCTCCAGATTCAGGTGGTTTCTCCAGGGCAGGATGAGCTCAAAGACCCCTGAGCCGGGGACCACCTGGCCTGGGAATCATAAACCAGAGACAGCCTGACTTCTGAAGCTATGATGAACAAATGTCACATATAGTATGGGATTAACAGTTATACAATTCTGTTCGTAAAATAGGTAACTAACCTTGATTTACTGCATAGCACAGGAAACTATATTCAATATCTTGTAATAACCTATAATGGAAAATAATCCAAAAAAATGTATATATATATATAACTGAATCACTTTGCTATACACCAGAAAGTAACACAATATTGTATCAATAAGTCAACTATACTTCGATTTGGTAAAAAAGGAAAAAAAAAGAGTCACAGAAATGTCAAATGATGACGATTAATGGCAGCCTCTTTGTCCTTCCCTTTAAAGAAGCCCCGAACTCAACGGCCCAATTGGAGTGTGTCTGTGGCTTTTCTCCCACTCCCTTGCTTGGAGATCTGTAAGTAAACCCTTACTTTGATTAATACACCTGCTGTCAAGAGTTGAGCTTTCTTCACCTCAGTCACATGAGCCTTTGCTCCATAAAAACAGGACCTCAGGTTGGCAGTTCCAGGGCTTGGAGTGTCATCGAAAGAATTCATCTCTGATGAGTGCACGTCCGGGCACCTCCCAACACATCGTCATGTCCCCAGGGTCTCCATGATGCTTGAGCTGCTGTCCCCACCCCCACACCCCCCAGGGGCAGAAGAGTGGGCTTTGGAGCACCTGGGAGGAGGCCTTTCTTGCTGGGCCCAGAGCACGTCCCTGTCCCCTGCCCTTGTAGCAGCCTCCGTGCACTAAATGAAAGTGGGCTTTAGTATCTGTAACTCATATTTTAGTTGTTCATTATATTCTGAACTGTTACAAAGAAACTCTTTAACTGTGTTGTCAATATAAATAATCACTAAATCAATCTATACTAGGAATAGAAAAGAATCTTATTTGAGCCAAATTGAGGTCTATAGCTCAGGAGAGACAGATTCTAGAAGGACCTGAAATGTGTTCAGCCAGACTACAAGTTTGGGGAGGTTTATAAAGGCAAAAACCTGAAAATGACATAAGTTGATTGTCAAGAATTATATATATGTATATGTATTTTGATGTGATGGTAAATGGATTTGTTTCTTTCATTTCCCTTTCTGACCTTTCATTATTAGTGTATAGAAATGTAACAAATTTCTGTGTTTCAGTTTTGTATCCTGCAACTTTACAGAATTCATTGATGAGGTCTAGTAGTTTTCTTGTAGTGTCTTTAGGATTTTCTAGGAATAAACCTACCTAAGAAGACAAAAGTCCTGTACTCCAAAAACTATAAGACACTGATGAAATAAATTGAAGGTGACACAAACAGATGGAAAGACACACCATGTTCCTGGATTGGAAGAATCAACATTGTTAAAATGACTATACTACCCAAGGCAATCTACAGCTTCAATACAATCCCTATCAAGTTATCAATGGCATTTTTCACAGAACTAGAACAAAAAATCTTAAATTTTTTATGGAAATAGAAAAGGCCCTGAATAGCCAAAGCAATCATGAGAAAGAAAAACCGAGCTGGAGGAATCAGGCTCCCTGACTTCACTCTATACTACAAAGCTACAGTCATTAAAACAGTATGGTACTGGCACATAAACAGAAATATAGACCAGTGGAACAGGATAGAAAGCCCAGAAATAAACCCACCCACCTATGGTCAATTAACCTATGACAAAGGAGGCAAGACTATATAATGAAGGAAAGACAGTCTCTTCAATAAATTGGTGCTGGGAAAGCTGGATAGCTACATGTAAAAAACTATGAAATTAAAACCTCTAAAACCATACACAAAAATAAACTAAAAATGGATTAAAGACCTAAATGTAAGACTGGATACTATAAAACTCTTAGAGGAAAATATAGACAGAACACTCTTTGACATAAATCGAAGCAATATCTTTAACTAACCATCTCCTAGTATAATGGAAATCAAACCAAAAATAAAGAAAAGGGAACTAATTAAACAGAAAAGCTTTTGCACAGCAAAGGAAACTATAAACAAAATGAAAAGACAACCCACAGAATGGGAGAAAATATTTGCAAATGATGCAACTGACTAGGGATTAGCCTCCAAAATTTATAAACAGCTCATGCAACTCAATACCAAAAAAAACAACCTAATGAAAAGATGGGCAGAACTTAAATAGACATTTCTCCAAAGAAGACATACAGATGGCAAAGAGGCACATTAAAAGATGTTCAACATGGCTAATCATTAGCAAAATGCAAATCAAATGTGCAATAAGCCATCACCTCACACCAGTCAGAATGGCCAGCATCAAAAAATGTGCAAACAATAAATACTGGAGACTGTGTGGAGAAAAGGGAATCCTCCTACACTGTTGGTGGGAATGTAAATTGGTACAGCCACTATGCAGAACACTATGGAGGTTCCTTTAAATATATATATATAATGGAATATTACTCAGCCATTAAAAAGAATAAAATAATGAATTTGCAGCAACATGGATGGAACTGGAGATTATCATATTAAGTAAAGTTAAGTCAGAGAAAGACAAATATTATATGATATCACTTGTATGCAGAATCTACAAAAATGATAGAAATAAACTTATTTACAAAACAGAAACAGACTCACAGACTTAGAAAATGAACTTATGGTTACCAGAGGGGAATGATTGGGGGGTATAAATTGGGAAATTGGGAGAGACACATACACACTGCTATATTTTAAAAAGATCAGCAACAAGGACATACTGTATAGCACAGGGAACTCTGCTCAATATTCTGTAATAAGCTAAATGGGGAAAGATATTTGAAAAAAATAGATACATGTATATGTATAACAGAATCACTTTGCTGTCCATCTGAAACGAATAAAACATTGTGAGTCAACTATACGCCAATATAAAATAAAAATTTAAGAAAACAATTATAATTGGAGCTGGCAAGAGGTAAGGGTGCCTATTAAGCAAGGATTGGTTGGTGTTTGAAATAGTTACATAGTTACAAGGGGAGACCTGTAGACCGTAAGTTGCAGGTGGCAGCTGCCAGCAGATACTGTTTTGAGAATGGCTGTTGGTGTTCTTGAGTCTGATACTGTAACAGGGAAGAAAAATCTGACTTCATATTAGATCTGTTTTTTTTTAATACTTTAACCTATATATCCTATTGTTTTTATTTCAAGTTAAAAATGTTGCCTATAGCCTGAAATATACAGGATAGCCCATTCTTAATGCTATGACCTTTAAGAGTATAACACTTGCCCATTCATATAGAGATAAAAAGTTGCAGAACAGAGAATAATATTTCTTTTGTTGGAGGTTTGCAGGAACATCGTGACCTGACCTTTGTGGACAAAGGATTCCTGCGCCAACAACCAACCTCACCCCTCCTTAAGCTTGCCCGTAAACATGCTTTGCTGAAACCTTCAGGGAGTTTGGGGCTTTTTGAGCATGAACCTCCCATTCTCTTTGCACGGCTCTGCAATAAACCTTGGTATCAGTCTGCATCAGGCACATGAACTTGTGTTCGCTAACAATACAGGTCAGAAAACTCAAGTTTTCACTAATAAAAGAATGTGTTTGAAACCCTGTCTATAGTAGTCACCCGGTCCATTTCAAAAGCCTAAACCATAGTTGCTCCATTTGATTTTTAAATGCATTTTTTTCTTTAATGGTTAATACCAGATATACAGTGAATTTTGAATAGGCTACAATAGGCTGCGTTGGTTTAAGATATAGCCCAAACATACAATAAGAAGAAAACTCCCCTGGTAAGATTGGCATGACTAAATATATTCAGAACTTCATTGAGCCTATTCTCATACACTCAATTTACTGCAGCTTTAGAGGTTTCTAACTTCTACTCAGATTTGTAAAGATTGGTCACTGGGAAATTTATTATCTGTCATTGTATTCCAGATGGCAGAGTAAACAAGGACTAAAGGTAGAAACACCTGCAAAATACCTAATATGGTCAAAACTGTCCGACTACTTTTAAAATGTTATTGTTTAACCATCCAGACAAAAGAGAAATGCCAGAGAAAAGTCAAATAGAGACATGTTTTCGTTCAGCCAAACAGATGACAGTGAGAGGTGAGGTGAGGAAACTGGCTCAGTGTGGGTGGTGGGACCAGGCACTTGAGACCCTATGCAGGCAGCTGCGGCGGCAGCTCTATCACGTCCTCCACGGGGCTGGTCTCTCAGCCCCCCAGACGCCAACTTTTCTTGGTAAACTCAGTGTAAGGATATCAGCCATTCATCAGGCACTTCTTTGGCTTCACACATGAGCAAGACACTTGTAGCTGCAAGGTTTACAAATTACAGCCTCTGCAGTGACTAGTCTGTGCTCTGTGTTCTCCTCAACTGAGGCTGCTTCTGGTGTCTACCACAGCACCTATACCACGTCCTGAGTGTCCAGGCTTACAGCGGTGCTCCTTGAGACTGGGCTGTGACATTTCCGTGTCTGGCATGTAGCAGGCATTGCATGAACATTTACTGGGGACAAGGAGGCTAAACTGCACAAGCATCTACTCCTAAGCTCATTCACACAGCTTGTGACTGCGGCTGAGCTCCAGAGACCTCATTGCCTGTGGTGGGCGCTAAAGCTCTCACAGCTTGTTTCATCTGCATGTTCTTTTCCCCCTGATAATATGACCCTTTTAGCTTCTCCTCCTAGAGGTTTGCATAGACCAGGTGGGAAGGACCGAAGTTGTTCCAGGCTTGTGTCAGGCTGTTAAAGCTCAACTACACTGAAAGCTCATGAGAGGTACAGTATCACGTGGGGGTGACTTTCAACAAGAGTTGTCACAGTGCCACTAACCTCAACAAGTGTATCCACTTTTTGTAGAAAGGTTTTAGCCCAACACTCTGCTCAAAAAGTGCAGAATGCACATTGTGTGATGTTTAAGCCCTTTGTTCTTGCTCTAGGGCAAGATTTCCCAACCTGGGGATCGAAGACATTCTGAGCCGGATAATTTTTCTCTGTGGGAGCTGTCCTGTGAGATCTGGGATGTTGAGCAGCACCCCTGGCCTCTACCCAGTAGCATCTACTCAGTCGTGACAACCCAAAATGCTTCCGGATGCACCCACTTGTCCTCTGGGGATGGGGGATTGGGGAAAAATTCCTCCAGCTGAAAATTTTTTCTCAAGTGGCACCAGTAGATTGCAAGGAGAACCAAAACAACAACAGCAAATGACGCACCAAGACTGCGCAGTGACGGAATTATGACAAACTAAAGATAGGCTTTCATTGTAGAGTATCTTCAGGCTATGTTTGATCCTTCGGTGCAGAGCGGACTCGAAGTCCTCCATCCCTTAGTGGTATTCGGCCCAAGGCCCCATATGCCTTTACCTGAAGTGTGTTTAATGTCACGTTTGTTTAATATATTCCCCCAGATCTGCCCCTCTGTGTGCCTGCATCGACAGAGTGTATCTACTTAGATTATACAATGTGAGCAAATAGAATCCTCATTATTTCAATAGCCTCCAGGGTAGCAACTCACAATGAACGTAAACTAATTTTACTGATAATAGTGAGACTTTGCTACCCAAATATGTAGTAAATATTAGGAAACCATCTATTTTACAGTAATAATTCAAAATGAAGTTTAAGAAATTTAACCATCATGACTGTTTACCACCAGAATCAGGTAGCGTAGCATGTTAGATGGTGCAGCAGGGTGAAGATGACAAGACGAACATCTCTAACATGTTCCCCACTTACTCATCTCTAAAGTATGGGGCACCACTCAGGGTGCACACAGATGTGCCACCCACACCTCTGGCGAATAAAACACTCACCGCCCAGCTGCTGGAGTGCCATCAACAGGCACCTTCCAGCCAACAGCCCCTCAGGCAGCCTCACGCATGCATGGGTCCCTCTGAGGGCTGCCACAGCCAATGGTCAAGGGCAGAGGGGCACTTAAAACACCTGTGATGACCACATATGCTTCAGAGCCCCCATGGGCCGAGCCAAGGCTTCCTCGGGGCCGGACACCTGCTCAGCTGTGCCCTCAGGCCAAACCTGCTCCCTCTCTGCCGCGTCTCAGAGGTTGACACCTAATTGGCACCCTGCCTGCCAAAATCCATCTTAACATTCCCTTCCAGAGAAACAGAATTGTGACGGGAGGAAAGCAGTGATGAGCGGGATTTGGGAGCTAGACTGCTCCACAGTTGGCAGTAGCAAGGACCCCTCCACGGGCTAGGTGGAGCACGCATCGTGTCTGAAATAGGTGGTGGTCCAGGTGTGCAAACTCTCACAGGTGACAGGGTAGTAATTGCTAGTCACCATCGAAACCAGCAGAGGAGCTTCCGGGTAGAAAGAAAGCAGAAAAAGCTGAAGACCCCACCCAGACCCAGGATTTTGATAAAAGATATTTTCACATATTGAGGTATGGGGAATTCGTCTGGCTTATAAAGGAGTTAAGGAGTAAACTTGAGTGTTACGCCTATCAAACATACATTGTGCTTCTGCTTTAATTATTAAAGAAAAGAGTGCATTGACCAGAAGTAAAAAATGTCCATGTTAAAAGTGAAGATGAAATGTCTTCCTTCCTGGGACGCCAATGCTGAAGCTCCTTCAATAATAAGCCTCAGTTCCCAGGTGCCAAGGCCATGCTGACTCGCTGTATATGGGCTGATCTCATTTTGTTTGTTTGTTTTGTTTCTGTTTTTGTTTTTTTCCCTGAAACCTTAAAAGAATGTATCCCTGACTTGTTTAATGTTCTTTGTTCTGACAATATATAAAACTTTGCTGAAAACCATGCTTCCCTGGGACAGTTCTTCAGAGCTACCTGAGGCATTGTCTTCCAGGCTATAGTCCACAGTTTGGCTCAAATAAGATGCTTTTCTATTCCTTTATAGATTGTTTATTGATTATTTTCATCAACAAATTATTAGTAAAAGTAGCCAGGCTCCAAGTCCCAGAAGAGTTTAGTCAGACACCCACCAGAGGTCTGCTAGCCCGTGGGACGTTAGGGCCATGAGAGAGACCCTGACTTGGTAGTGGAATTCAGGAGGATGCCCTGAGCGTTGAAACCCACGCTCTTCTGACCCCTGTGAGCCTGCAGAAATGGCCAACCGTCCCTCTGTGACCAGCTGCCGCGCCTCCATCTTGTTCTTGCAACGAGAATGAGTGCTTCGTCTCTTCTTCCTGCTCAACTTCCGCCCTTTCAGCTACCAGCCCTGGGGAGAAATTGGTAACCCCAAACCGCCCCCCAAATTGCCGCAGTGCTCACGTGAATAGTCGGAGGGAGTAGTTGAAGAAGCAGAATGAGTGAGATTTCCCTTGAGCCGGAAAAGTGCGGCCAGATGCGTCACTTGTGGGTAACGACCCCAGCTGTCACCGTCCCTTTGGCCTTCCAGGTGTAGGGGGTCTGCGGGATCCTTGCTAAGTCTATTTTTTGCCATTCCCGACCCTTCCCTATCATCACCCCTTCACCTTGAATCATGTTCAAGAAATTTGATTAAAAACAAAATGTGTTCAGCTACATCCAGTGGAAAACCTGCTATTAAGGGTATTAAGAACAAGTAGAGGTGTTCCCTGGTGGCGCAGTGGTTGGGAGTCTGCCTGCCGATGCGGGGGACATGGGTTAGTGCCCCGGTCCGGGAAGATCCCACATGCCGCGGAGCGGCTGGCCCCGTGAGCCATGGCCGCTGTGACTGCGCGTCCGGAGCCTGTGCTCCGCAACGGGAGAGGCCACAAGAGTGAGAGGTCCGTGTACTGCAAAAAAAAAAAAAAAAAAAGAACAATTATAACTTTTCCCAGGCATTGAACCACGGCTTCATCCAATGGTGCCTAAGAAGGAACCAGTTAACAGAGTGGGATGCCATGAACAGATGGAAATCTTTACAGTGACTGGAGAGTTACTCTATTTAGAAAAAGAGAAGTGTCGTTTTAATCCAATCGCAAGGTTATTCCACACTAAAAGAGATTAAAAAAAGACCCTTTTTCCACTCCAGCAGGTGGATAAAGGAGCCGTCAAATTTGTACTCAGAGGAGTTGATATCACGTGTCTACGCTTAGCTTCTCCAGGAGCTAAGCTTTGCTCCGCCGCAGCAGATAGGATTGTTGCAACTGACGCAGAAAGAAAGCAAGCTTGCTCTGGGAGCAAGTCGTGGAGACGTCTGCAGATGATGCTGAGAAAGTCAACACAGCAACTGGCCTTGAAACATGTATTATATAAAAGATGGGCCGTGGCACGTAAAACATATAAATAAGCCCCAGAAGGAATGCACTTGGGCTCCACATGGCTGCGGTGCAATATCTGTGTTTGTGTGTGTGTGTGACAGACGACAACAGCCGTGTGATTATGCTGAATAAATTCAACACATGCAGAAAAGAGAACCAACCGAACAAACAGGTGTTGCCGCCTTGCTCGGAAACAGTGCAGACGAGCTGTCCCTGTGTCCTGTCCTGGCCGTCAGGCTTTAACTCTCCCGAAAGAGCTTCATGACCCAGCCAGTGTGCTGGTGGGGCTGCGAGAAGACAAACGGGACTGAATTCTCAGTGTCTCAGCTGACGTGCCCTCATGTGAGCGTCTGGACAGGACCGAGCGGGGAAGAGTCAAGTGTAGGGGTGCTGAACTGGCTGGGGGGCTTCTCTCCCCGCATCCCTGCTGAGTCAGAGCCCCACTCAGCCCTTCATGGTGGAGAAGAGAGACGGGGAGACGCCTCAGCCGCTACACATGGACAGGCAGCTGCCGGCTCCTGCGGACTTCCAAAGCCTCATGTTATGAACTGACTTGTAATAACTTTGTTTTTGTCATTAAAGTGCTAGATATTTTTAGTAGGATTAATCTGAAAACGGTTTATTACCACCGATGTCAGTAATGGAATTAGCTGCGCTAGAGACAGCCTACAGTTGAAGTTAAAGTTTACAACGAAGTTTTTGCCTCAAAGTTTTAAGGAATTCAAGACGAGACTAGAATAAGACAAGACACCACAAAAACTGCTTGGTGACTGGGCTTTATATTCACTTTAAAGAAAATTATCTCTGAAAACTTAGAAACGTTTAATTATGCACATTGTTATTAGCATGAAGGTGAGAGATAGAAATGAAATATGAACCTGGATATGCTTATAGCAGTATTATGTGGTTCTGTGGAAAGCTTTCTGCAGTGTTCTCAAATAGCAGCAGAAAACCCCAAAAGAGGAAATGGTGACACCTCAAAGTCATGCTGTTACCTGAAAAAAGCAAGCTGCAAGGCAACACAGAGTATTTAAGACAAGTGAACATGAAGCCATATTATCTGTGAATAAATGAAAATATATTTGAAAATGTTTTTTTGTGTGTGTGTTGGAAAAATGTATACAAATGAACCATGGATACTTTGATATGGGTGAACGAGAAATTGTACTTTTACTCTGAATTATCCAGTTTTTTGTGTGTATGTGCTTGGAACTCAGGATGAACTGGAACAAGAGTGTACACTGTTTGTATTTAAAAACACACATGCATACACACACAACTTTACATGTGATTACATAGAAATGTCTTGTCATACAGCCTAGAGTCAAGTCAACTGGTAAGTTATGTGGAAGAGAATGGGTCTTTATTTAAGGATTAAAGACAGAGCACACTCGAAGCTCAAATAGTGAAACCCTCACTGCACAGTAGTCACTAGAATATTCCTTGAGCACTCGCTGGGTTTAAGCCAGCCTGGAAATCAGTTATTTGTCTAAAACAAGTGAGAATTTATGCCACGTTCCTAGAAAACACATGATTTAATTAACTTGGGTGCCAGTATCTCTCCGGGGAAGTAAATGTACATTTTATTCTTAAAACTCTTTTGGGTCTGTTCTATCATGGATTGGTGCATTAAAAACAAAACTCCCAAATCAATATTTAAAAATAACATTTTTGTGTACCTGAAATCTTCCTCCTTTTTAGAGCTTTTTCATTTTCTGTCGTCCATTCAACACAGTGTAAAGTAAATACAGTCGAGTCGGCAGCAGGAGCCGCTACTCAGGCGCCTCTGGGTTCTGTCATCAGTAGAGTTGAAATGGCAAAGGGCATGTTTGATGCAGAAACCTAAAGGCATTTTGGTACTGGATAATCTGGATCTACAGAAAGCACATGAGAGCCTGATACTGTTTCCTACATCTGGCACAATTTACAATAATTTTCTAATGTTTTATTTCCTGTAACCTGAGATTGGGAATATTGGGGAGAGAGTATAAATATAACTATTTACATAACTCATTGTAAATGGAGCACAATTAGAAAGTATAAATAGATGTGAGTCTAATTCACCTTCATATCCCAGTTCCTGTGGCTCTCAGTAGATAAGGCTCAGGTTACATCCCGGCTCATTTCTACAGACTGGATAGTAGGTGGCACCTTCAGCCAGTTTAAAAAACAGTTCACTGGTTTGGTTTGTTGATGTTGTTGCTGTAGGCGGGCCTCTCACTGTTGTGGCCTCTCACGTTGCCTAGCACAGGTTCCAGACGCGCAGGCTCAGCGGCCATGGCTCACGGGCCCAGCTGCTCCGCGGCATGTGGGATCTTCCTGGACCCGGGCACGAACCCGTTGGTCAGTAACCTAAATAGTTCGGTGCATAAGTGCATTAAGTCCTGGCCATTGTCACGGGAGAGTAATTTTAGAAGATCACAAAGCCATTTAAATAGATCTGTTCGAAGTATTTACAGATAACCACAGGAAAAGATGTTGCCTGTCTGTAGATCGAGATTATCCAATAATGAAATGCATTTAGGGTTTTGTGTCATAAATACTCTTTGCCACTTTAATTTCTGGTAATGTCAAAAGTGTGCCTGTGACCAGCCCTAAGAGAATTTGTCCTTTGACCCTGGCCAGACACATAGACTTTATATAGTTAGGTTTTCTTATCCGGGGAAAAACAAAAAACAAAAAACTTGACCAGCTGCTCACAAGTGGAAAACAAAGTATTAGACCTTAAAATGTTCCAGTAGAGTGCAGGTCAAACACTCCTGATTCTAGAGACTTCATAGAACGTTTTTAAACCTTTTCAGCCACCAGTCTCTCTTGACTCTGAAAGCTTACTTTTCTAGGTACTGTTCACAGTGGAAATGTGTTGAAATCACCGCAGCTATGTTCTGCCCCAGTGCACAAGGATCTCTACAGACTAGGAACAGTGATAAAATATTCTGAAGGGGTAAATCCAGGACACTTAATTTTATTTGAACAATAATCTGTGCACAAACACATTTTATACATGACTTCAAGGAGGCCACAGGAACCCTGGGCTCCCTAAGCCCCTCAGATTAAGATCTCCTGACCTGGGAGTGAAAGAAAACAAAGGCACCCCTACCACGCTCCCCATTCAGACCTCTGGTCCCATCTCAGCCACACGCGTGGGAAGGCAGGACGATGCTCAGCACAGGTACTGTCCCAGCTGCATGGCGGTCAGACGTGTTATACGAAGCAGATCCGCCACACTGCACATCTGCTTCCTACATCCTGCTGGCCCAGAAGGAGATTTAGAAAAAGCACCGAGGAGAACATCCACTCAGCAGAGCAGTCTTGAATCACAAGGGAGTGGAGAAAAACGAAGCACAAATCAGCCCAGGGTATGACTGACTTGTGACGGTTTTGTTGATAACAGATGTGGGTGAAGCCTTCCTGCTCCCTGCTGATGGCATCTCTGTATCTGCAGGCACTTTCTCTTTGCGTCACAGTGAAATGCAACTGCTTGTCAGAAGGCCGATCTCTTCTGTCATCCATAGGTCGCCTTCTCGCGGCTGTCACCCCTGTAACCCTGGACTGTATGCTGATTGTTCCATTGGTTGTTAACACTTCTATAAACGGAGATCTAACCGCCAAGAGTTCAAAATCCCAGTGGTCTGTGAGGTCCCACCACCAAGTCACTCCACAGAGTCATCTCTGACGTAGGTAAAAACGCCACAAACTCAGGATTGAAGATACTACTGTGGGAACATGAAATAAATTTAAAACTTAGAAAGTCTAATTGTAAAGGAATTTGTTTTCCTTCAAAGTCTGATAAGAATATGACCCTCTTGTTTATCTTGTCTAAAGAATAAGGATGTACAAGTACTTACTGAAGAAAAGCTACAAAATTTGAGACTGAAGAATGGAATTAAAAGAGAATGGGCTCATGCAGAATAACTACTCTGTGTTTGAGAAGTTGAGAGGAAAAAGAAATTGATTGAAGAAAAGATCTTATTATTAGAGCTGAGACCATATGCCATTTAGTCAAATTTCTTTTTCTGAAGGCCAGACTGCCTTGTACAGACTTGTACAGACACAAGGCTGCAACTTTCTTCTCTGCTGATCTACAGAGGGGTCCACAGCCCCCACTCCAGACCACCGCATTGTGCAGCACTCGAGATGCTCAGGACTATGTCTTGTGTATCCCTGGGGAGTGACTCCCAAAGGCTCCATCCACTGGGCCTAGTTCTACATGCTTTTTTTTTTTTTTTTTTGTGGTACGTGGGCCTCTCACTGTTGTGGCCTCTCCCGTTGCGGAGCACAGGGTCCGGATGCGCAGGCCCAGTGGCCATGGCTCACGGGCACAGCCGCTCCACGGCATGTCGGATCCTCCCGGACCCGGGCACGAACCCATGTCCCCTGCATCGGCAGGCGGACTGTGAACCACTGCATCACCACGGAAGCCCTCTACATGCTTTTAAACACCCTTTAAACCTCTGAAGACGGCTCTCCTCTCTCCCACATGAAATATCCTGTCACATTTCACATCTCCTCACTGTCAACATGGCTTCTGGTTTTATAATCAGTCTTGAGATATGGTCTCCTGACTAATATTTCTTATTATAATAAAGTCAACGGTATTTTACAATATCTTACTGGCGTTATTAATATGTCAGATGCAGAAAAAGAATTCAAGTATTAAAGTAAATAAATGTCCTCCTAACCATATGAATTATCGAAGTATTGTCTCAACAGATAATGAATGTTCAGAGCCTTTTCATAGGGAAAAATGGGAAAAAAGGTAAGAAAATTAGATCAAGCTTAATTCATAAAATTAGCAGCGGTAGATGTTCTTTGAAGAGAAGAACACAAAGGATTATGAATCAGAAAACTGCTTCCAAAGTGAAAGAAAATAAGCAAAAGCCACCAGAAAATTCTCATGAGTAGACATTTTAGAGCAGCCGGATAATCTTTCTGGTCAAATGAATTTGACTTTCATTTAGTTGGTAGAAATCGTGCTATAACTTTTAATCTTTAGAGGTTTAAAAAGAATTTAATGTCCACATTTCTGAGAAGTTGATAATATGTGTAGAAGGTTCAAGAACCTATAAATATTAAATACTTTCTATTGTATTCTGCCGCCCGCCCTTGCCCAGGACCCCTGTCTTCAAAGTCAGCCACTGTGGTTGATTTCCCAGGTATCATTCCAGAGTGTCTTATGGGTAGACAAGCAAATGGGAATATCTGTTTTTCCTCCACTCCACATTTTAATACATAAATAGTTGTGTAATGTTTCATTATTTCTTCCTTATATTCAGTTGACAATATCTGGGGAAAAAACTTCTATCAGGACGTTGTTTCCTACAAAGCAGCCCACTGAGTGGATGATGTACTATAATGCATGTTGCCAGTACACACTGGGATAAACACTAATATTCAACCATCTTTTGTCATTACAAACAATGCTGCAATGCATAACTTTGGCCTATGTTATTCTACTGCTAAAATATGTATAGGATAGTTTCTAAAGGATTTGTAGCCTGCAGTATTTCTAACTGAAATAGCATTTGATAAGATGTTACCAGTAAGACACCAGTAACTGAAATTTTCTGAGGAATGTAGACGTGGTCATTTCTCTTAATTTTATTATAAATCCAACCTCTCCTCTACCAGATTTCTCCTCGATCTGTGTCTGAAAACATTTTCCAACCTCTTCTACCCTTGTGACTTCTCTATAATCTGTTCCTCTTCTTCTTCATTCTCATGCCCACGACGGCCTGACCTGGTCTCTAACTGCTGTCTGCTCGTCTCTCTTTGTCCATCATTGCTCAACACACTCCACTGGAGAAAGACTCAACATGGCCAGACATCTTGTTGAGTATGAAAAACTGGATCATGGATGATTCTGACTCACTGTGCCTGGATGAGAGGAGACATCCAGAGGGGAGTTTAAAGTAGCTGGGGCAGGAGAAGAGGATTTAGGTTTCATCCATGGTCATCATTCAGGAGAAGATGCTACTGAGCCTTTACATAGCAGCAGGAAAAGAGAGTTGGAGGCAAGTACTTGCAGTGGCCCAGAAATTACAGCTGAGCTGACAGGCAGGGACTCCAAAGGGAAGAGCAAGGGAGAGAACACCGTGAGTTTGGAGGTCCAGGGGGTGATAATTTGTGGGGCCGGGCATCCAAAAGGAGGGAGCTACCCAGGGAGAAAACTCCACAACTGCCTGATGATCCATCTGAGTTTCTGTCGAGTACCTATCTGAGATGGCGATATTGGGAATTAAAAAAAAAATAAGTAATGATATGTTTCTATTACAAGCTTGATTCACTAAAATGTGGACATTAGTTAAATGAGAAATCCTGAGATTTATAGTAATGAAAATTACCATTGTCAGCGTTACTCAAAATTACAGTAATTATTACCATTGTTTGCAGTTAATTTTGAAAACAGTGATTCAAGTTTCTGTAGGCACAGACTATGTGATTGAAGATAATGAAAGAGGAGTTTTGGAATGCAGAATTTTCTAAATCTTCCTGGAAGTCTGGGAGCCACTCCCTTGAGCCACAAGGCCCTGTGCCACACCCTGCAGCAACCAACGTGGAAAACCAGACCTCAACCTCGGCAGCAATAGGCCTCAAGGGTCAGTGTTTAGTCAGTGACTCGCAGCTTCCTCATTTTTCATCCTTTCCATTTAGAACCAAATGGGGGAAAGACAAATATCAATATGTTCCCCTAAGCAATCACGTGGGACGCCCATCCTCCTGTCAGTCCGCCTCCAGCTTCCCCACTTCACAAACTGTGAGCAGGACGTGCCTCCCTTGTTTTCCCCCGGAAGGTATCACCACTCCTATGCCTGCCCTGAGTGTCAGCCGAATGTGACTGGTGGTGGCTGACTCCTGTGCCCTATAGACGAGTTCTGAGTAAATAGCGCTTGTTCTCATTTTGGGAGTGGGGGGTCTTTGTTCATGTGTACAGAGCGTAGAGTGGGAACGAAATCAAGCAATGAGGATAATATGTGTTTCCAATTATTTTCCGAGAACGTATTATTTATTAATCACCGGTTTTTAAGTTGAGATAGAAATCATATAGCATAAAACTCTCTTTGAACACCCTACAGTTTAGTGATTTATTGTCTGTTTACAAAGTCGTGCAACCATCATCACTATCTCATCCAGAATATTTTACCTCCCTACAAAGACACCTCGGGCCCCTTAGCCAGTCACTTCCTATTCCCCTTCCCCACAGCCGTAGGCAACTAAATGTGTGCTTTTCATCCCTGTGGATTTGCTTTTTCTGTATATTTCAAGTACATGGATTTGTACATCTGTGGCCTGTATGTCTGGCTTCTTATACAGTGTCATGTATTTGAGGCTCATCCATGTCTTATCGTGCGATTAATTCCTCTCTTTGGCCTCAGAACTTTCCTTTGTAAGTCGTTAAGATACACACACAGGAAACTCCCTCGTGGTCCAGTGGTTAGGACTCCACCACCCTAGTTTTTCAAGAACCCGGGTTCGATCCCTGGTGGGGGAACTAAAATACCACAAGCTGTGCAGTGCAGATAAGGAAACACACACACGCACACACACACGCACACACACACACACACACACACACACTACCATCTTTTTAATGTGGAAAATAGAGTATTAAAATTGCTATTGTGACCATTTTATGCAGACAGTTCCAGGGCCCCAAATTGCCCCACCAAACCAGAGCTGCCAGCAAGCACAGAGGACACCAGCCCAGCCGTGCTGCCCCTTCTCAGAACTCTCCACACACCCTTTCCAAGACTCCACCAATTTGTGCCACCACCCAGTGGCCAAAGAGGTGACCACGTGTGCAAGGGGAGGGGGGCAGCAGTGGCAGAGGGAGAGAGAGATGACAGGAGGGGCGAGCGGCACAGCCTACAGCACCAGGCATCCCAGCCGGTCTCACCACCAAGTACTAACCAGCCTCATCCCTGCTCAGCTCCTGAGCTCGGAACCTGGCAGTTGACTTCGTGGTGATGCAGACCTGGATGATGGCAGCCCAGACCAGGCACCCAATACCCCATGCTGTGCAGCCCTGCCAAGCCAGCTCCACTCCCCAGCCCATGTCAGAGCCCTGTGACCCCAGCCTCTTGTGGGCAAACTGCTCCTGACACACCCTCAGCCGTCTGGTGGCCAGGTCACCAGGCTGTGACTCTGAGTTCCCAGGAGACTATTTTCAGTCACGGTATGCGGCCAGTGGTAAAAGGGCCTGAGCAGCTGGAAGTGACTGGAGGGAAGCCCAGTCTTCTGTAATTCAATGCTGCCCTTACACCGACTGACAGTGTCTCCCTGATGCCTTCATGGCTCCATCTGGATATTCCACACACACAGCCATGTTCCAGGCTGGGATGCCAGGGGCAGCACTAACAGGGTGGCAGCATTCCCCAGTGACCAACGCCAGGCACCCGGCCTCCACCATCTCTGGACGCTCATGTACGCAGCCTCGCTACCACATTCCTTAAGATTAAAAACAGGTGACCCAAGGCTCCGAAGACTTGTCCATCCTAGGTCAGGCAGAGGGCTTAGAACTGAAGTCTAGTGACCTCTAATGCTGTCCGCTAAGACCACACCATCTGCCAGGAGACACGTCCACCTTCAGGTAATCACAATCAGTCTACTTCAGTACAAAGAGGGACAGATGTGTCACGGTGGGGACGGGGTGGAAACTTCCCCCTCTGCTTCTGTTTCCCTACTTGATGCTTCCCGGGGACCCAAGCCAATTCCTCCTCAATACCCTGTGTTCTTATATTGTCCTGTTTTGACTCAGACACCACAGGAGGATGCCTGCCCCTCAAGGTATAATTTTCTCAATTTTGATTAGTACAGCCATGAAATGTTCTCAAGGTGTGAAAGTACACAAAATATAAAAATGATAAAGGCCATTGAAGTGCCACATGAGGTGAGGATGAAATAAGAAGCATTTCAGCTCCTAGTCCTGAAAGGAGGGAAAGCAGAGGAAGAAAGAATTAAACTTTGGTGACCTTACTCTACACATGGTCCGTGTTTAATCCTTTTATCTATTCAGTTATTTAGTCAACACAGTTTTTCAAGATCTTTCTCTGTCTGGCCCAGTGTGTTCACAGAGCTCACAGGCTGGAGAGATACTCAAGGAATGATCACAGCACTGGGGTAGGTGGGGTCCCAGATGAGGCCAGAGGCAACCAGGAGAAGGGGTGTTGATCAAGAAGGGCTTCGTGGAGAAGGTGACATCTGAAGAGGCTCTTCAAGGATGAGTTCTCGTCTAGCCAAAGACTGGCATTGAGCAGGACCCAAGTACAAGGTCAATGAATGAGTGGATAGATACACTAATGCATGCCATCCCCCTAACACAGACAAGGAGGCCTGGCCCACTGCGGATTTGTAGAACTTAGAAACAGGGAACACTGGGGGATCAGTCGGGAGGGGCTACAGCGTGATGCCTGCCTCACTCCTTTTATGGGTGTCTTGACACCACGATGCCCTGTGTTCTGCCTTCTCAGGGAGCCCTCGTCTGTCCTCTGCTCTGGGATACTGCCCGTCATTCCCCAAAACACCTGCCTGTGTGGTCTCAGTGATCCCATGTGTAATTGTGCTCATTTCAAGGGGACTTATTGACATGGGAGAGGTTGGTGGGCAGCTCAAGATAGAAAGGAGGAAGGAGAGAATGACAGGGAGTCCTGCAGCCATGGGATCATGGGGTGGGATGCAAGGGAGTGGGGGAGGGGCAGAGGTCGTGTCTTAGAGCTTGAGGCTGGAGCCATCAAGGGGTTCCTTCACTGATAGGGATTCAACAAGTGGAGACAAGGGATGAACTCAGTTCGGGACCTAGGACTTTGAGAAGCCCTGGGGAATTTCGGGCAGAGCTGACATGTGAGGACACATAGGAAATGAAGGTGTAACAGAGGAGCAGGATCAGAGCTTTGACCCAGATGAGATGGGGAGCATGTGGAGCAGAGGGGGCTGAGGACACTGAGGAAGTTTGTTAATGGCAGTCATCATGGGGGTTCTGTCCATAGCCTGCCAGCTGCTAACAGAGTGCTGGGCCCAAATTCACATGTTTCCACTTTGAAACCCTGGAGTAGAATTTGCTGATCACTGGAATTGAATTTACCAGATTGGTGTGATCAAACTCAAGCTAATGAGCTAGAAAAATGAAATCAAGTCTTACAAATAAAAGGAAAACAGACTCAGCACCAGACAAGTATTCCAGCTAAAAACTAAAACTAAGTCTCTCAAACATGCAGCCCGTGGTGACTTCAGGGCCTTTGCACTTGCTATTCTCTCAGCCTAGAACACTGTGTCCTCTACATGTTTGCTCCCTAAACTTCTTCAGGAATTTTGAAAAGTTTACTTTACTTTTCTTTATGGTACATATCACCTCCTGATATTGTGTACCTCTATTTTTTAATCTGTTTTCCCCATGAGTCTGTCACCTGCATGTGAATGGGGATCTCCCTTCACGTGTTTCACCCAGTGTTGCGCTCTGGTGTCTGGACCAGGACAGGCACACTGTAGGGCCTCAGTGAATATGTGCCATGTGATGGGTGAGTGAGCACTGAATGTATAGGGGGGATAGCTGGAGGTCATAGAGAATTGCCCTAGATCGAGAAACAAGGGGTCAGAAGGACAACCTGCTGAAGGTCTTGGTATCTTGTTCTTCTGGAAGTTTCTCATTGTTATTGTAAAGATGCAAAACTAGACCCAGGGAAAGCAGCTGCTGTCCTGATTTGGGGAGAGCCCTAAGTATGCTATGCTGCTACTTCCCAGAGCTGAGGTCACATGGGTGGGTGTCAGGTCCAAGTGTCTCAGGGGCATTTCACCGCCTCCCAATCTCTCCTCCCATTGATGTAAGAAAATCCATGTTCACCTCTAGCAAATACCTTCCACTTGATGGAGGCTGAGCTGAAGTAGCAGCATTTCCAGCCCTGAAAGGCCTCATTCCCCTCTCTAGAACTTAAAAAGCCCTTTCCTCCACTGTCAGTCCATCCAAGCCCCACGCATGCCTCACATCCTGCATCTCCAAGAGAGTTTCTGCATCTTCATTCAACAAATGAGCCCCCACTAGGTGTTAGGGGCTGTGGCTCATCCAGGGACCCAAACCTCATGTGACGAGTCCATGGTCCTCTTCAGTGGATAGGGACCCCTCCTGTGGGCATCTTCTGGGACCACTGGGAGCCTCCTATCTTTCTGTGCTCTCAGTTAATGAACACGGCAAAGCTGAGCCCTGATTTTGCTAACTCCTACCCACCCGTCCCCTCACTCTGAATGTCACAGAGATGCTCTTGTGTATTAGACAAAGCCCAGATCCTGCTTAGACTCGCAAGGCCCTTAGGAACACAGCGCCAAGGAAACAGCAATCTTGTCCCTGGATGGTCCCTACCAGTGCCATTCTCCTCTGCTTGCTATTGTCCAATGACCAAAAAAAGTTGTTTTATGTGTTTTGCCCAGTTTCTCAGTGTTTATATTGAGGAAAAGTCCCACATCATTTCCTCCTTCATGGAAGGTTCTGGAATTTTTTTTTCATGTGCTTTACCTTCTATACTCCAAGAGGGCAGCGAGACTGTATTAGGCCCTGACATCTGTTGCCCAGTTGTAGCATTCATCACAGAAACTTCGTTTTGGTTTATCTAAAAAGGCAGCCACCTTCAATTCCTTCCTCCTTATACACAACAAGGCACCCCACCCCGAGGAGACTAGCTGTCTGTTTCTCCAAACTCCTACATCTGGCCTGGCCTGTGACTGCTTTGACCTGTAGAGAATTGCAGAGGTGACTTTGGGCCAGTCCTGAACCGGCCTTAAAAGAGATCTGGCCACTGCCGCTTTCTTTACTCAGACTGCTGCTCATACACTGTAGTCCCTGGAAACACAGGCTCTGCTGCGAGGAAACCAAGCCATGTGCGGAGGTCACGTGCACACTCTGGCCCCCAGCACAGGTGACCCCCAGCCAGCCCTGTGAGGGGCCTGCTGGGGCCTCCCTGTGACACCGCCCCATCTGCCCTCCAACTGCAGCAGCATGAGGAGCTCTAAGCAAGAAGCATGCAATTAAGCACAGACAGCCCACAGAACTAGCAGAAATAACGATAAATTATATTTCAAACCACTACGTTTTGTAATAGTTTGTTACATAGCAGTAATAAACCTGACTATTTCTAGGACAATCTCTTAAAGCAAAATATAACCTTAAAATAATCTGTAAGCTCCATGTAGAAAAAGAAACTACAAAGTAAAATAAAATTCGACTGAGTAAAATTTTAAAATCACTGGCTTTATTTGAAGATTTATGAATCAGGCAGGATACAGTTTAGCAGATAGAAAGAAGCTCTGAGGAGTTGCACAAAATGAAAGACGCTTATAGGCAGAAGGGAGCTGAAACAAGGAAGCTGTACTGGGCAAAGAATCGTGTGGGTTTTTGCAAGGTTTCTTTGCATTAGGGGATGGCAGGGGTCTCCCAGGCAGATGACTTAGCGAGTGCTGATCAGACGATTCCTGATCCACTGGATTAAGATTCCGTTTCTGGAGAAGCCAAAACTGCATTTAAGTCGCAGTTTGATGACATCGTTCTTCCTAAGCAACTCCTTTGGGGCTGTTGTCTTGATTTTAACTGTCCCCTGAGGACAGCAACAAGGTTTAGCATTGTTGGGTCCTTGTGTTAAGCACAGTGAGCGGCATATTCATTCCTAAAAATGCTGATCCTCATCTGTTGTGTGCCAGGCCTGTGCTGGGGCAGGGGATTCCCAGTCCCCAGGAGACAGAGGCTCACCCGACAAGGAAATCACAAAAAGGTGCGTTCAGGGCTGTGACAGCAGCTGCTGATTCAGTGCTTACGGAGTCTCTACCTCGGGCTCCACGGTGACCTGGGCTGTAGGCAGCGCAGAGGATAAAACATACAGAAACAAGAACAATTTAAAAAGAAACAACCCTGCTGCTGCTCCCATGGAGCTGACGCTGCGGAGGGGGACAGACAGGAAGCAGAACAGCGTGTAGAAGGTTCGGCGCTGTGCAGGGAACGGCAGGCCGCCGGGGAAGCAGGAGAGCGGGGCGGGGAGGGGCTGGGGCGGCAGGGAGAGGGGACAGCGGTGGCCGAGGGGCTCGCAGGCCTGGGACCCGTGAGGACAGTTCCTCCGGGTGCGGCAGCCACAGTGGGTGCTGACAGGGCCGGCCCTGGGTGCTGCGCAGCAATGAGGTGGGTGATGACTGGGACACCTGGATGGGAGAGGCTGACACTGCAGATGCACAGGCAGGGGACCTGTCTCTGAGGAGGTGGCGTTTAAGCTGCGCCCTAGTGTGGACCAAGTTTCTAGGTTCTGTAAACCTGATGCTTTAACATCTCCTCACATGCACATGCCGGGCTCGCCTTGTTCTAGACAAGCCCATGCCAGGTTCGGGTCCCCTTGCCTCGGCCCCTGGGTCCCTCGTCTCCCGCATTCCTGGATTCAGAACTGCTCCCAGGCCTGGTTTTCAAATACAAAGCAATCCATCCAGAGCCCTCACCATCCACCTCCTCTGTGGCTCTCACACGGGGGCCCAGTGTCCCCCTTCCCTCAACACCCAGACACCGGGGACAGCCCCTGACACCCTACAGGCTCCTCAGTCCTGAATCCACTCACCGTCCTCACTGTTCCTTCCTGGGGAATCACAGGAAAAGCCCTTGTCCCGAACTCCCCTCCCCCCCTCCGCCTGCTGACCAGTGTGCGGCCCGTCCCCTGCTCTCGGGAGCTGCAAGGAACCAACCATCTTTTCAGAGACAGTCGTCTAGTGGTCCGTTGGCCTTACTTTACCTCAAATTCCCTATTAATAAACTATATTTTAAACCAGTCCCGAAAGAAAAGACACTCTATACATAAGTAAGCATGAACAAATAAAGAACAAATGAACTATGAAACTTTTTACAATGTTCTCAATCAGTTTAATATTTTATTATATATTGGGCTGTCCTTTCACCATAAAATTGTGGGTCTATAAGGCTGGAGAGTATATGAGAAGTTACATGGACAAGACCAGACACCTGGGAAGTCCCATACACCTGCACTTGAATGGGGAAATAATTCTATAATGTAGGTAACTGAGAAATTGCATTTCACAACAAATAACGTTCCCAAATTTCTGAGGTAGAAAATGCTAGAGGTGAGATTAGAATCCAGGCCTCTTTGGCTGCAGAGTTCTACTTCTGAACCGTTATGCTATGCTGACTTCTATCCCGATATGTATGTTTTATTTATTTATTTAAAAATTTATTTTATTTTATTTATTTATTTTCAGCTGTGTTGGGTCTTCGTTGCTGCACGTGGGCTTTCTCTAGTTGCAGTGAGCAGGGGCTACTCTTCATTGTGGTGCAGGGGCTTCCCATTGCGGTGGCTACTTTTGTTGTGGAGCACGGGCTCTAGGCATGTGGGCTTCAGTAGTTGTGGCACACAGGCTCAGTAGTTGTGGCTCGCAGGGTCTAGAGTGCGGGCTCAGTAGTTGTGGCACACAGGCTTAGTTGCTCCGCTGCATGTGGGATCTTCCCGGACCAGGGTTCGAACCCGTGTCCCCTGCATTGGCAGCGGATTCTTAACCACTGTGCTACCAGGGAAGCCCCTGTATGTTTTAAAACAAGCACATAATTAAAAACATAATTGTGATTGGTTGAAGAGTTGACTATGCAAAGTAGTGTCAACTTGGAGTAAAGCCTTCCACGAATGGCAAGAGACCTGGATTCTACTTCCCACTCACTGGCTGTATGACTTCAACCAAGGATCTTCTTTTGCCTCATCCCAGGTTCCATATCTGTAAACTTAGAGTTAAGTTTGGATCGTTAATTTTCAACTTGACTGTACATACTGGAGACTGTTAAAATGCAGATTCTGATTCAACAGGTCCAGGGAGTCTGCGGTGCTGTAACTCTAACAAGCCTCTCGGTGACGCTGTTGTCGCTGGTCCAGGAAGCATATCTTGAATAGCCAGGAGCTACATGATTGCTCAGGCTTCCTGCTGTCTGAGTCTGTGAGTCGTTAGAAACTCTTGACTGAACTGCTTCTGAATTTCTATAACTGGCACACAAATATGAAGCAATTGGTTACCTTAACATCTTGATCATTCACCCCAACATTCACTCTCTCTTCTTCCAGCAGTAAATCTAGAGTCTCCCTGGAGATTCTCTCCAATCTTCAACCTGTGTTTCAGGTGAATTTGGAAGGCATCAGTGTTTATAATTTTCTGGCCACTACAGTTGGTTCAGGGAATGTCACAAGACAGATTGAAAGCCAGTAAAGTACAATCAAATGTGTGCCTGAGAATTCAGGGATGGGGCAGAGACTGGTTTTGCTGGACTTGAACTTGAAGGACTAGAGCGGCCATGGCCATCTCACCTTACTACCGTGCGCACAGTAAGGTTATGCAGAAAGAGAAAACAGATCGAAGATATGGAGGGAGAGAAGCCAAGTCCTGGGAAGTCTTCTGAGCTTTACTTGTAAGAGTAACTGGGAAGGCTCACCCATACGTGGTTAGATACATTTATTAACATGTGTGCATATGTGTGTGTACCCTTGCACACGTGCGCCATGTGGGATGACCAATTAAAGGCATATCGACTGTGTAAGTTCAATCTTCTCCCAGATAAGGGCCTTAGGCCCTGGGATCTGGGCTCAGCATTGGAGAATGGGCCCGAGGGATTAATTCCTGAGAATTCAAGGCTGAAGACACCACTAAAAGCCAAGCAGAAAGTACAGCAGAGGCATGGATGAAGCAGAGGGATAGGAAATGGGTGGTAGGCTACAGGACCACTAGAGAGTCAAGGCCATAGCCCAAGGGATAAGAATGGGGCCTGCAGAGAGGTCCTGAGCTGCTGGTCTCTGGCTGTGATGCCTCCCACAGGGAAACTCTGACTGCTGCAGTAGGTGAGGAAGGAATCATGAGGTGTGCCAGGCCAGGAGGATGTAGAACGAGGTTGTGTTACTCTCTCAGGCCTTAATAAGGCAAAGTCACAGACTATGGATTGAAATTTGCTTGGCTAGGAAACTGCTGCTTGCAGTGCCTGTGCATGCGTGTGTGTGTGCGTGTGTGTGTGTGTGTGTAATTATTTATTTTCTGACAGAAGCAGTAACCTCAAATAGTCCCTTGAGACTGGGCAGCTATTATGGATGTCACAGATGAACTCCTTGTAGGATGGCCAACTTCACTTTGACCTGTGGCAAGCTATTTAAATTTTATTAGGGAAGCAGACCAACCACCCTATTAGACCTTTGGGTGATTAAAAGAAAATCATCTTATAAAACGTTCCATTATGGAGGTCTCTTAATTGACCGTGGCTTCTTGATGAATTTAAAATATCTGATAGGCAGATAGCATAACAGTAACAATTTGTCTGAATCAGACTAAGCACACTCAATTGTATGGAATATCATGACATCGGTATTTTTCCTATTTATGAGCAATCCCCTTTTTTTCCCCATCCCCCCAAACATGGCTGCTTCAGCATATTCCAAAATCCATGTTCCCAAGATTGTTTTTGTCTTGCTTCAGTAACTCGGGAGCATTTATCCATGTAATAGCATGGTCTTCCGCTCCACTGCTTATATAGCCCTCACACCTCAATGAATTTGCTTGATGGGATGCAGACAACATGCTGCTTAGTATATTTTACATATCTAAATGAATACTTATAGCAAACAAAGGAGGCAGATATTTTAATAGAGATATAATCATTTTGAGGCAAATGGCTAATTAAGTTTTTATCATATATAAAACTTACATTCTGTGTACCTCTCAATTGCCTTTCAGGACAGTGTGTTGAGCCATATTTGACTAAATGGTGGATACTGACATGTTGGTTTATTAATAAACCAAAACACAACCTAAAATATGATTGTTAAGTTGCTATCTTGGTTTAATTATTCTACAATAGTCATTTACATGTACAGAGATACTATGTGTTTTCTGAACAGGAAATTTGTGACTGGGGAAATTAGATAAAAAAGTTTATTAAAAGGATGCCCATATTATGGTATAGACTCATAGAGGAATCTAATACGGTTGAGAAGAAAGAATGCAATAGGTTTATACTTGCTGACTGGGAAGAATTTTTAAACACAAAGACAATTTTGTAGTAAGTGTATTTCATGTAAACCTGTTTTTATTCAAATATTAATAGTAAAAATAATACTTATAAAACTATGAAGGAAAATCCTTATAATAACTCCTTCTTATAAAACTATGAAGGAAACTGTAACCAAATTGTTTTCACAAGAGAAGTAAGATAATGTGTTACTATCTCTTTCTAAATACATTTCCATATATTTTTATTGTGGAATTTATTTTATAATGAGAAAAACAAAGTAAATGTTTTGTTTCCCAGCTTAGTGTATATAGAAATAATTCTGGGCTACCATTGGAAATCTGACCAGCAAAAAGTGATCTGTAAGGTAAAATGAAGCAATTTCTCTCTTTTTTTAATTGAAGTGTAGTTGATTTACAGCACTGTTCCAATCTCTGCTGTGCAGCAAAGTGACTCCATTATATGCATGTAGACATTCTTTAAAATGAAACAATTTATATTTCTGTTTATAGAAAAAAAGAATATGATAGAAATCCTTGAATGTCTGGCTTGGCAGGGAACTTAGGGACAGGGAATCTGATTCCTCGTTTTGGTGATGGGGAAAACGAAAGATTAGCAAGAGAGTTTCTTGAGCTCAGGCAGTCGGTGCATGGTGAGATGGCCATGGACCCGAAGTCCCAAGTTTCCCCAGAGGCTCCACCCACCACTCTCTCCATGAGAATATCCTTTCCAGTTTAAAGGTAAATAATACCCAAGATTAGAAATATGTCTGCCATTGCATCTGAAAGCTAAGTAATACTTTATCTCATTAACTTAAGAATCCTAAAACACCTGTGTCTTCACTGCCTGTATTTTATTACTGTGCTGTATGATTCTCATTTGGAGTGTGGGAAATGAATCAATCATGACTCTTCCTTGCAGCCCTGTGAGGCGGTGAGCCCTTATTATGGTACCTTCATTTTCCAGGTGAAGGAACACGGCACCAAGAGGATAAGTGATGTGCCCCAGGTCACACGTTGGGTCAGTGGCAAAGTTGGTAACAGTCAAGCCTGGGTTGGAGGGTTTTATCTCAGATTTGTTCTGTTCCTCTGCATTAAAAACAAGTTCAGCAAGATCCAGGACACTTACAGATTCTGGTATTTGGGGATTTCAAGGGTTCGATATTTTGTAGTCAAAAAAAAAAAAAGAAACAAAATTATAAAGTTAGAAAAGTAAATATAACAGGGATATTAATAGAATAATTAACTCTTCACCATTGAGCCTGGATTTGCATATCTGTGAAGTACGGAGTGCTTACAAATGTCAGTGTTTAAACAATCTATTTCCCTTCTATGAGAAAAATACTCTTCATCTGCTTTGTCTTTCATAAAAATGTGCACAGGTCCTATAGAAAGGTTTTAAATTTGCCTATCTCAGACTTGCATGATGTAGCAATGAATTTGTTTTTAGTAGATCATTCTATGCATAAGAATATTTCAATTATGTTTTTTGAAATCTAAATTAATCCTCTATTAATTTGATGGGAAAGAGTCAAATAAGGTGAAACACATTATTCAGACTCTCCTGAGACCCTCACACCCTTGCTGAACCCACTGGGACTCTCAATTCATCAAGTACACTTGTGAGAATTCACAAACAGTTTTTTCTTTTTCCATTTTAGGTCTTTGGGGGGAATTTGTTTATACATGCAAGTAACTTTAGTCATATGCTTCCTTATGAAACACACACATTGTTCATTCGTGGAAAGCACTGAAGCTCCTGCCTCCCACGACAAGGGCAGAAATTTGGTGATCAGAGAGGGCACCAGTCAGCATCTTAGTTGCCTCCAGGAGTAAATATGGGTTTCTGTCAAGTGACAACTGACCCAGGAAAGCAGCAAGAGCACTTTCAGGATAACGTGGCTGGGGGAGTTATCTGGGCTTTGGGTTAGAGTTGGCCTTACAAAAGCAGTATTATGAGTAGCTTCCTAGGTTGAGTGCGGGTAGAGAGGGCAGTCTTCAGATACACAGGCCCAGGGGACCTCCAGAACGTGATGACTTATAATGGAGACCAGCTGCATTTGCAGTTAGAGGAACCACTGCCCCCAACCCAGTAATGCTGGTGTAGAGAGATGAGCAGAGTTAATTGCACCCTTTCTCCCACGAAGTATACGCTCCTCCTTCCAGACTAAGTCTGCAGAAACCTCCATGAGTGCCAGCTGAATCCAAAGACAGTTCTATACAGAGGACATGGAATGGGCTCTCATTCCGGGGCTGGACAGCAAGGGGCTAGTTTGGTGTGTCCTGGGGGAGGGCTGGTGACACCTCGAGGAAGGCTAAAAGAGGATAGTGCAGGAGAAGCTGGGAAAGAATCCGGGGAGACGGGGAAAGTCAGACATAAGAAGCACATTCTAGGATTGTGTGGGGTTGGAGAATGAGGCATCCCCTCCATAGATCTTTGGTCAAAGGCTATTATGGGGAAGGGCTCTAGGCAGAGAAACTAGCATGAAACATACTAGTTGAGGCGTGACAGTGGCATGTCATAACTAGAAAGATGGTGGGAAGTGTGGGCGAATGACTCTAGAAAGGGGAATTGAGACAGATGGGGAAACTTGTTTGATTTTTCCTTCCTGAAAAATTGATCGTAATAAGCGTTAGCTAGAAACATTTAGGGTGACTCATTTGCCTTTTGGCCAGTATTACTTATGACCTTATTACTAAAAATATATGATCACATCATAAATAGAGAGGTGGACACAGTTTTCTTTTGGTGAGCATCACTTAGCTAGAATAATATTCTTTGCATAGCATTGTCTGTAAATCTTTTTGTGCTAGTTATCTACATTCACTGGAGAGCAGTAGTATAGAGATGATCCATTTTACAGGTGATAAAATGGAGAGCCAGAGGGGCTGGGGCATTTCCAATGCTACAGAGAAATTCAGTGGTGAAGCCACGACAGGAATCAAGACTCCTCAGACCCAAGCTGATATCATTTTCCATTGAACTGTACTATCTAGTACTACTTTAGCTAGAATACTTTCCCTGGCAAATATTTCTCTCCTTCCCCACTCCCTTTACAAACCTGGAAAGGAAATATAGGTCGGTTGAGTGACAGGGTCACCTGGAAGTAACATGAAAAGACAGGATAATTTCTTTGGCTGCATCATTCTCAGTAGGATGTATTTCCTCTCTCTCTTTTTCACTCACTCCCACCTCCTCCACACGTTCCAGCCCCACAGGCCAACCCTCTCCATTTTATAGGGCTTTATTGAGGCCAGCTTAATAGTGTATCTTGCAAAATATCTATATTAGATTTATTTTATCCTTCAGAGGAGAAATAATCACAGAAAACAAGAGTATTTCTTTCATTTAGGTCATAACTTGTCACATCTAGCCCAAGAAGCACTAGCTGAAATTATTTGTTACATCTCATCTGGGTGCTGCAAAAAAATTAGACATTGTTTTGAAACATCATCGAGTTAGATCTCTTCTTGGTGGAGAGTTTTCATTAATTTATGCAATTGTCAAGCTGCTTCATGTTTGAGTATACACTCTGTAGAGTGACTTCTTTTCTGGGCATCACGAGAGTGCAGAATTTAGAAACAATGTAGCAACAGAGATGATTTGCCCTTCTATTTATTTTCTCTCTTTTGGGAGAATTTGTTATTTTAAAAAGGAAGACTGCAGTGCAATCTGTTTCATTCTGCTCCGATGGTAACCTTCCCTTGTACAACATATCAATTTTGAATGATACGGATTCCTTCTCCCCATAAACACATAAACCTATCAAGCTCCGAGATGGCTGACAAAGCTTTAACTTTACTGAATGTGATGCTATAATTAAGGAAATGTGGACTGTGGAGGTAATCATTAGTTCTTCTGTATGAACATCTAGCCCAGGATTTTGCTGCCTACTATGTTTCCTTGTTAATGACAATGTTGGGAGGCTTCCATGTAATTGAAATTGCCCCCTTTGAAAAATTGATGTGTGAAGTGATCATGTAATCTCATAATGAGCTAGCAATGGAGAAATGAAGAGAATTTATATACTGGCACAAAGTGGAAATAACTAGTCGTACAGTAAATTTCTGTACCAATCTGTGAGTTTGTGCGGTAGAATTAAAGTAGGTATTACCCACTGTTGCATAAATTTTTAAAAATGCTTCTAGGCTATTTTAGGTAGATCATAAATGAATTCCAATCATATTCCATGGATTCAGCCATTCGGGGTGGAGGACCATATATGTCTTATGTGGGGTTGGGTTGTGGAGTGTATTGCTCAACTATTTCTGTGACAGTGTTGCATTCCAAGCGTCCCACCAACCTTTCTCAGGGGTCTGTGGGTCTGATGCACTTTGGCGAGGCTGGACTCTGGGTTCCAGGCTACGGGCTGTGGTTTGGGTTGTGTTTGGGTTTGCTCCACGAGTTTCTCATCTGCTTGGACCAGTAGCCATCCAGAGTCTGCTCTTCATATAGCAAATGGCAGGACTGCAAGAGAGAAAATTGAAACCCGTGACCCAGCTGGAGTTCTCAGCCCTGAAATCTCACACTGTCTCTTACATCTATGGTTCATTGGCAAGTTGCAGGGCCAAGCTCAACATGAACACAGAGGGCAGGGTTCTAGGTCACGTGGCAAAGGCGTGGATGCATAGAATTATAATATATATAATAATTGCAAATAGTGATTGAAGCCACAGCAAGGCCAATAATCTCCATTCCTACAAATTCCCCAGCTGGTTCTTATGCCCCCCATCCTTGAGAACTATTGGATATATTTTGTTTATTTTTGTAGTCTCCTTACTCACAGTTTCTCTAATCAGCAATAAATGTCAAACGTTAATACTGAGTTCACTCCGAATGAGGATCACAAAGTGTGCTGTGAGGGGAGTATTTGCTCCCTGAAGGGTCTTGTTTGTTTCTTGGGGATTTGTTTAAGGATACATATAATTAGGGCCAAAGAAATGTTTAAATTTTGTCTCATTTAATCGCTAAGTACCTTTTAGAAAATGTGGAGAACTCTGTCGTAGAAGAGTCCATGTCATCAGTAAACCCCCTCTGTCTTGGGGAGGAAAGAGAGCTGCCACCTCCTCCACCAGCATCCTATACCCCCTTCTCCTCCTGGATGTCTGGCCAGTCCACGCATGGGAAGAAAGGCTACACCCACTTAGCCCAGGTCATGTCCGAACTGCTCTCAACCTTAGATTTGTATGGGTATAGAGCTGTGTTCAGTTCTCCAGGAAAGAATTGAAGTATAGGATGCATTTACTATCAAATTCACACATGAGAATGTATAGTGCCTTTGCCTGAAAGGGCACTTAGAAGTTCATATTCTTTTTTTTTTAATTTATATTTTATTTTATTTTTTTGGCTGCATTGGGTCTTCGTTGCTGCGCATGGGCTTTCTCTAGTTGCGGCGAGTGGGGGCTACTCTTCGTTGTGGTGCATGGGTTTCTCATTGCAGTGGCTCCTCTTGTTGTGGAGCATGGGCTCTAGGGCGTACAGGCTTCAGTAGTTGTGGCACGCAGGCTCAGTAGTTGTGGCTCGCGGGCTCTAGAGTACAAGCTCAGCAGTTGTGACACACGGGCTTAGTTGCTCCGTGGCATGTGGGATCTTCCTGGACCAGGGCTCGAGCCCATGTACCCTGCATTGGCAGGTGGATTCTTAAACACTGTGCCACCAGGCAAGTCCCAGAATTTCATCTTCTTTACCAATTTATTTTCATATATGGAAAGGAAAAGAAAAATGGTTAAAAAAACCTCTAGGTCCTTACTGCATAGTTAATTCATGAAACCCTGCTGCGCCTTACTGTACTCCTTGCTCCACAGTATTCCAGTCATTTTATTGTCACATTGTCTGAAGACAAGTGTATTTATGGAGCAGACTACTTGAACTAGGAACTGTCCACTAAACCTTGAAAACGTAGTCGCTGAGTCTATAGCTGACTTACCATTCTGGTGCTCTCTCTCAACACTGAAGCCCTTAGAAGAGACCTTTTATCCACTTTATAAGTATCAGGCCCAACATGACATATAAGCATTCCACAAAATATTTTGAATTTTGGAATAATTTTGATTCAAATACTTGGATGCAGAGATGGAGAAATGAAGGAGGCAAGAAGGTACTATTCCTCTGTTCAGCCCCTTGCACTAGGTTTGTGTCCCAAGGAAAGAGGAGCATCTCTGTGTTTCTACATGGAGCACGGCCCTAAGGAGAGTGAAAGGCGCACAGGGCTGTCCTGCCATCTTCAGGGTGTGAACCACTCTTCCAGGTTTCCTGGCAGACTAGAAAATATGGCTCTTTCATGGAGGGCACACAGCAGTGTCAGTGTGACTGAGCCATCCTCGGATACCTTAGCTGACACCTGACATTCCAGTGGCTGCCAAAGTGGAAGAACAAATGGAACATGTTTTTGAAACCCATGCAGACATCTCTGAGGATGCTCAGTGTGTGTGTACTTAGGGACCAAAATGCTCCAACAAGACAGAACTATAAACCAGGAAATGTTTGCTTGATACCATTTCTCGAACTCTATTTACGCCCACAAATAGGTGAAACCCAAGGCAATTCAGGTCACACTGACAGAGGCATTTGGCCAAGTTGGTATGTTGAATACCAACTGTTGAGTTTCTTGACCTCATCTGAACAGTTCTCTGACGTGTATGGTCAAAGGAAGGCCATGGATCTCAGGAAAGCATCTCCCTACCACACCTGCTCCGTCTCTGTGTTCTTTGTTCCTGTAAGTCCCCAGTTTATTGCCATCTCCTGCCCCCGCTCTCCTTGCTGGCACAGGCTTTTTTGAATATGATGTGTCTCTTTCCTGGCTCATTCTTTGGCATTTCACTGGAACACCTGCTATCAGACCTCAGGAATAGGGAGAGTTATTTTTTGCCTGGTCAGGAGTGAGCATTTGGTGGGAGTCATTTCTTTAGTGTGCAGTGCTCTGAACCCAGTGCTTTGGGTGTGGAGGTCCGAGCCCTTTCCTTGAGGAATCTGGTCAGCTTCCTGGTATAGAAGACTTAAGTTAGCCACAATCCTTAAAGCAGTCCTATGAGAACATATAAAATACACTTCTATATTAGAAATGTCCTAGCATTTTTGGAATTAGGTACTTTTGGGTGTTTTTATTCCATAGACATCATGGATGCCATGTCTCAATTGCACTTCAATTACTGACTTATACTTCCGCAGTATAAATTTTGTAACTTCTTGACCACAAACTAGGCTGAGCACTGAGCTTGCTTCCTTTCTTTCCCTCTCTCCCTCCCTCCCTCCCTCCCTCCCCCTTTCCCCTTCCTTCTTCACTCCCTCCCTCCTCTCCTTCCTCCTTCCTTCCTTCCTCCCTCCCTCCCTCCCTCCATCTCCCTCCTTCTCCTTCCTTCCCTCTCTCTCTCTCTCTCTTTCCCTCTTTGGCTTGGGTGATTGATGATGCCATTCAGAAACAGAGAAGATGATCTATTCAGTTTCTAATATGTCAAATTTGAATTATCTAAACAGGTAGAGATATCCTCTACCGAGTTATGTCATACATAGTAGAAACTTTATAAACACCTGTGATTAAATATATTTGGGGTCCAGTTCTGGAGCTCAGCAGAGAGGGCAGCCTGAAGATGTAAGTAGGGGTCTTCAACATACAGGATGGACGACATGGGCGTCTTGGGTTTAGAAGATGTCCCTTGGGGAATCTGCACAATGAGAGAGTGAAGGACAAAGCTATGGGGAAACAGACCAGGGGCCAGCAGAGGACCTGAGAAAGAGCAGTTAGAGAAAAGTGAAGATAACCAGGAAAGAGAGAGGTAATGGAAACTGAGGGAAGAGAAGATGCAAGAGAGGCTGTGTGATAAAGAAGAAAAGGCCTGCAGTGCCCTGAATCCTGCAGCCCCCAGCCCTGGCACCTGGGGGCAGGGAGCAATCACTATATAGTCACAAAGTTTGTTGCTTTTTATAGAGAGGAAGGACTCATTCAGAACCAGAATGAGCAACATTGCCCCCTTTAAACATTATTTTTTATTAATAAACCTCCACAGAATTAACAGTATTTTATTTTTAAAAAATTTGTCTCTTCTTTTTCTTTTTTAACTATTATTCATCATCTCTTTGATTATTTGCTCAAAGCCAGTACACGTGTATAGGGGTATCAGAATTGAGAACTGAGGGAAACCACTCTATTAACGAGAGAAGAGTGCTTATTCATATAGTTCCTTTAGTCCTCAGTCTTATAATGTCTACTCATTTTCAGATAAATTTCCCCCCTTTCCTTTAATGAAGTTATGTCATAGATCTGTAACACAGATTCTTTGTTTAAATTTAAAAACATTTAAAAATAAATGTGTACCCCCTTCACTCATTTCTCCTACCACCCCACCCCCTGCCTCTGGCAATCACTAATCTGTTTCCTGTATCTGAGCTTGTTTTGTGTTTTGTTTGTTTGTTTTAGGGTCCACATATAAGAGAGGTCAAATGGTATTTGTCATTCTCTGTCTGACTTATTTCACTTAGCATCATGCTGTCCACCCATGTTGTTGCAAATGGCAAGATTTCTTTTTTTTTTTTTTTTTTTTTGCGGTATGCAGGCCTCTCACTGTTGTGGCCTCTCCCATTGCAGACCACAGGCTCCGGATGCGCAGGCCTAGCAGCCGTGGCTCACGGGCCCAGCCGCTCTGTGGCATGTGGGATCTTCCCGGACCGGGGCACGAACCCGTGTCCCCTGCATCAGCAGGAAGTCTCTCAACCACTTCACCACCAGGGAAGCCCAAGATTTCATTCTTTTTATGGCTGAGTAATATTCCATCGTGTGTGTATGTGTGTGTGTATATATATAATGTATATAAAATTCTTTATTCATTCATCCATTGATAGACACTTCTGTTGTTTCCATATCTTGGCTATTGTAAAATAATGCTGTAGTGAATATGGGGGTGCATATATATTTTTGAGTTAGTGTTTTTGTTTTCTTTGGATAAATACCCAGAAGTAGAATTACTGGGTCATATGGTAGTTATAGTTTTAATTTTTTGCAGAACCTCCATAATGTTTTCCACAGTGGCTGCACCAGTTTATATTCTTACCAACAGTGCACAAGGGTTCCCTTTTCTCCACATCCTCACCAATACTTGTTATTTCTTGTCTTGTTGATAATAGCCATCCTAACAGGTGTGAAGTGATATCACCTTGTGGTTTTGATTTGCATTTCCCTGATGACTAATGATGTTGACCTCCTTTTAGATTACTGATTCAGTCTTCTTACTAGTAATTGGTCTGTTCCTATTTTCTACTTAATCATGATTCTCTCTTCATAGTTGTATATTTCTGGGAATTTTTATTTCTTCTAGGTTGTCCAATTTCTTGGTGTATAACTTTTCATAGTAGTCTCTTATGATCCTTTGTATTTATGTTGTACCATTTGTGATACTTCCTCTTTTACTTCTGTTTTATTTATTTGAGTCCTCCCTTTTTTTCTTGGTAACTCTAGCTAAAGACTTGTCAATTTTGTTTATCTTTTCAAAGAACCGGCTCTAAGTGTCACTGAACTTCTGTATTGTCTTTTTGGTCTCTGTTTCTGCTATAATCTTTGTTACTTCCTTACTTCTACTAACTTTGAGCTTCATTTGTTCTTCTTTTTCTACTTCCTTGAAGTGTAAAGTTCGGTTGTTTGAGACTTCTTGTTTCTTGAGGTAGGTATTTATTGTTATGAACTTCTCTCTTAGAACTGCTTTTGCTGCATCCCCCAAATTTTGGTATATTTCCATTTTTGTTTGTCTCAAGGTATTTTTAAATTTCTCTCTTGATTTCTTCTTTGACCCATTGGTTGTTTTGTTCTTTTTTTTTTTCCATGTTCACTCTTGTTTTAATTATATACAGCAGAGACCCTGACATTCAGAGTACCCAAAAAATCCCATAACTACTGTTCCTACCAAATAGATATTTAACATATGATGCTTATTGAGAACGTACTGTGTACATGGGGCTCTGCTAAGTACGGGAGGGGGTGGTTACAAAGAAGTATAAGGCTTGCTCTCTGCCCTCAAAGAACTTACAACAAAAGGCTGATGAACTAAGGGACACGTGGGCAGGCAATATACAAGATGTGATACATGTACAGAAAGGTGAGGCTGCTGTGATGTGATGTAGTTTGAAATCCAGACTTTGCTGCTTATTAGCTGTGTCAGCTTGAAAAGTTACTGAACCCCTCTGAGCTTCACTTTCCTCATTTGTAAAACGGACTACGAAGCCTACCTCAAAAGCTTATCATGATGTAATGAGCTAAGGCACATGGAAATCTTAAGGTGTCGTTATTATGGTTTCTCTGTGCTAGATACTCAAGAACGGCTCCTGGATCTGTGGGATTTGGGTTTGGCTTTGAAGAATGGATAGGACTGAGAAAGCAGAGAGTTAGGGAAGGAAGCCATTCACCCAGAGCTCTCCATAGGCAACAGCGTGACCTAAGTAGTGTTTGTCTTCCCACTCTAGTATTTCATTACCACATCCTTACCCGAAAACCCCTTTTTCAGGATCCTGTTTTGCAGAGACACATTGCTGCCGCGATCTGAAACTTTAATATGCGCCCCCCCCACCCCGCTCAGAGTCAGTACCTCTGTGCCCTCCAAGGAAGCTGCTGTCTAATCCAATAAGCCAGACAAAGTGGCAGGATGTCTCAATGTACTGATCTGTAAAGTGGGGGTAACATTAACTCCCTTTCCTTCCTTAAGGTTTACGGTGAGAAGCAAATGATATCATTGATGTGGAAGCACTTTGTAATTGTGAGGTTCTAACTACATAGGATGTTGTTAGGATTACAAACTCAGCTGCTGATTGAATTCAATTAGATGCTAAGTGGAAGGATAGGCCTGACACAATATCTGGTCTGTAGGCTCTTTCTTGAGATATGTCAAAAGGTATATATTATTAAATCGAAAGAGTGAAAAGAGATCATCTTTAAGGTCTGTTGTTCTCTCTTAGGGGAAAGTTTTTAACGTTTAAAAATCTAGAATCCATGACGTGTGCTTTGGAATCAACCCCCCAAAATGACCGTTGAGAAACGGGGCTCAGTCAGGACAAGCAGGAGTGAGGAGAAGCACCTTGCCTGCTGCGGGTGTTGGGGGAGAGACCTGTGGACTGATGGAGTCTGGTAGCACTTGCCCGACATCTCAGCGGGTGGCCTCCTCTCCCACTGAGCAGAGAGAGCACTAGGCTAGTTTTCGCAACTCTAAAACTAGTCGATTTGTACACGGCTTTCCCAGTAGGTGGATGTTTTAGTTGTCCTTCTCTTTTCTGTCTGTAATGCTGTCTCCTTTGGGCAGTTTCCCCAGCACCTCCACTGGGTTTTATGACTGGATGGACATTGAGACTTTTATTCCTGTGGGTGTTGGGTTTCATTTTTATTCCTAAACCTTTATGGTCTTCTGGACCCTTGCAGGCGGAAGCATAAGGAGGAGCTGATTTTCCTAAAGCAGAGGCTGGTGGAGGCTCTTTGGGCTGAGCAGGAGCTGGAGCTGAAGCGGGAGGCGGAGCCGGAGCCCCGACCCATTGGTGTTTTAGTAGCATGTTGTTTAATCGCCACATAGTTTTGAATTTTCCAGCTTTCTTCATGTAATTAATTTTGGTTTCATACCATTGTACCTGGAAAAAAGGTACTTGATATGATTCCAGTCCCCTTAAATTTATTAAGACTTGTTTTTTGGGGGCTTCCCTGGTGGCACAGTGGTTGAGAATCTGCCTGCCAATGCAGGGGACACGGGTTCGAGCCCTGGTCTGGGAAGATCCTGCATGCCGCGGAGCAACTAGGCCCGTGAGCCACAACTACTGAGCCTGCGTGTCTGGAGCCTGTGCTCTGCAACAAGAGGGCCCGCGACAGTGAGAGGCCTGTGCACCTCGATGAAGAGTGGGCCCTGCTCACCACAACTAGAGAAAGTCCTCGCACAGAAACGAAGACCCAACACAGCCAAAAATAAATAAATAAAATAAAATAAAATAAATTAATTAAAAAAGACTTGTTTTTTGACCTAACATATTATCTATCCTGGAAAATGTTTCATGTGTACTTGAGAAGAATGTGTATTGTGTTGCTTTTGTATGGAATTTTCTATATATACCTGTTAATTTCATTTGGTCTAATGTGTCATTTAAGGCTGATGTTCCCTTATGGATTTTCTGTGTGAATGATCTATCCATTGATGTAAGTGGGGTTTTAAAATTCCCTACTATGGTATTGCTGTCTGTTTCTCTCTTTAGGTCTGTTAATGTTTGCTTTATATATTTAAATGCTTCTGTGTTGAGTGCATATATATTTACATATGTTATATCCTCTTGTTGGAGTGACTCCTTTATCATTATAAAACTCCCCTCCACTCCGTCTTATGACACACCTGGCTCTCCTTTGTGGAAGCCAGAGAGCCCCCAGGAAAGCAGACCAGATGATACCGCAAGCTGGTCTCAAAGAAGTAGAAGTTTGATCAGGGTTTTTCATTGTCCCAGGATCCTCCCTTATAATCCTGTCCCAGGTCCAGTTCTCTTCCAGGACATTGACTACCCACATTCCAGATGGGGATAAGGAGGAAATTGTCAGGAAGGATGGTTCTTATCAGCTGGCCACTGTCACTTTCACCCCTTATTTGGAGATGCTTATCCTGTTGTTCTTCTCCTATTACCTCCATTTCATTAAGGCTTTTTTTTTTTTCCTGAGGTTTTATCTTGTTCTTTCATTTGGAACATATACCTCTGTTTCTTCATTTTCTTGACACTCTGTTTTGGTTTCTGTACAGTAGATGAAACGATCGCCTCTCTCAGCCTTGAAGGAGTGGCCCTTGTGTCGGAGATGAAGCTTGGTGTTCAACCCTGCCTCACTGCTTTTTTGTCTCTCAAACCTTTGCGCTTATGCAAGCAGCCCATTATATTTTTAATAACTCCCAGTAATTGAGAATGTGCCAAGACCTGTCAGCATCCCTAATGGGAGGATCTCAGCCCCTAGATTCAGGCTGTTTAGAAGCTAGACCCTCAGGCAGTGGCTTTTTAAAGTATGAAAACGTACACATATACATTTTTTGTAAGACCATAAGTGTAAGCTCTGCTGGCCAGGTGACCTGGCAGTCACAAAAATCAGGGCTCCAAACAAGTATCTAAGCTCTTTCTGGGAGATACTGGTGAACTGGAACGAGGCAGAGGGAGAGTGCCAAGATGGCATCCACAGCCTGCATTCCTCATTCCGTGATTACGGAGAGCAGCTCCGTAATCCACTACATGTGTGCTGAACCTGAAGCCTGCCCCTCAGGCTGGAGCTCCAGGATAAGCCAAGAAGCCTCCTTCACAGATGACGGGGGGATGTGCATCAGTCTGCCTCCGGCTCAGTCCCTGGGCTGGCAGCCTGCCAAGAACCACCTCTCTGATTTGCTACAATCCCGTAGGATCCACAAATGCAAGTCCCCCTGTCCACCAGAGCCAGGCAATCAGGGGCATCCCCTAGGCGTCAACTGCAAAAACTGGGGCGCCAGATACAAAAACCAAGGCGGTAGCCAAGTGTAAAGCTTCCTTCCAGGAGACACCGGCTCTCTGGAGGGCAGCAGAGGGAGAGCATGAAGACAGTGCCTGCCCTCCAAGGCCTCTGAAAAGGATTACAGTCAACCCCTAGATGTGTGTTTAATTAGAAGCTTGCCCCTCAGGCCACAGCCATGATGATAAGCTAATAGGTCTTCTTCACAGAAAGATAGGCTTCTGGGTCTGTTGCCTCTTGCTGTGCCCCGGGGGTGGTAGCTGCTTAAGAATTCTTTCTCCTTTGGTTGTGTGAGGCCCACAAGTGTAAGCGCCACTGCCTGCCAGAGCCAGGTGATGGAGATGTGTACTCTGGCATCAGCTGCAAAAATTGGGGAATGAGCTCCTTTCTGGGTGACACTGATTTTTACAGTGCCAGGGGACCAGGAATGCACGCTCCACTTGCCTCCAGAGCCAGGTGGTCAAGAGGTATCCCCCGCCCCAGGTGGCAGCCACAGAGATCTGGGCACCAGGCACATGGAAAGAGCTCCTTCTGGGAGATACTGGTGCTCTGGAGCACAGCAAAGGGAGAGTGTGAAGATGGCCCCACCAGTCTCCATCCCTGGAGAATGTTCCAGCAGGCTTCCAGAGGTGTGTGTTAAATTAGATGCCTGCCCCTCAGGTCAACACTAATATAAGCAGGTGAGCCTCCTTCACGTTAAATCAGGGCTTGATTGGCTGCCTCTGAGCTGGGCCCGGGGGCGGGTACATCTGAGCACGGGGCTCTCAGATAGCTACAGCTCTGTGTCTCAAGATGTGAGCCCTGTTGGTTTTCAAAGTTAGGGCTTTTGGGGGCTCGTCTCTCAGGTGCAGGTCCTAAAAGGTAAGGTGTCCAATGTGAGGTTCAAACTCTTTCCTTCTTGGGGAGAAGCTCCGGGTTTTGAGTTTTCTCCTGGTTGTGGCTCACTGGGGTGAGCTGGGGGTGGCGTTTATATCGAGATTGTATGCCCGTTTCCATGTGGTTTCCTTCTTGTTTGCCAGATGTGTAGTGGTCATTCAGCCGGACTTGGACTTTAGGTTTTCTTTCTTTCTTTTTTTTCTTTTTTTCTTTTTTTTTTTTTTTTTGCGGTACGCGGGCCTCTCACTGTTGTGGCCTCTCCCACTGCGGAGCACAGGCTCAGCGGCCATGGCTCACGGGCCCAGCCGCTCCGCGGCATGTGGGATCCTCCCGGACCGGGGCACGAACCCGTGTCCCCTGCATCGGCAGGCGAACTCTCAACCACTGCGCCACCAGGGAAGCCCATGAAAGGAACTTTTTAAGTAGTATCAATGCTAACAGAATTATCCTGGCGGCGTAACACATTGTGAAGGTTTCCAAAGTGCTCCTTGCGACAGAAGGGCCTCCATGATTGAGGTTTGAACTCCTGCGATCCGCTTAATACTGACAAGGTTATTTTAAGGGCTTTGTGCTCTCAAACATGAGCAGCATTTTATTACCCTAGATTTCGACGGAACTTCTTAAATGCCAAGAGTTTGCCTGCTGTTTCTAAGCTCGGAGAAATATAATCTGGTCCAGCAGGTCGGAGGACCTTACCTTTGGATGGGGCCCGCCGTGAATGTGAAATGCTAAGTCTTCGTAGCCAGATCATTTGAAATGGCCTCTCAGTTCTTAATTAGTAGATGCTTTCTCTACCACTGACTACCTGGGAGTGACGTGAAGGAGAATTTGCCTAGTTTGCAGGGGGCGGGGGTGCCTGGGAGAGTCATTATCACTCACAGTGTGTTAGAAATGAAAGATTGAAGAAAAGATGATTAAAGCCCCAGCAGCTGCCTTCACAAATGAACTTCAGGAGAAAAAGCAGTTTAGTGTAAACGTGGCAAGTCTTCATATTGGAGCTTGATGAAATTAAAGGCAATGCCAGGTAATATAAACCACTGTTGAATCTTTCTTTTATTAAAACTGGGTTAAAACAAGGAGTAGAAATTTGTCAGGTGCAGTAATTACTTTGGTACTTTCCTGATGAAAGCTCTCTTGGGCAAAGCCCTCCTCATCTATTTTCCATTTCCTCCTAAGTTAGACTTTCAGCTGCTAGAAGAGAATAAATATGAGCTAAGAAGAGGGTAACTTCAAAGCCTATCCATTTATGAATTAAATATTTCTAAGGGTAATACTGGTGATGTTTTCCCTCACTCTTTCAGTTGCCCTGAATTACTACCTTGAGAAAATTTCTAGATTATTTGGTCAATTATATTCTTAGGGGAACAGAGAAACATACATGTTGGTGACCATAGAAACAGGAAAAAAAACTCTGATGAGACAACATTTGTTGCATGTGAAAATACTATAACCCAGCTGTTGCGGCTAAAGCAGGAGATGGAAGAAGGATACTGGGGCATTAATAGTGGGATAAAAGAAACTGATAAAGAAAAGTCTGTGAGGTCCTTGCTTGTAGTGTGGTCTTTGAAGTAGCATAAATGTCACCTGGAAGAAATCACCTGTTAGAAATGCAGAATCTCAGGCCTTACCCCAGAATACTGAGTCAGAGTCTGCATTTTAATGTGATCTGCAGGTGATTCATATGAACATTCGGGTTTAAAAAACTCTGATCTATGGGCAGCCCTATAGATGCCCATCTAAGTGCTATCAAAGCCAGGGAGACCTATACAATTCAGAGGATATCCACAGCTTCTCAGAAGGCATTTGCAGAGGGCATGCCAGTGGCAGGAGTTACACATTCAGTTCTGGTGAAGATAGCAACAAATTGCTAGAGAAATAGAAATTCACAGGAAATCTTTAATTTTAAAAATTGTATTTAAGTGTAGTTGACTTACAATGTTGTGTTAATTTCTGCTGTACAGCAGTGACTCAGTTATACATATATCTATTCTTTTCCATTATGGTTTATCACAGGATTTTTTAAATAAATTTTATTTTATTTAGTTTTTTTAAATTTTTGGCTGCATTGAGTCTTCGTTGCTGTGTGCGGGCTTTCTCTAGTTGTGGTGAGCAGAGGCTACTCTTTGCTGCGGTGCATGGGCTTCTCATTGTGGTGGCTTGTTGCGGAGCACAGGCTCTAGGCACGCGGGCTCAGTAGTTCTGGCTCACGGGCTCTAGAGCACAGGCTCAGAAGTTGTGGTGCACGGGCTTAGTTGCCCCGTGGCATGTGGGATCTTCCTGGACCAGGGCTTGAACCCATGTCCCCTGCATTGGCAGGCGGATTCTTAACCACTGTGCCACTGGGGAAGTCCCTATCACAGGATATAGAATATAGTTCCCTGTGCTATACAGTAGGACCTTGTTGTTTATCCATTCTGTATATACTAGTTTGTACCTGCTAATCCTAATCTCTCAATACTTCCCTCCCCTACCTCCACTCCCCTTTGGCAACCACAAGTCTGTTCTCTGTCTGTGAGTCTCTGTTTCGTAGATATGTTCATTTGTGTCATGGACAAGAAATTTTTATAGTTAAGGCAAGAAAGCTCTCTGCTTTAAGGACTGAAATGGTGCAGTAGTAGAAAGGAGTTAAAACTCTTTGCAGTATATTTATTGTTATGAAAAAAGGCACCGAATGATCCAAACAAAGGCAGCATGGCTGAGTGTGAGACGTGGAGCTACTGGAAGCAGAAGGAACACTCAGCACCAGGCAGCAAGACAGGGGTGTGGTCCAGGATAAAGATCTGCTTCTAATCAATTTTTGCTCATAGCTTTTGTAGTGAGGTGGAGTTAACAATAAACCCAGACCATGGTTATCCACGTTAATTCTTAGTAATTTACTGCATATCCTTATCTATTCCCATGTGCACTTAAATTAACTCTTGAATAAACTCTACATAATTTGTTCGTAAATAGGTTTTGTTTCTTCACAAGCGTGGGTTCATCTCCCAGCTTTTATATGCCGTGTGACTTTGACCACCTGTATCTTAGCCTCACTTGCCTGTTTCTTTAGCTTTAAAATGGGGATAACAGTAGTACTCACCTCAGAGGTTTGTTTGAGAATTAAATGAATTAGTACATGTTATTTGCTTAAAAGAGCACCTGACATCTAGTTAGGGCTTAATAATTATTAGTTATGATTATTATAAAGTCTTGAAATAAAAGTATCCATTCAGATACTTAAGGAGAGGCAGCTGAACCAGGAGGATTTAACCAGCACTGGCAATCACTCTGCTAGGACAGATCACATCAGTTAGACATATTATTTTTAGATGCTCCAGACCTTAAATATGGATAATAACATAAAAATCAGATAGGATTTTGAGTAGTCATAACTTAAGTGTATTCTTATATACCTAAGGAATGAACTCCCTGGAAATGGAAAATCCATTACTTACCTTTGCTTCCAGAAATCTCTTTCATTTTCTTGGGTCCTTTCTATCCTTACTCATAGAAAGTATATGGAAGGCCAAGTCCATACCAGTAGTTCTTGGATAAATAGTGATAGCTGAAGTATTGTGGCTGAATTTCACTCCTTTAAAAATTGACTGAGGAATTGAACTTAATTTGTAGCTGTATTATGCATCTTGATCCATGGGACAGGAATACTAGAAAATGATGTAGTGAAATTGTAAAATGCTTAGGATCAGCTGGATCTCATTAAGAATGAGCTATTTATGCTTAAAACCTACTTTAGTGAAAAAACGTTTTTCTCAACTACTTTGCAGTAGTTTTTCATGTGCATTTTGAAGATCTTCCTCTTCCTCTTCCTGTTCCTTCTGCTTTCTTGAGGGGCATTTCTGCAAGGAAATGTCATTATAAACACCATTTGTCATAGGTGATGGCAATGATCTCCAAAGGCAATGCGTTTGAATAGCTCTCCTGGAAGAAGCAGCACAGTGATGTAAAGTAAGTAAGTTTGGCCCGTGTTATAGACCGGATATCTGAAACCTTTCCTTCTGGTCATGGTTCTGCTCTGACTTTGCTGCCATCTCCCTTCTCGAAGCCTCTGTGTCCCATCCATGAAATCTGAACTAAAATATAAAATCACATATTCAACCAATTAAAATTCTAGGCCTCTATGCTTAGGACCCTACACAAAGGAATTATGAAAAGCATTTCTAACCGATTAGTTAAATTTCACCTGGTTTAGGAGAATTGGGGTCAGGAACCAACACGAGACTACCCTGGGGAGAAATGCAGGTCTTTTCCTGAATATACTTTACTTGGGTAAATGTAATTTCTGAGAATAATTTCTTTTCTTGATTTTTTTCCTTCAGTCTGGGGCCATGTTGGTCAGCCTTTTTTTTTTTTTTTTTTTTTTTTTTTTTTTTTTTTTTTTTTTTGCGGTACGCGGGCCTCTCACTCTTGTGGCCTCTCCCGTTGCAGAGCACAGGCTCCGGACGCGCAGGCTCAGCGACCATGGCTCACGGGGCCAGCCGCTCCGCGGCATGTGGGATCTTCCCGGACCAGGGCACGAACCCGTGTCCCCTGCATCGGCAGGCGGACTGTGCCACTAGGGAAGCCCGGTCAGCCTTTTTGTAACATGAATTTTTATTTTCAAAATGGACTTTCTCAAATCTCTCTCTGTACTACTGAAGATGTTGACAATCTATACAAAATCAGGAGAAAGAGGTCTTTGGGACGCTAATGCATTACACTCAGTCTCTTGGGCCAGGTGGCCCAGGTTTGGTGAGGAGGACATGGCAAAGATGCAAGGAAGTCCTGAGCCAGGAGGGATTACTGTAATTGAATTCCTGGGCAGCCCCTTTCTGCCTTCCAGCCCAGGCACACGTCTTTGCCTTTTTTCTATTTTCTGGCTTCCATAAATAATCCGCAAAGTGGACAGTTGGCAGCCAGAAAATCAATTGGCCCTTATATCTTCTCTAATTAATTTCTCATTGCCAAGCATTCGCAAGGCATTTGTAGGGAATAAACTAACTCTTCTACCTGTTACGGTGCTTTTGATAGATGACAAGACATAGATAGATTCAGGGTGGAACAAACAGGTAAAGTTCTATAGCTGAGTACACTCTATCTGAACTTCCTTTTATCTTGTGTAACTGTAGAGGACAATGTTTTCACAAATACCATATTATTAATATAAATAATAATTAATTTAAATATGTTATCTTTTTTAACTCTACTTTTTTAAAACTACATTTGTGTTGTGTAACAGAAACTGTGGGTGTTATAAGTAAATAGAAAATAGGGATGACAAAATGAAAAGTAAAATCATAAAGTACATGAACATTCCTAAGGCTTTGAAACATGCATGTGAGGAGACCAGCAGACACATATATTGGGTGCTCAAGAAATATTTAATGGATAAATGGAATTTTCCAAAACAGTTATTTGTATTTCTTCCCACTGTCAGCTTAGGAGATAACCTATTTGTTTTATACTTACCAATGTTATTCAATTCTTTTCCATTTTTTAACAATTTAAGTGATATATTCTTACTACACACCTATGAGAATGGCTAAAATTAAAATATTAAAAATACCAAATGCTGGTGAGAATGTAGAGCAACAGGAACTGTCATCCATTGCTGGTGAGAATGCAAAATTGTACAGCAACACTAGAAAACGGCTTGACAGTTTCATATAAAGGTAAACATATACTTATCATAAGACTCTGCAAGCACACTCTTAGGTATTTGCCCAAGAGGAATGAAGATTCGTGTTCATATAAAAACTCTACACAAATGCTTAGAGTAGCTCTATTCATAATCACCCTAAACTAGAAACAGCCTAAATGTGGGCTTCAGTGGGCAAGTGAATAAACAGACTGCTACATTCATGTGATGGAATTCTACTCAGCAGTATAAAGAACAAATTTTTGATGCACATAACAACTTGGATAATCTCAAAGGCACTATGCTGAGTGAAAGAAGCTAACCTCAAAAGACTACATAGAGCATGATTTTCTCAAGGAATCAGAACTACAGTTGACCCTTGAATAATATGGGAATTAGGAGTGCCAACCCCCCACAAGTCAAAAATCAGAATATGACTTTAGAGTTAGCCTTCCTCATCCACGGTTTTGCATTGGCAGATTCAACCAACCTTGGATCGTGTAGTACTGTAGAATTTACCATTGAAAAAAAAATCCTATATAAGTGGACCTGCGCATTTCAAACCCATGTTGTTCAAGGGTCATCCGTATAGTGATGGGGAGTAGGTCAGTGGTTGCTAGGGGTTTGAGGCCAGGAGAGTGTGACTATAAAGTGAGAGCAATGGGGAGTTTTTTTGGGTGTAATGAAACTGTTCTGTATCCTGACTGTGCTGATGGTTACATGAACCCATACATGTGCTATAATTTATAAAAGTGTACCTCAAAAGTGAGCCAATTTTATGGTATCATAATTTTTTTAACAAAATTTTAAATTAATTAATTAATTAATTTTTGCTGTGTTGGGTCTTCGTTTCTGTGCGAGGGCTTTCTCTAGTTGTGGCAAGCAGGGGCTACTCTTCATCGCAGTGCACAGGCCTCTCACTATCGCGGCCTCTCTTGTTGGGGAGCACAGGCTCCAGACGCGCAGGCTCAGTAGTTGTGGCTCACGGGCCTAGTTGCTCCGCGGCATGTGGGATCCTCCCAGACCAGGGTTCAAACCCGTGTACCCTGCATTAGCAGGCAGATTCTCAACCACTGCGCCACCAGGGAAGCCCCGGTATAATAAGTTTTAAAACAAAGTGAAAAAAATATACATTCTTATTGAAGACTATTAAACAATAGGAAGCGTAAAAGTAAAATGGAGTCTTCACTCCTCACCTCCCTAACTCATACCAGGATGTGTATCCTTTCAGAGCTATCTATGCTGTTCTGACAGGCTGAGAGTTGCTGGGAAAGACATCAACTCAGGAGCCACATGGCCTTGATTTGTCCCAGCCCCTCCACTTAATTGTAGCTTTGTGACTTTGGGCAAGTTACTTAACCTCTCTGTTTCTCATGTTTCTCTTTCTTATGTACAAAATGGTGCTTATAGCTTGTTATTTACATAACAAGCACTGTAAGCATTTGCCATTTTTACTATAGGAACATACGACATGCACACGTAAAATAGGTTTGTATTTGTATCGTTTTGACATCTTTTGTTCATTTGACATTACATAATTAATATCTTTCCATGTCAGTATATAAAGATCTTCCCTAATTCTATGAATTCCGAAGGCTGCATAGTAGTAGTCTATTATATATATATGAATTAAAATATATTTAATATTACATATTATTTATAAATATATACTTAATACATTCATATTAAATTTAATATTATATATCCTATTTATAATATAATATATTTAATAATGTTCTTATTGATGAAGGCACCCTTTTTAACTTAAACTGGTTTTTTATTTTTGAAAAATTTTCTCTACCAATCGGATCCCAATGTGCTCTCAATCTTCCAGGATTTGTTCACAGTTCATAGTTCACTGCTGGTACCCTTTTCTCCCTTCTCATCCTCTTCTTCTCCTTTCTCCTTCTTTTAAAAATCTTTTCCATAAGTTCCGTGGGCTTTTCGGGAGGCATTGGAAGTGATGTATGTCTTCAGTCCGTCATCTTGAATCAGAAGCTCCTAACATGTTTTCTTAGACCCATCCTATGAGTCAGGGGAAGTATTGAGGCAGAAGATTGCAGTGCTTAGGGAAGAAAACTGAACTTAAGCTGGGAAATTTGAGTGTGAATTCTGCTTAGCCATCCATTAGCTGGCTGAAGGTGGGCATTCACTTCACATTCTCTGGTTCTCAGTTTCAACTGTAAAATGATATGCTTAGACTAGATGAACTCTAAAATTCTGTTACCTCCACTTACAAAATGGTGACACTAAGGCTCACAGAAATGATTTGCCAGTGGTCATCCAGGAAGTGAGATGTAGACTTGAGTCTTGAACACGTGTCTTCAGATTTCAAATCACAGGTGCACCAAGCCAACCTGAGCAATGCCACCTCAAGAACTGAGAGTGAAGGGGACACATCTCTCTGAGAGCCATTTCCTACCATGTGTGGACGTGGGCACGTGTACCCCCACACAGAGGCTGTCCCAGGAGGTCGCCTCATGGCTCTTATACACCTGCCCTCCAGTGGACAGAGCTGTGTTCTAGAATGTTGCCTGCTCCGCCTCTCGTGGGGTGGGGGCGGGGGTGTAGCTTGGTTTTGGCCCAGCACTGAGAAGCAGCCCTGTACAGATGGTGGTGTGGCTGCGTGCACAGTGGTCGGGCCTCCCAGCACTGGAGAGCATGGCTGAGCTCGTTCCGAACTCGCTCTGACAACATTCCTCTCCTGGCAGCCATGTAATCTCTCCTCCAGCCTTGTGCAAGCAAATGGCTTTGCAGCGGCTCCCCTCAGTCCTGGTGTAAGCAAGGTACAAGCATCAGGGCTGTGCATTTGTATACATTTCCCTTATTTGGATCTGTCCACAAGGCCTTCTCTAGATGTCAAGTTCCTCCTTCCTTTCCATGGATTTCCCTTTGGGTTGTATGAACACGGTTTTTCTTTTTAGTCAATATTAGGATTATTTTTAAAAATTTGCAGCAAAACCCCTAACTCCTCTAAACACACAAACAAGCCAACAGAAAATCAAACCAGCAAACAGATGCATCCTACAAATCCATTAAAAGTGCTTCTTCAACACAATCTCATCAGCCTCTAGTTAGGGGATGGTGTACTTGTTTCTTACATGGTTTAAGAATTGAGCGTTCGTCTATTGCCACACGCCTTTAGCTTCTTTTGAACGTGAGCTTCTGGAGTTCTGATCTGTAACTTCATTCTTTCTGGCCGACCTTTTGGTTACTCCAGACCAGCTGTTCTCAACTCTGGCTGCACGTTAGAATCACTTGGGGATTTAATTTGTCTGTGTTGGATTCTAGGTGTGCATATATTTAAACATACCTTAAGTGACTTGTACATAGAGGGGGTAAGAAATGGATGACATTTGTTAAATGGGATCAACTCCTTCCTTTTTCTACCTACCTAATCTAGCTTCTTCCTCTTTTGGTGATTCTCAGAGAGAAAATAGGAGGTTCCCTTAGGAGGTTGTTGGCTTTCAAGCCTTTGATCTGACAATGCATTCATAACTCTCTGGGAGTATGGTACCCACCCTACAGGCTTATAGTCACTCTTAGAGGTCACAGGATGAACACGAGGTACAGCATGATTTTTTGCTTGCTTTATAATTTTCTCTATATCACTGTTTCATTCATAGTTTAGAAACAGTAGATGAATTATGTAGGATTTTTAGACGCCTCAATAAAAGGAGAAGGGGAAAGGGAGCTCTAGGTTGAAGAAATTTGCATAGAAAGAAAGTATGCCCCAGTCACTGCACATTTCAAAATATGTGATATCAGTATTTGAAATTTTTTGAGTCTGGTTCTTTTTAAAATACTTAGGGGCATCCTGGCTGTAAAGACACAAGGCATTTTGCACAGGTTGTATGTTTAAGCTCATGGGAAGAGAGTCATAAAGCACATCTTCCATATCCACCTTCTGTTGGGTATTGAGAAAACTTCTCTTCGTCTAAGCACCTGTGTTGAATTTGGTAGCTGTGGTGTTTGGACTGATTCAGCAGTAATTAATCTCCAGGCTAATTATGAGCTCTGTTGTCATTTTGCTAGATGTAATTAAACTGCATAGCTGGAGAAAGTTGGGGAACTATGGTTTCCAAGAAAACTCTTCCCTGTAACTTGGCAAGGAGCTCAAGAGTGACAACATAATCAGCCAATTACATATAAGCTGGAAGCCCGATGTCCTTCAGGATGAGTTTACATGAAGAAGACAAATGTATGTTCACAAGCGGCACCTGCTGTTTTACTGCCGCCTTTTTGGAAAGAGCTTGGAGTATTCTAGAGGTTTCCTCTCATTAATCCTCTTGATAGCTTTATTAAACAGGAAGCAGAGCAAACATTTTAGTCCCTTTCAAACAGATGAGATGATTAACATCGTGACGGTCAACTGTCTTGTCAAAGAGCATAGTGACCACGGGTCAGAAGAAATTTCAGTCATGTATTTCCTTTAAAAATGTGATGATTGTCTACATAGATTTCTATAGCAACCATCAAATACATGATTATACTAGCATAAAGATATGAATTGGTGAATAAATTCTTTAAGTCTTTTGGGGCCAAGGTTCTGTTCCATTTTTTAGTCTAGGGTAAGGAGATACTCTAAGAAACGTGGGTGTTGCTGAATCACACTGGCCCTGGCCTTGCTCAGAAGGGCCACTTTGAAGAGATGAGGAAGAAGGTACATCTGGTCCGTATTTCCATAAAAATCAGCCCTGGTAACCTGTTTGGCAAATAAGTTGCAGGCTTCCAATGCCTGACATAGGTAGAAAGACATATCGTACTTTGTTATTTTAAATAGGTTTTAATGCTTTACTATATCTCTGAGCAGACTCTTTGCCTTGGTGTGCACAGAATACATGGTCAAGGAGAAAGCATTTAAAGCATGGGACAGCTACTTTCGTTGCTGTGTTTCCAAAAGCATGTGTGGGTGTGTATATGGGCTCCACCAGTGATGCTCAAGAACTCAGGATGATTTGGGGAGGTACATTGACTCAAATAGGTAGAGTTTTATATTGTTGGATATGTTTCATAGTTTTATTTATGGCAAGGGATTTCCATTTAAAAGAGTAAGGAATAAAAGTTTCCTTTTGAAAATACATTTATCTAAGTAAAACTGTGACCCATATACTTGTTAAATGAATAATGCTATGGGTAATGTGTGGGGAGAGGCACAATTATGAAGGTGGCACTCGAACGACTAAGGTTTAGGTCACAGGGGCCTCTATCCATTCTCTCCTACTCCTGGTAAGAGATTTACCTGCTTGATTCCTTCGCCTCTACAGTAATTCCATTTTGTTAAAGGTGGGTCAGATAACAAAACTAATGTGTTGTACCATTAAGTCACAAATATGTATTCCGTTGCTATTGCAATAATGAAAAAATAAGGAAAACCACACTCAAACTCTGCCTTGAGTCTCCGAATTAATTTTAGTGCCCAGTCATTTGACTAACAAAAGTTTGGGTCTTACAAACATATGACTTAGTGCCTATAATAATCACAGATTATGATTATTCCCTGAGAGTGTTTATTCTTTCCCTGCTATGCTGAAAACAAACAGCCATAATAAAAACTCTGTTTCTTCCTAACCATGGACAAACTAAATGGCAAGAGATCCAGGCTTTGTATATTGACTTTGGCTTTGGAAAAATAAGGGAAACTCTAAAGGACAATATGCCAGTCCACATTTCCTGACACGCACAACACGGATAATCTCACTTACCTTGTGCTAAGTGAAAGAAGCCAAAATCAAAATGTTACATACTTGTTGATTACATTTATATGACTTTCTGGACAAAGTAAAACTATGGGGACAGAAAACTTATCAGTGATTGTCAGGGGGCTACAGGTTGACTTCCAAGGGGCAGGGAAAAATTTTCAGGATGCTGGAACTATTCTCTATCTTCATTATGGTGGAGGTTGTAAGACTATATCCATTTGTCAAAACTCTTAGAACTGTACGCTAGAAAGGGTGAATTTTACTGGCTGTAAATTATACCTCAATAAACCTGACCGAAGAACAAATAAATGTTCTTAGTGTTCCATAAGAAGAATTACAAGTAAAATATGAAATAATGGTCAAACCAAAACGAAAAGCCACAAATACCTGCAAATCATTTCTTGAGGGTGGAGAAAATCAGTCTCAAATTTCAAATTGATTTACCTTGATAGACAGCCTCTTAATCTGTATGTCTAGAGCGAAAATATCAAGTTTATCCTTTTATACAAACTGTTTCCATTCAATCTTTTTTTTTGTTCACGACTAGATTCATTTCCGCCCTACTGCTCCTCATAGTTTGAACAATTTATCATGGCAAAGCGTGCTTTCTCTGATCGGGTATTATATTAGTACATCGCTGTCAATGATTGCGCTGTAGCAGTTTTTTTCATATAAAACACACTCTACCTTTGGTACAATTAGGGAATGCCTAAGAGTGGAAATGATGGAGAAATTAGGAACATAAAAACTTTTGGAGATAACGTACTCCGAATTAGTTCGGAATGGCCAACTTTTAAAATAGTGTGATCAGGTACAGATAAGGTTTGTAGCCCCTCTTGCCTTGCATGTCCCCCTGTCCCCATGCTCATCAGATTGTATGGAAAATTTTGCCTCACCTGGGTGTCTTCAGTCTGTGAGTTCCTTAGGAGCAAGAGACATATTCATTTTTGTATCCTATTTCCTAGCACAGTGCTTGTAGGAACTAAAAATTGCTTCTGAATGAATAAGTGAAAACTGACGGCTGTCTAATTATCCTAAATGAATCATTTCCATGTAAAAACGGACTTTTGCAAGGAGTTGGGCAAGTGACGTGGATCCTGACGCGCCAAGATGGACACGTGGGGCCATTCGTCTGTGATACTCTGCAGGTGTAGCTTTTCTTGGAGGCATGTGGCTGGACTTGAAGTCTCCTTGAAACCTGTTCTAGTTGCTGGTTGGTTAAAGTAAGAAATTCTCAAAGCTTTTAATGCATTAATTAAAATTTGTTTAAAGTAGTATAATAATGAATATTAAGTCATTTAGGGGAAAAAGTGATGCATTTTTAAAGGTTCCTCTGCCTTGCAAATATAATGAATTAGCAAAGGTTACACATATTTTATAGACACAGTTTTTATAGGACTAATTGACTTTCTTTTGAAGCACTGGTATATTGTTGCCAATTCAGATCATTCCATAGTTCAAATAAGAGGTCCCTTTTCCTCATGGCTTTTTAGGGAAGTCTTTTAAAGTAATACATGAAAATCCGATTAATATATAGTCTAGTTTTCATAATTGTATCTGTTGTGATTCAAGGACTGATTTAAGATTTCTGTTTTATTTTATTTTTCTTGTTTTGTGGCAATCACAGACAGTTAGCCATGTTCACCCTCTGATACCTATGACACAATTTTCATATCACAGAAGGCAGAACTCACCTTACCAAGCCCTCAGGATTGTTTACTGATTGTAGACTCAGTTAATTCTTCTCAAACAGTGCAAACAGTCAAGGTCAGCTCCTTTTTGTTGATTTGTTTCCAAGAGGCCTCGTAGGATACTGCCCACCTGTGTAGCTCCATTTCACAATTTATCTTGGCTGTGTTTCCCTTCACACATTGTATTTATCATCATTTCACTTATCCCAGACTTACTAATCAATACATCAATTAACAAATATTTGCTGAGTTCTTTTTGTGGTGACACATGATATTTATCTTGCCCAGGAGACATTGCCTTTCCTATGGTAACTACATTTAGGTTCCCCTTTGGGGCGTCTCTCCCTACATCTCTCAGTCATGTGCTTTGGAAGCAGCAGAGCTCCGGCAGTGGGCACATGACTCAGACTGGCCAATCAGTGTAGTCCATTTCTCTGGCCCCAGTGAATTGTGTGGTGATGGGCACACGACATAAAACAGTCCATTAGGAATGAATTCCATGACCTTGGACTAAAACTGTTGGGAAGAGAAGCTGTCTTTCTCCCAGGGTTACTAACCAGGTGCAGTATTTCTGGGGCTATCTTTAATCCCACTATTAGAGGATCTTTGAAGAATGAAGCCAATATAGAGAAAACCAGACCCAAGGAATGGAGAAAGAAATTCTTATGTCCTCTTTAAAAAGCCTGATCCGGGCTTCCCTGGTGGTGCAGTGGTTGAGAGTCTGCCTGCCGATGCAGGGGACATGGGTTCGTGTCCCGGTCTGGGAGGATTCCACATGCCGTGGAGCAGCTGGGCCCGTGAGTCATGGCCGCTGAGCCTGTGCGTCCAGAGCCTGTGCTCCGCAACGGGAGAGGCCACAACAGTGAGAGGCCCGCGTACCAAAAAACCAAAAAACAAAAAAGCCTGATCCAACTGTGTCTGAAGCTGATATCAGGCTACACGTGTACCTTAGAACATACACAATTTCTGTCCTTCACTAAAAAGGACTACTGATTAAAATACTCACGTGCAAAGATTCTGAAAAATACAAATTTCTGGTTTCCAAGGGTTTACAATAGATCAGAAAGAATAAAATATAATCATTTCAAGTTAGCATTACTCTTCAAAAGTATGCTATTTTTTCACTCTAACCCTGAAATTATGTCAGGATTGTTTGCATATATTCCTTTCTTCAAAGATAGATTGCAGAGAAGAGAGCCTGGTCTTCTATTCACCTCCATTTTCTTAATATCTAGCAAAGTGCTTGTACATGGAAAATAGTCAATAAATTTTTATTGAATTTATCTGAAAAGACAACTAATGGTACTCAGGGATTTATGGTAAATGCCAAATGAGTAGTTTAGATCATGACATCCTATTTTATGTTAAATCACATTTTTTGTCCTCTGGGCCAGGTCTTCATTCAGATTGCTACCACTAGATAATTTGTGTTTTGTTTTGCTTTCTTGAGCAAAGCCATGGCTCAATACTAGACAGAGGCAGCTTTGTGGGGATAGAAGAAGGCGAATTGAGAAAGCCTCCAGGGATTTATGTTTTACAAGGAATATGCTCCATTATCAAAATAATGTTAAATTATCTTGTTCACTTATCAACTTTAAATTGATAAACCATAAAATTTTAATGAGGAAAAGAGAGAGGAAAATTCACTCCCAATAATCAAAAGTATATGCAGTAATAATAATATCTTGATCATAATCATTGTTTTTGACCTTTCCTAGCTCAAATAACTCAGCCACTTTTACATAGTTGCAGTGTAGAACCATTTTGTCACTAGTTAATTAGAACCAAATGCCCTGACAAGGTCTGATTCTTTCTTTATTCTCAGAGCTGTGAATCTTTTTTCTTCCTGGACCAAACTAAAGTGAACTTCGTTCCTGTCTGATATTTATCCAGCTTCAAAAGTGGAAGCACCTGAAGCTACTTTGTTCAAGGTAAGAGAACTAGATATCTGCAGTTAATATTTGTTTCTTTTAAATTTTAATCGATACAAGCATGTGTGGTCTTATATGAGGATGCATATAAAACAATGCTCAAAACAATGCTTTTATTACAGTAGCTAAGATTCACAGAAGGAACTGAAAATGCATGAGTGATATTCAACACCTCTATCTTTTTCTCTTGGGTTATGTCATTCTATAGGATGAAATAATGATGGTTAAAGTTTAATTCGTTTCTATTTTTTAAACAACTTTATTGGAGTATAATTGCTTCACAATGGTGTGCTAGTTTCTGCTCTATAACAAAGTGAATCAGCTATACATACACATATATCCCCATATCTCCTCCCTCTTGCGTCTCCCTCCCACCCTCCCTTCCCCACCCCTCTAGGTGGTCACAAAGCACTGAGCTGATCTCCCTGTGCTATGTGGCTGCTTCCCACTAGCTATCTATTTTACATTTGGTAGTGTATATATGTCCATGCCACACTCTCACTTCACCCAGCTTACCCTTCCCCCTCCCCGTGTCCTCAAGTCTATTCTCTACATCTGTGTCTTTATTCCTGTCCTGCTCCTAGGTTCTTCAGAACCTTTTTTTTTAGATTCCATATATATGTGTTAGCATATGGTATTTGTTTTTCTCTTTCTGACTTACTTGACTCTGTATGACAGACTCTAGGTCCATCCACCTCACTACAAATAACTCAATTTCGTTTCTTTTTATGGCTGAGTAATATTCCATTGTATATATGTGCCACATCTTCTTTATCCATTCATCTGTCGATGGACACTTAGGTCGCTTCCATGTCCTGGCTATTGTAAATAGAGCTGCAATGAACGTTGTGCTACGTGACTCTTTTTGAATTATGGTTTTCTCAGGGTATATGCCCAGTAGTGGGATTGCTGGGCCATATGGTAGTTCTATTTTTAGTTTTTTAAGGAATCTCCATACTGTTCTCCATAGTGGCTGTATCAATTTACATTCCCATCAACAGTGCAAGAAGATTCCCTTTTCTCCACACCCTCTCCAGCATTTATTGTTTCTAGATTTTTTGATGATGGCCACTCTGACTGGTGTGAGGTGATACGTCATTGTAGTTTTGATTTGCATTTCTCTAATGATTAGTGATGTTGAGCATCCTTTCATGTGTTTGTTGGCAATCTGTATATCTTCTTTGGAGAAATGTCTATTTAGGTCTTCTCATTTTTGGATGGGGTTGTTTTTTTGATATTGAGCTGCATGAGCTGCTTGTAAACTTTGGAGATTAATCCTTTGTCAGTTGCTTCAAATATTTGCAAATATTTTCTCCCATTCTGAGGGTTGTCTTTTCATCTTGTTTATGGTTTCCTTTGCTGTGCAAAAGCTTTTAATTCATTAGGTCTCATTTGTTTATTTTTGTTTTTATTTCCATTTGTCTAGGAGGTAGGTCAAAAAGGATCTTGCTGTGATTTATGTCATAGAGTGTTCTGCCTAGGTTTTCCTCCCTTTCTATGGTTTTATTAGGTAACTAACATCATAGGTTTTTCATGAGACGGACCCCTGAAATAAGTTTGAATTTCAGCACCACCATTTGTCAGAGCTGTTAATTGTAGACAAGTCACTTACCTTTTCCAGCCTGTTTTCTCATCTGTTCCTCATGGAGTTGCTGTGAGGACCGAGTATTCTAATGTATGTGAGGTCAAAGGACAATGGTAGTAGTAGCAATAGTTACAGATTAGCTGGAGTGGTAATTCTGTACAAGCTTTCCCTATATCCTCCCTAGGAAACTTGATGTAAAGGCAGTTCCATTTTTCCCCAATGTTGAATGGGCCATATGGCTGGCTAGGCCCCCTCTTTCTTCACATTCCGCCTGTGTCCCTCAGGGATGCGTATGCGGTTGAACTGGTATCCTTCCAGGATGGAGGGAAACTGTTCTTCAGTTCAGGGTACACCTCTAGGAAACATGGGAATGACAAATAATAAAAAAGAACCAGCCCCAAATGCTGTCAAATTGTGAGTACAAAACTAGTGTTGGTTTTCATGTCGCTGAATTTTTTGTTAAAGAAATTAAATTCTAACAAAACTAGCTTTGGTCAAAGAAGTTGACCCAATTTCATACAAGAAATAAGGATGTTACGGGGAATTGAACTGTTTATTGCTAGAATAATAAAGACAACAAGAGGAAGAATTATGGTCTCTTTTGTTCTCTCTTGAATCCCAGCTACTAAAGTTGTGCCTGGACTATAAGAGGTGCTCAATATATAATTATTGAATAAATGAGTGAATGCTGCTAAAAAAAAATAACAGGTGGACTTGGGCTGATTTTTAAGCATGATAAGTGTGGCCATGTAAAATAAACTAGATAGAAGCAACGTAGCTAAGCCAGGAAGCTGAAATTCCTCTTCTCTGAAGATCTCTAAGAGTAGGTTCAACTCCCATTTCTCCAAGATCCTGTCAGTTTACCTTTTGAAAAGAGGATAGGCCAGATATATTCTGAGGTTGAAAGGCTCTAGAACTCTCATGGAAAGTTCCATATATGCGTGAAAGGTCTTTCCTCATCTTGAAACTTGGAGAGCTTTGCCAGACACCACAAATATTTATCCACAGTTAGTCTTTTACCCCCAATCATGCCTTAAGACAGATTTTCCTGCTACAGATCCATTTTGCTTCTGACACTATTTTGTTGCAAGCCACCAGTTACCTGTGTGTGCAGGTGATAATGACCCCAGTGATATTTATTCATAGTTCACTTTTCCTTCACAGAAAGCAGGAAACAGTTCCTCATTAGTATCTGGGCCATATGTAAATAGCTGAATGACATTGTTGTTTTCTGTCCACAAAGGAGAGAAATTTTGCTCAGGGTTTCACAGATAATACTGATTTTTTTGTGTCCCAGATCATGTTCAGGATATCATCATACATTGTGGTTCTACTTTCCTTTTGAAAATAATGTAGTAGATCAAAGTACTTATTTCTCTTATGTGAATAATGCTTTATTCATTTAAACTCCTAATATGAAACAAGAATATTTATTAAAAGATTTCATGGAGGAAGAAGAAGGATAGACTTCCGGGGAAGATGGTGGAAGAGTAAGACGTGGAGATCACCTTCCTCCCCACAGATACACCAGAAATACAGCTACACATGGAACAACTCCTACAGAACACCTACTGAACACTGGCAGAAGACCTCAGACCTCCCAAAAGGCAAGAAACTCCCCACGTACCTGGGTAGGGTAAAGCAGAGAGATTCCCGCACAGAGGATCGGTGCCGACCGGCGCTCACCAGCCCGAGAGGCTTGTCTGCTCGCCCGCCGGGGCGCACAGCGCTGGAAGCTGAGGCTCGGGCCTCGGTCAGAGCGCAGGGAGAGGACTGGGGCTGGCGGTGAGAACTCAGCCTGAAGGGGGCTAATGTGCCACAGCTAGCCGGGAGGGAGTCCGGGAAAACTCTGAAGCTGCCGAAGAGGCAAGAGACTTTTTCTTCCCTCTTGGTTTCCTGGTGCGCGAGGAGAGGGGATTAAGAGCGCTGCTTAAAGGGGCTCCATGGACGGGCGCGAGTCGCGACTGAAAGCGCGGAGCCCAGAGACGGGCGTGGGACGCTGGGGCTGCTGCTGCCGCTGCCAAGAGACCTGTGTGCGAGCACAGGTCACTGTCCACGCCGCCCTTCCGGGAGCCTGTGCAGCCCATCACTACCGGGGTCCCGGGATCCAGGGGCGGCTTCCCTGGGAGAACGCATGACGTGCCTCAGGCTGGTGCAACGTCACGCCAGCCTCTGCCGCTGCAGGCTCGCCCCGCACTCCGTGCCCCTCCCTCCCCCCCGGCCTGAGTGAGCCAGAGTCCCCGAAGCGGCTGCTCCTTTAACCCTGTCCTGTCTGAGCGAAGAACAGACGCCCTCCGGCGACCTACACACAGAGGCGGGGCCAAATCCAAAGCTGAGACCCAGGAGCTGTGAGAACAAAGAAGAGAAAGGGAAATCTCTCCCATCAGCCTCAGAAGCAGCGGATTAAACTCCACAATCAACTTGATGTACCCTGCATCTGTGGAATACATGAATAGACAACACATCATCCCAAATTGAGGAGCCAGGAGTCAGTGCTGTGCCTCTGAGGTGGGAGAGCCAACTTCAGGACACTGGTCCACAAGAGACCTCCCAGCTCCACATAATATCAAACGGCGAAAATCTTCCAGAGATCTCCATCTCAACACCAGCACCCAGCTTCACTCAACGACCAGCAAGCTACAGTGCTGGACACCCTAAGCCAAACAACTAGCAAGACAGGAACACAACGCCACCCATTAGCAGAGAGGCTGCCTAAAATCATAAAAAGTCAGCAGACACCCCAAAACACACCACCAGACATGGACCTGCCCAGCAGAAAGACAAGATCCAGCCTCATCCACCAGAATACAGGCACTAGTCCCCTCCACCAGGAAGCCTACACAACCCACTAAACCAACCTTAGCCACTGGGGACAGACACCAAAAACAACGGGAACTACGAACCTGCAGCCTGCAAAAAGGAGACCCCAAACACAGTAACATAAGCAAAATGAGAAGACAGAAAAACACACAGCAGGAGAAGGAGCAAGATAAAAACCCACCAGACCTAACAAATGAAGAGGTAATAGGTAGTCTACCTGAAAAAGAATTCAGAATAATGATAGTAAAGATGATCCAAGATTCTATTTCCAAGATCCAAAATCTTGGAAATAGAATAGACAAAATGCAAGAAACAGTTAACAAGGACCTAGAAGAACTAAAGATGAATCAAGCATTGATTAAAAACACAATAAATGAAATGAAAAATACTCTAGATGGGATCAATAGCAGAATAACTGAGGCAGAAGAACGGATAAGTGAGGTAGAAGATAAAATAGTGGAAATAACTGATGCAGAGCAAAATAAAGAAAAAAGAATGAAAAGAACAGAGGACAGTCTCAGGGACCTCTGGGACAACATTAAACGCACCAACATTCGAATTATAGGGGTTCCAGAAGAAGAAGAGAAAAAGAAAGGGACTGAGAAAATATTTGAAGAGATTATAGTTGAAAACTTCCCTAATATGGGAAAGGAAATAGTTAATCAAGTCCAGGAGGCACAGAGAGTCCCATACAGAATAAATCCAAGGAGAAATACGCCAAGACACATATTAGTCAAACTGTCAAAAATTAAATCATATTAAAGAAATCATAGAAAAGCAGCAAGGGAAAAACAACAAATAACACACAAGGGAATCCCCATCAGGATAACAGCTGATCTCTCAGCAGATACTCTACAAGCCAGAAGGGAGTGGCAGGACATATTTAAAGTGATGAAGGAGAAAAACCTACAACCAAGATTACTCTACCCAGCAAAGATCTCATTCAGATTTGATGGAGAAATTAAAACGTTTACAGACAAGCAAAAGCTGAGAGAGTTCAGCACCACCAAACCAGCTTTACAACAAATGCTAAAGGAACTTCTCTAGGCAAGAAACACAACAGAAGGAAAAGACCTACAATAACAAACCCAAAACAATTAAGAAAATGGGAATAGGAACATACATATCAATAATTACCTTAAATGTAAGTGGACTAAATGCTCCCACCAAAAGACACAGATTGGCTGAATGGATACAAAAACAAGACCCATATATATGCTGTCTACAAGAGACCCACTTCAGACCTAGAGACACATACAGACTGAAAGTAAGGGGATGGAAAAAGATATTCCATGCAAATGGAAACCAAAGGAAAGCTGGAGTAGCAATTCTCATATCAGACAAAATAGACTTTAAAATAAAGACTACTAGAAGAGACAAAGAAGGACACTACATAATGATCAAGGGATCGATCCAAGAAGAAGATATAACAATTGTAAATATTTATGCACCCAACATAGGAGCACCTCAATACATAAGGCAAATACTAACAGCCATAAAAGGAGAAATCGACAGTAACACAATCATAGTAGGGGACTTTAAGATTTCATGGAAATTTTGGGTAGAAAGCAGTGCTCATTTTATAAGCAATTGGAAATCAAATGGTAATTATTTTGAGAAAGAACTTTCTTATTACTGTGGTGGGCTACTGATAATTGTTTAGGATAAGGTAACTAATTTAATAATTAAGTGACTATATTTGTTGCCAAAATCTCTGAAAATGGACAGGTTTCATGTTAAATGGTCTAATGTATATGAAGCCAAAGCACAATTTTTGTTGTTTTTCTTGTTTGATTACTTAATAGATACAGTACCAGAAATAAACCACAGCCTAGAAGCCCTCATCATAGCTAGAATACATCTCAGGAAGACATAATTGGAAGATAAGTTTGAACCAGTGAAACCCACAGAGCAGAAAGATACCATTACAGATCTAAAGATCATATATCTTATACACTTTACGATAAAGTTGATGAATCTGAAGGACCCAGATCACTAAAACCAATTTAGTTACATTGCATATGTAAAGAAAAGACAATGGGTCTAGTGAAACTAAGATGACTAACATAGCAAAAGACTTCAGTGCTCTCTAGTTTGCTTTGAAGGTATAATTTATGAAGATGCTTTAAGGTCATATGTAATACAAATGACAGTATTTCTAGAGATATATTTGTGCTCTGTAGGATTCATGAGTAATAATGCCTGGAGCACTCCAACAAAGGTAGTTGCATGAATTAATGGAGCCATCTGGGCATCAGTCCAATAAAAATGTTGGCTGAATGCTTCCTTGGGGGGAAAAGATGCTGAGAACAGGATAGTTATAAGCAATTGATGCTGGTTAAATAGAACATCTTCCTTACTCTTTTCAGCTTGCTTCTGAACTAAGTCAGCTGTGTGTCTTTGAGAGAGGAAGAAGAAGACTTTAAGGGGCAAGTTTACTTTAATGCAAAGAGTCAATTTTCAAATAACGTACTTCTTTTTGGGTAGACTGACCTGAGTATGAAAACCCAGGCTTACTAGCAAGCCCTTAGTTATAAAGTCTCTGCATTTAATGCTGATATCTCAGATTTATGCTGCACACTTCCTATAAGATCAAAGTACAATATGTAATTCTCAATTTCAATGCAACTACATATTTGAATAAATTTATTTTGTGTTGGGAACAGTGGGAAGAAATGGAGTCAGTTAACTAAGTCTAATAGGAAGAGTTCCCTTCTCTCTTGGCTTGAGGTCTTCCATGGGGACATAAAGAAATAAAAACTCTAGGCTCATAAGAACTTCTGTGTCCCACTTGCCAATCAAAAATAGAAGGCAACTGGTTGTCTTTAAGTGATTGGTAGTGAGCATGGAAGAAAAGAGCATGCTGTGGAATAGCTGAGCTGGGTGGAGTGTCACATGCTTTTTAGAATTGGTCTGAAGGTCACTCTCTCCATTTATAGCCATGGAATGGATGGAGACCAAATTCAGTGTCAGAATGTTTGAAATCCATCCTTATTCTACAACTTTCTAGCCATGTTACTCAGGGCAGGTGGCTTAACTTCTCTGAGGAGAAGTTTAACTTTTTTAATTTACACAATTGGAAAAATAAAACTCTCCTCTGTGTCTTACAATCATTTCCTGAGACGCTATTGAAATAATGTATGCAGATGTGTTTTGCTGGTTGAGGAGAACTATGCCATTGTGAAGTGTGGACATTATTATTCTCTCTAATGGAAAGCTCCCTGAGGGTTTATACCGTTCATGAACCTCTTCCAGCTGCCTACTTTATTTCCCAAACCCTCCTCCTTTGGCTCTTCTTTTTGTTCTAATTACATCCAGGAGGACAACTCCATTAGGAATTAATGAGCTTTAGTACCTTCATTTGCCATCTGCTCCCCTCCCCCTTTTAACAAATGAAGGTGTGTCTCAGCCTCAAGACCTTATGTTGACTGTAGCGAGGCAGATGCGAGTGATTCAGATGAGAAAGATTCTTTATTCCATGGTACCAAGGTCACATTTGGATTTGGTGCTGCTTTTGGAAGCCAGATGGTGACTGGAAGGTGAGAAGAGCCTCTGTTTAGAGCCCTGCTATGGAACACACTGGCCCCACTGGCATTCATTTATTCAAGCAGGCATTTATTCATTCAATTAACATTTACTGTGTCTGTTATATGGCAGACACTGTGCTAGATGGCATGGATATAAAGTTGAATGAGATGGACTCTTTTCCTTGAATTGCTCACAGCCTACTGGAGGAGATAAATACATGTATCCAGGTAACTATAGTGCAAATATTTGATGTGCTCTAATAGTCCTATAACACTGAGTCTAGGTTCAGATATAGGGAAAGTTAAAAGAGCTGAATTGCTCTCACAATTGGGGCTTCTCAGAGAAAGGACTGTCTTCTCAGTTCCCTCCATGTCTATTAGCAAAAGGAACTGGTTTGTGGACCAGTGAGTAGCTAGTTGATAACCCCCAATTGCACATCTCTCTTTTCCTTTATTCCTATATCCGCTGTGTCCAGTTTGGGAATCACCTAGGACATAACTGCAATACTGGAAGTATTTGCAAATGTAGAGAATAATAATCTCCCCAACTCTATTTATAATAACTGTGTACCATCTATTGTTTAATGAGGAGGGTGGTAATTAGGGTCCTAATAGATAACAGGTGGCTCACAAAACTGTTACGAGGGTGTGAGTACAGCCCCATAGGAGGGATTGTGCAGGAACCTGGGGCTAGGAGCTGAGACAATCTCTATGTCCAAAGGGAAGAAGAGAGGGATCAGTTTTAGGACCCCAGCAGAAAAAGGACCCCTGGAGAATTGGTCTCCTTGAGAGGTACGGTAACCTTCAGTAAAAGGTCATAGTTAGCCCACTTGGAGGCTATCTAGCAGGGAGAAAGCCAGGGAAACAAATCCCCTGCCTTCACTTTCCTCCTCCCTCCCTCCCATCTCTCTGATGCTCTCCATGGCCCAGACCCAGTTAGAAGTCTCAGGGGCTGGGATTCTGTCAACCTCACCCTTCCAGTTCACCAGAGAAGGGTGGAGAGGGGACCTGGGAGGGCAAACAGAAGATAACCACCCAGGAGTGATCAGGATCCTCACCTGTAACATGACCGTGTAAGAATGTAGACTTGCCTGCCCCCAAAAGTTATGTTAATTATGTATATATGCGTATATATGTGTGTGTGTGTGTATATATATAACATAAATTTTTATGCACATTTTATTATGCCTACATATATATGCACATATATACATGTGTGTTTTTTTAAAATAATAGCACACAAGTTCTGTCCAGTAAGTCCCCTACATACAAACCTTCAAGTTGTGAACATTCAAAGATGCAAACATGCATTCTCATGTCCAATCACGTAAGTTCAAGTGTCTGGGGTAAATTGTCACGTGCATGCATCTTCTACAGGTGGTTGTGCTTTTGTGTAGTTTACAGAACTGTATAGAGGACAGTAGTGGAGTATCTTTATTTCAAGCCCAGGATGTCCAGAAGCAAGCGTAAAAGCAGAGGTAAAGTAGCTGGTACCACTGTACTTTTCAGAGTACTGTACTGTAAGATTAAAAATGTTTTCTTTATTTTTTCTGTTTGTTTTGTATGTATTATTTGTGTGAAAAGTATTATAAACCTATTTCAGTACAGTACTATATAGCCGATTTGTTAGTTGGGTACCTAGGCTAACTTTGTTGGATTTACAAACAATTTGGACTTAAGGAACGCGTTCTCGGAATGGAACTCATTTGTATGTAGGGGACTTATTGTTTAACTTTCTTACTTGAGATGCTTTACCAAACACTCTTTTTTGTCCTTTTTAAAAATACTTTCTTAGTTATGGAAAATGTCAAACACACACATACATAATAAATCCCTAGATGCCCATTATTTTGCTTTAGTACTTATCAATTCATGACCAATCTTGTTTCATCATGCTCACATCCAATCTTCATAATCCTATGATTTTGAAATACATCCCATGTTTGGCTTTTGTTAGGCCAAAGGCATGTTAAAGCTATTTTTTAAAATGAATCCCCTTTCTCAATCACAAATTAAGCATATATTTTTAAGAGCTGAATCATAGGCAGTAATTAATATATTTTAAAAGGTCAGTCAGCCTCTCTTAACCCTAGATTGTTTTAAAATGATAAATGATTGCAAAACACAATGAATAACATGATTTATATAACTGTTTACTGTGTTATAGTTTAAAAATACTGGCTTATACCTTTTTTTTACCTCTTTTTCTTTTCATTGTTTGGTAGTTAACTAAATTCCTAAATGAAGATTTCTTCCGTTTTATTTATCCCCCACCCCTATATTGGGAACCTATCATGGGGTACCAATCAGTATATAGAACATTGTTCCACTCTGATTTGTAATGTCCCATCTTCCATATATCAGATTTAAATACATGCATGGCCCTGTGTTGGGCACCTCTTTTTCTTCTGTTGGTTTATTATTTTTTAAATCATTGTGCCAACATCATACTTTATAATATACTATAAAGTATCACTTTATAATAATTCTTCATATCTGGCATTTGGAGTCTTTAGAAGTATCCTAGCCTTTCTTGGCCCGCTCTTCCATATAAATAGGTTCAGCTTGTCAAACTCCATGGGGAAAAAATCCTATTGGTATATGGCAGTTGATTTCTAAAATGATCTGAACTACAAAACATATTTGTTGAGAACTTTGAAAGTTTTCTAGAAGTTTATGAACTGAAGGCTTCATGAGGCTTAAGACAAGCAGGAATAAAATATGATTTTCTCTTTGTGCATGTGAAAGCTTGATTAAAAGAAAAAGAATATATTTTTGTAATATTTGTGTGTCGAGCATAGGATCCATATATTTTTGTTTAATGTAGTTTTCTACTCACTTTAAGATCTTTCTTTGCAATATGGGCTCTCAGTGACTAAAAAGGCAAGGTTGAGAAGAAATGAGAAATGATTGACAGAATATCTCAAGAGCTCAGTGGTCTCAAAAAATATGCACCATGGACCCAAGGGGCAATGAATAGAAGGAATATATTAATTGGCCGGTGATTTAAAGTTATTAATGATGAAGACCATGGCTGCAATACAGCTGAGTCACCAGTCATTTAAAAATGTAGGATCTGAATGCTTAGGAATTGTATTAGTTATCTGTTTGCTGAGTAACAAATTAGTGGCTTAAAACAACCCAGGTTTTATGGGTCAGGAGTCCAGGCACTGGGTCCTCTGCTTGGGGTCTCACCAGGCTCTGATAAACGTGTTGAGTGGACCACATTTTCATGTGGACATCAGTCTGGGGGGGAATGACTTCCATGCTCATTCAGGACGTTGGCAGAATTCATATCCTGGTTGCTCCAAGACTGGGGTCCCCAGCTTTTTGCTGATTGTCACTGGAGGCCACCCCAGATCCTAGAGGCAATGCAGTTCCTCCCTGTGGGCTTCTTCAGTGTGGCTGCTTGCTTCAGCCAGCAAGGAGGGTCTCTGGCCTGTAGAAGGCCTGGTGCCTCTTTTATGAGCTTTCACCTGATTAAGGCCACACAGGATAATCTCCTTTTTGATTTACCCTTTTGACTTGGGACCTTTATAACATCTGCCAAACCCCTTCACCTTTGCCATATTCAATTGTTTAGAAAAAAGTCACAGGTCCTGTCTATGCTCAGAGGGAGGTGGTGATCATACAAGGTGTCAACACCAGGCGAACAGAGTCATAGGGCCACGCTAGAGGCTCTTTGCATAGGGCTAAAATAAAATGGCAGAAAAATTGTCATCTGTGGTCACAGTTCTGGCCACCTGGTTCCTTAAAAGTAAAGGGCGTTTCTGGGATGAGACCTGCAGAGGCAGAGGTGTTAGGGTGAGGTGGGTGCAGCCCGTTTTGCCTTGTGTTTGTGAGAAGCAGAAGGAACACACATTGCCCTCCCCGAGCTTTCAGGGTATCTGTGCTGTAGGGCTTGGGAGCTTGCTGTGGGCTGTCTCCCCTTCAGAGCAGTAGATGTGGGGACGCAGACACGTGGCTCTGACGGGCAGGCAACACGGATCTCCTTGCAGTCAGCAGCCAGGAAAGAGTTAAGCCTTGGCTTTTGTTCCTGAGCTAGGAGATTTGGATTAGATGCTTAATTGCTAGTGGAACCTCGTCTGTAGGGTACACGCTTAGCGACCTGAGACAGTCAGAGACCGAATTTAGTCCCTACTCTTAGGCCTGCTCCCAAGGACAAGAAGCAAAGGAGTTGTGAGGTCCATTGTTGGCACAAACGCTGGGTGAACAGTCACCTTCCTGGCCCAGCAGCAGTTTCCTGGTGCAGGTGATTCTGTGGCATTTGTGCTGTGCAGCTCCCTTCACCTTTCTGGCCCCAGCCGGCAAAAAATTTCTGGCACAGCAGGGAATTAGTGCCTAATGGCAAGAGAAAAGGAAATTAGCATTTCCTAACAGCTAACCAAACACAAAAGCCTCCCCCAGCCTTGCATGGAACACCTCTGACCATCCATCCCTCTATGGCCGAGCCCTGCACCTTACAATTTGTGATTAATTATACAGGAAAAGAGAAATCTGTTTCTCTGGGAGAGCCTCTGAGAACCTGTTGGGGAAAGCTTTCTGGCTGAGGCAATGGTGAAAAGGAATTACCTTTCCTTTTCTTCTGATTTTGCAAAACAGCTGGCAGCAGACACTGGCACATAGAAGGTGTGTAGGAAATGTGTGTCCAATAAATGAATAAATTTGTGAATGAAAAAAAAACTGTGAAACACTTACACAAGAATATTCTTCTTTCAAAAGAATAATGAAAAATAATTTCATTCAATAAGAGTCATTCTTAGTTACTGATACATTCAATTTAAAATGTTCCATTTTTTTCTGATACTTAACAAGTTATTAATTAAATGTTGCTCACTTTTAAGGTCAATCTGTGAGACATTATTTATCATGTCTACTCTAAAGTTCCAGCATCAACTCAGGCGGGGCTTCACCATGTACTGATCATGGGACCTTGGCCTCTCATTGACTCAGTTTTCTCATTTGTAACATGGGTATAACAATAGGCTTATTTCATAGGCCTATGAGGAGGAAAACCTCATATATATTTGTGTGTGTCTATATATATGTATTTAAACAGTGTCTTAGAATAGTGTCTGGCACATGATAAGCCTTATAGAGTATTGACTGGTGCTACTAATACTGATATTATGAGAACTAACTGTTGAGAATAATCCTTCATATACTGCTTTGTTCCACTGAAGATAAAGGAAACCAATAGAATACTAGAAATCAGATTAAACACAGAAAGCCAGTAAAATATACCAAGACAGAAGATGATGAGTGTGTAAAAGCATAGAAGAAAAAAAACGGTTTTTGTTTTTCTTTTCCTTTTTTAAAGAAGGAAAGAGCCTAGAAATAGGACAAAAACTATTCGTTGGCTATACTGACATGGAGATCGCTGGTGACCTCCATAAGTAAAATTTCAGGACAGTGGGCAGTGAGATTACGGTGAGAGAAGTCAGATGGATGTAAATTATAGAGTACATGGGACGTGAGGACATGGAAACAATATATGAAGATAACAATTTTGAAAAGTTCAGACATGAATTGGCTAAAGAAGATATGCAGGGAGGAGGGGAGGAGGGAGGCTTTCATGTTGCACGTAGAGTTTTTAACATTTTAAGTTGGAGTCACTAGTCTAGGATGAGGTTGAATTTTGGCAAGAATCGTTCCTAAGGAGTAGATGGGCTGTAGAAAACGCAGGGCTGTGACGTACTTGAGGAGATGAGAGAGAATGAAATGCTTTCTGCAGTGCACATGGCCTTTTACCTTTAACTCCTGTAGTAAAAGGGAACACAAAGACCAACGCAAACGCTAATGAATTAATGGATTTGGCAGTGGACTATTTACTGACTTCTGTGTTCTTAATGAGTCATGAAGCACCTCACCAGCTCAGAGAGAAGGAAGTAGAGAGGATGGAGGAACATTTGAGGAGGGCAGGTAAAGCTTCTCAGAAAATAGTCCTTAAGGAGAATTAGAAAGAACGTACTGTAGGTCAGAGCACTATTTCCAGTCTTGAAAATCCATTTGAAGCTGGTGATTATTAATTTATTGGAACACCAATTTGCCCTGCCACATGATTTTTCTCCAGCTACCTGGATATAAGTTACACAGAGCCAGAAAAGAGTGAGAGATAACAATCGAGGGAAAATACAATTAGTATTTTTTTTACCTTTTTCTACTTCCCCGCTCCAACTCTGGGGAGCCTTCATGGACATGGCTGCCCTCCCAGACTCCAGCAGCACTCTGTTATCAAAGAATTCAAAGAAATGGAACATAGGTTTCCAACGTATTAATTTAGCAAAATCAAAAATTATATATAATGTCTTCTGTTGGCAAAGATTTTTGCAATATAATTTGGTTCCATCTTTTGACAAGTAATTTGGCAATGTCTAGCAAGATAAAATGTTAATAGCTTTTTACACATTAATTCTAATTCTGGAAGCTTATGCCAATAAATAATTTATAATCCAGAAAATTATTATATAAAGATGCTCATTGTCATGTCATTTGCAATAACAAAAAATTAGAAACACCTTTAATTGTTAAAAATAGGAAAACAGTTTAGGAAATTATATCCACTTAGTAGAAAATTACACTGTTACTATATTATAATGCTTAATAAAGAAAGAATGAAGAAAGCTGACCTAAAATTGTGTCTTCCTTATGACAGTAATTATGTAAACATATAAATATTTATTAAAACTTAAAATCAAAATAAGGTTTTAAAAGCTCTGTACCAGTAATGGGGATTTTATGTTTGTTTCAAAATATTTTTTAACATAACTCTTATAATTTTGTTTTTTCTACTCCTTTTCTTAAGAATTTCTTATTATTACCTCATTTTTCATTTCATAGTTTCAAATAAAGTCAGCAATTTTATCATCAGAGAAGATAAGACTTATTTCACAGTTCATAATTCCAAGTTATTTGGTAGAAAAAGACCATATACACTTGTAGGTGCTTTCAAAATAAAATTTCGAGAATTTTTTTTTTTTTTTTTGCTTAGTCTTTCCTAGTATGGAGATTAAGCAAACGACCTAAAATTGCTAGCCATTCTTTTTTCATTTTTCTCATTTTATTCAATTATCTTGCCCTTCACAGAAATGATAACAAATGAGTCTGCAGTTGCATCTGCCAATTTCTTAAATCCTCTATTATCCACAATATGAAATCATACTGATATGAATGCTTCCAGTATTCTCAGGGCTCTTTATTTATTATACTTGAGCATTCTGTATGAAGTATCTTATGTAAGTGTAAAATTTAGACACAACTTCTGGAAGCTTTTGATTTCTTAGTTCAGAAGTGAGAGATGCTTAGTCCAGCCATATGATTAACAATTACTTGTATAGTAGGAAGCTCCTAAATTATTGTTTTATGGATACCTGGCAGTTTTCTTGCCATTTCTCAGAAGTTCTCTATTAAACACATTCTCTCTCTCTCTCTCTGTTTCTCTGTTTCTCTCTCTCTCTCTCTCTCTCTCTCTCTCTCTCTCTCTCTCTCTCTCTCTCACACACACACACACACACATACACATTGTGATTAAAAGCAGACTTTGGCATTATGAAGTCTAAGGTTCAATTTCCAGTTCTGTAGTTTCTGGGCCACTTCACTTGAGGCAAGTAACCTAATGTCTCTGAAGCTTGTTATTTTCATCTGTAAAATGGAGATTACAATTATATCAGACAATCCTCAAAACATCTGTAATGATTTTAGAGTTTCAGAGTCAGGTACAAGCAGGCACTCAGTAAATGGCTAGTGCTTTTATTACTTTATTATTATTTAGGTCTTGGTTTTCCTTGAGTCTGTGAGTCCCCGTAATGAAATGTAATTTCCAGTAGATTAACACCTGTTTTCACCAAAAATTTTAACTGAGTTCATTACTTTCTGTGCAACCCAGATTAGTTTTCTGCCTTTTTTTCTGTGCCGTATGTAGGTGTTCAATAGATTTATTTAATAAATGTATGAATGCATGAGTGCGTAGATGAATTTTTAAATGCTTCTTTTTGAGAAGGTAGAACACATGTGACACAGTAGAACAGATAAGAAAATAGTCCATGGAAAAAATGGCAAAGTCACGTATGTGCCCAGGGCCAGCCTAAGAAGAGTTGCTTTTTTTTTTTTTTAAGGGAAAATGTGTTGAATAGCTTATTTTAATTATTTTTAAAAGTTAAGTACAGGTACCTCCCTGGCGGTCCAGTGGTTAAGACTTCGCCTTCCAATGTAGGGGGTGTGGGTTCAATCCCTCGTCGGGGAGCTATGGTCCCACATGCCTCGCAGCCAAAAAACCAAAACATAAAACAGAAGCAGTATTGTAACAAATTCAATAAAGACTTTAAAAAGTGGTCCACATCAAAAAAAAAAGTTAAGTACAAAAATTTGCTGATGATTTACATATTTAGCACCAATAAAATAATGTGAGATTAGCTGTACTAAAACAGAATGTTGAGCTACATTCACATTAAGTGACATTATTTAGTCTAAATTTGTGGAAAACTTCTGAGATGGCTGATAAAAAGTAAGATGGTGAGTGACCTTTGAGCAGAAAAAGACAGAAAGAGAAATGGCCTTTTCTACATCCTATTGTGCCTCTAAGTAAAATGCTGGGTAATCTAGCTACAAAGCTATATTTCATTTGGCTTTAGGCACCTACTGTGATTTACCTTGTGAAGATCAGATTTTGCCATGGAGAGGATTTGTAAAAGTATCACACATTCCAGTACCGTTGGCAACCACAGCTACCAAAAACTGCAATTTAAATTGATGAACCTAATATCAGATGATAGTAGCATTTCCTTGTGGGTGTTTTGGGAAAAGGTGGGTAGGAAATGTATAAAAGTGAATACTTTATTCACTGAAATAGCAATTCATCATTTTGAAAACATAAAATACATTAAAGTTGTTATAGCATCAGGCATTAATATTTCACTGTACTTTAGACATTGCCTACAATCAACATTTTCTGCCCTTTGAAACAGAATCATGCTTGTGGTATGCATTAATCATATAAAAGATTAAACACTGAAAAGAAATTCAGCCTTTAAAGACAATTTGCTTTGATTTATTCAGTGGGTTCTTCCAAAAAGTTAATACCAAGAATTATTGCTTGTTGAATTGGAGTTACAAATTCTTTCAGAGTTTCTTAGTATTTTCTGTAATATCAGTATCAAGGAAGGTAAAGCAAATTTACATATTTATTAGGAAATACAGGTACCTAATCATAAAACAAGAAAACACAGTGTTTTTACAGACTTTATTTTTTAGAAGTGTTTTAATTTTACAGAAAAATTGAGAAGATAGTATAAAGTGTTTCCATGTACACTATACCCATTTCCCTCTATGATGATCAACTTATGTTAGTATGTTACATTGTTACAATCAATTAACAAATATTGATACATCATCATTTACTATACTCCATACATTAGTCCAGTTCCTTAGTTTTTACCTAATGTCCTTTTTCTATTCCAGGATTTCATCCAAAACACCACATTACATTTAGTTGCCATGTTTCCTTAGGCTCCTCTTGGGTTTGATAGCTTCTCAGATTTTCCTTGGATGACCCTGACAATTTTGAGTAGTTAGGTTTTTGTAGAATGCCCACTACTAGAATTTGTTTGATGCATTTTTCGTGATAATATTGGGATTATGTGTTTGGGGGAGGAAGACCACAGAGTAGAAGGGTTATTTTGTCAGATCACATCAAGTGTACAAAGTATCAATATGCATTATGAATGCTGAGGTCAACTTTGATCACCAGGCTGAGGTAGTGTTTTTCAGGTTTCTCCATCGTAAGATTACTGTTTTCCCTTTTTCATACTGTACTTTTTTGGAAGGAAGTCAATATGCTCAGCCCACAACAAAGGAATAGGGAGTTATGCTTAAGATGGAGTACTACATAAAGTATTTGGAATTCCTTTGCACTGGAGATTTATCTATTCTCCTGCATTTATGTATCCAATTATTTATTTATATCAGAAGAACTCATGGATTTTTATGTTATACTTTGGGTTATAATCTAATTCTACTTTAGTTACTTTGTTCCTCAAATTGCTCTAGTCCTGACCCTTGTGAACTCTTTTCAGTTGGCTCTTGTGCCACTCTGAGGTATCCCCATCCTATATATTTTTTTGGAACTTCCTTACTTTCTGACACTATAAGATGGTCTTGTATACAAATCTTGTATATTTTCTGCCCCAGTCCTAGAATCAGCTATTTCTTCAAGGATAACTAGGTCTTTTTAGTGGAGAGCGGTATTAGACAGCAGGATCTGGGTGTGGGGTGTGCTAATTGCTGCTCGGATGTCATTGCTTCTAGATCTTCTCAGCTGACAGAGCAAAGAGATAATATGTGTGTACATTACCCATGTATATGCACATATCTATAAGTATCTCTCTACATAACCATGTGTATTAAGGTAATATGAAGCAATATTAAGCTAAACATAAATGTATATTGATGGTTCCAACTTTAATCTGTTACCACATAGATCATCTTAGCCTCATCTCTTGCTTATCTTTAAATTTCAACTCCAGCAAAACACTTGGCTTTTAGAAGTATGAAAATCAAATTGTAGCAACTTTGGGAAGCCACATCATTTAGCAGAAAAACTTTTTAAAGGGCAAGGTGTATATCATCAAATTTGAATTTACAGTCAGCAGTACTTTTTAACATCAAAAGGCCTCCAGACCTCTGCTTCCAAGAAGATGAAGTAGCCCATTTCTCCCAGGTTCTCCCACTTAAAACTAAAACCCTGAACATAACAACAAACAAACATAGGAAGACGCTGAAAGGTGGAAATGAGAAGGCAGACTTAACTAGGGACTTTGGGACTTGAGGAATAACATGGTGATGAGTCCCCTGTGTTTCCTGTTGGTTCCCATACATCCTGGAGAGGGTATTACAGGAACCCCCAATCAATAACCACCAACAGAACAACAGACAAAAAAGCTTCAAAAAAACCCAAAAAAACCCTGTTCCCCCTAGCCAAAGTATGAGGAAAGGTGTTGCTAAAGACAGAAGACATTTGGGCAATAATATACACACTACTCGAGCCAAGTGCCAGTGGAATATACACACAACTCGAGCCAAGTGCCAGTGGAATATTGCACCCATCCCCTATGTCCTGTGGTTTCAGTTGGGCCAAGGTAGGATTTGATCTTCCATACCACCCCACTCCTGCCGTCCAGAAGAGCCAGCACTCTGATTCCCCACCAGGGTTGTTTCAGTGTGGCCCAGTGGTGAGCTGAGCCTCCACCCCTTTCCATTAGCAAAGAGACTTTAAAAGGTGGTGCCTGACAGGCTAGTTAACACTGGGCTGCCCTCACACAGTCGTAGGGTCCAATGGTGGGACTTAGCCTCCATCTCTCCCTGACATCAATAAGAATAGGGTGTTACAGGTTGGAGGGAGTAGGCACCCCACTAACCCCCAACACATGGTGTCAGTGAGACCCACTGGGGTGCTGAATCCCCATAACCATCCTGAGGCAGTAAGACAGAATGAGATGCCCAAGCAGGGCTAGTTGGCAGTTCTCTTCCTCTTACCCTGGTGTCAGTGGGGCCAGCAGGTAGCTGACCCTGTACCCACACCCGGCATCAACAAGAAGGAATGAAGTGGGAGGAAGGACAGAAAGCACTTCACTTCTCCCCTCCCCTGGTGTCAAGAAATCTACTGGGGAGATGAACTTCCACTCCTACTAAAAGGCAACACAATGATATTAACGTTCCCACTTTTGGGGGGAAGGTGTCAGAAGGGCCAATAGGTTAGCTGAACTTCTACTTGATCTGTCTGCAGTGAGACAATGTAAGTGCCCACTTTTGCTGGGGTATTGTCAGTAGGGCCCAGTGGAAATCTGTACATAACCCCCCAGTCCTCATACTACGCCTCAAATAGGATGACTTCCTTCTAAAAAGTAATAATAAAATTAAATGGGTTACAGAGTCATATAATAACTCACAATGTTTAGAATACAATGGAAAAATACTCATGACACCAAGAACAAGGAGATCACAGAATAAATGAGAAAAGACAATAAACATACACCAACACTGAGATGAAACATCTATTGAAATGATCAGACAAGGATTTTAAATAAGCTGTCACATAAATGCTTCAATTAGCAATTATGTGTTCCTTGACAGAAATGGGAAAAATAGAAAATGTAAACAAAGAACTAGAAGTTATAACAATAAAAACAAATGAGAACAGTGGAACTGAAAAATACAACAATCAAAAAACTTTGCTGAAGAGTAGAGTGGAGATTACAAAGCATAGAATCATGAACTTAGAAGAGATCAGTACAATGTACCATATGTACAGAGAAAAATAGACTGAGGGGTAGAGATGGGAGAAAGAACAGGATCTCAAGAAGCTGTAAACAGTAAGAAAAGCACTAACATTCATATCATCAAAGTTCCAGAATGAAAACAGAGAACAAGTACGACTGACAAAGTATTCAAGAAATCATGGCTAAAAAGGTCCCAATTTTTTAGAAGACAAACACAAATTCAAGAATCTGAGCAAACCCAAAGAGGAAAAACGCAAAGATATCCTTGCCAAGATGCGTCATAATTAAACTTCTGAAAAGTAGAGACAAAAAAAATCTCGAAAGTGGACAGGCAGAAACAATGCATCACTTATTGAGAAACACCAATTCCAATGACAGCATATTTCTTGCCTAAAACTCTGGAGTCAGAAGCATTGACGTAACATTTTTCAAGTGCTAACAGAAAAGAACGCTCAGCCACAAGTTCACACTTTCTATATCCACTTTCTTGTTTGACTTGTATTAATGGACTACTCACTCATCTTTCTATATCCGGGACTGCCGTCAGCCTTCTCCAAAAATCTAGTCACAGCATTTCCAGAGTGATCTTTCTGAAAATGAAACAAATTTTTCTTATAAAAATATCTGATGGTGTTATGAAACTTTTCTCTCTTCTAAGTTACCAGTTAAAATCCTTCAATGGATTCCCATCTTTCTTGGAGTAAAATCTCACATCCAAACTCTCTTTGTCCTTTTGGGCTGCTGTAAGATTATACTGCAGGTTGGGTGGCTCATAAAAAACACGCATTTTTTTCTCACAGTTCTGGAGGCTGCAAGTTCAAGAATAGGGTGCCAGTATGGTCAGATGAGGGCCCTCTTCTGAGTCACAGACTTCTCATTGTAACCTCACATGGCAGAAGAGCTTCAGGAGCTCTGTGGGGTCTCTTTTATAAGAGCACTAATACCATAATCATTTCCCAAAGGCCCCACATACTAATATTATCACCTCCGGAAATTAAGATTTCAACGTATGAATTTGGAGGGGAACACAAAGACTAGACCATAGCACTTACTATACATACATGGACCATTCATGGTCTGGCTTCTACTACCGTCTCCATCGTCTTCTTTTCTTACACTCCAGTGAGCATTTCTTTCTTTTTTTCTTTTCTTTTTTTTTTTTTTTTTGCAGTACGCGGGCCTCTCCATGTTGTGGCCTCTCCCGTTGCGGAGCACACGCTCCGGACATGCAAGCTCAGCGGCCATGGCTCACGGGCCCAGCCACTCTGCAGCATGTGGGATCTTCCTGGACCGGGGCACGAACCCATGTCCCCAGCATCGGCAGGCGGACTCTCAACCACTGAGCCACCAGGGAAGCCCCAGTGACATTTCTTATACTGATTATGAATGGAACTCCTTTCTGGACTGATGCTTAACCATTCATTTTCTGGCAAACATGAATTTATCTTCTCTTTTCCTCAAAAATTCACCCTTCCTTCATGTTAAATATCCATTTCAATTGCCTTCTACAGGAAGCCCTACTGATATCCCCCATATACTACTGTCCACAGCATGAATTAAGGTCTTACCGTGTCTTCCTATATCACTCTGTAATAATTTTTATGGTAACTATGGATTTTTTTATTTGAGTGTCACAATACGTTGACTTCTAGGTGGCACGATAATGATTTTAGTAACAGTAACACTGGTGCCTAGTTTAACCCATGGCATACTTTAGGTGTTCAATAAATGTTTGTTGAATGAATGAATGAATGAATGGTCAGTTTGAAATCTTAATCATGTTACTTTTCAAAAACCTGTTAAAAAGATATCCACAGTTTTCCAGAAGATTAGGGACTTAGGATCTTCAACTTGATTTAATAGAGGAAATTTTTACTCATACATCATGCTTAAATACCTCAAAGTAAAACCATTAACCCAGGAATTTAAGGTTACCCATTTGGACTTGCAAGCCAATAATTAATATCTCCTGCCCCGACTGTATTAGATGGTTTCAATGTTCCACTCATATCTCCCCAGCACTCATCATTCCAGTATATGCTGATAGAATCATGCTACCACCTGCAATTTTCCACCTTAGGGCAGGCCAGAAATGTACAGGAGTTAATGTATCTGGGTGTAGCTTTCAACCAAGGAAAGAGGGGACTGGAAGATAAGTACTTCAAGTTTCTCACCGATTCTTGGGATAACTCTGAGACATGTTCTGTAGAGTTTCACAGAACTCCCCTGACGTACTGGCAGCAGTTCCCTGCAGGAGTAATTTATTCAGTAATGCACCTCTGTTGGCTTCCTTCCATGCCTCCATTCTCAATTCCCACTCCACTTCTGAGTTTTCTGGAAGCACCTCCCAGATGAACAGTTTGCATTCAAATTATTCCCCCAGGTTCTGCTTCTAGGGGAATTCAATTTACAGCCTCCTAACAATCCAGTGCTCCTTACAGAGCCATCACTGGTACAAGTACCAAGGCATGGCACATTATGTATCACCCCTCCTAAATCCTAATATTTTTAAACAGATAGGAAAGAGCATGACCTTGAAGAGAAAAATCGTTTATATGAGAATAGCCAATGGATAAAGGGAAGGAGAGACAGTGCCATTTGTTTTCCATTAATGATAGTGTGAAATTTATGGGCAGATGGTCTAACAGGTGTGACTATAATTTGAGGAGCCTGCTCCCTTGGTTACAGAAGACTGCTATTGTTATTATTATGGAAGCACAACCTCATGACTTTATTGCTTCACTTGATGTAGCCTTTTCCTTTACCCTTAAATCTTTCTACATCACTGAACTGCAACCAATGGATTTATTTTCTCCCTATAGCTCCATCACAAAAAAGACACACATGTGCACACACACACACACAGAGTTTTGTGTATGCCAGTGCTAGAAAAGACAAGCTCATGGTGCATGTATGCAATGGATATTGTACATTACAGGTCTCTGTGAAATAGTCTTCTGCAGGTTCCTATGTTTACTTTATGAATAATTAACTTTAGTAAAGTTAATTTCCTGAAGATCTTGATGAAGACTGAAGAAAAGACGTAAATTTTAAAGAAAAAGACTTAGAAACTTGCTCTTTTTGCCCTCTCTTTGTGTCTTAATGAACAAAGGATAACTGGGCCTTTTTTGAACTCTTTGCTTGAGTTGAAGACACAAAATGCAACCTGTACTCTTATAATATGTTCAGTTTATGAGTACACAAACTTATAAACCGTGAATTTCCCTAAAATTATTATACCATTTAGAAGATGTTTGCTTGGACGTTTACTTAAAACCAAACAATTGAGGTCTATATGTCCAAATAATTTCCTTCTCTCTTGCTGTCTCCATTTCAGTTTCCTGAGTTTCTGGGAAGGCCTGGTTTCCCCAACGGAATGATTTCTGATAGAATTCTGGAGGTCTGACCCAAGAAAAAAAATCCAGTATAGCCAATGAGTTGAGGACAAGAAGGTTTCCAATCAGGTAGGAACATTTAATCTCATACATTACAATCACCTTAAGTAAGGTGTGCTGATAGCTGGATATGATTTAACTGCTTGGAAAAAGATGCATATATAACCTACCCCACAAGGAAGCTGTTCTCAATTCCCTTAGAGGTTGTGGTGTTTATCAGAGAGTGCCTTGGGAGAAAATGAATACAATAACAGTATGATGTTTTTTTTTTTTTCATTTTTAGCTCATTGTTGCCAAGTACACTTGGTGACCTTGGTGCCTGTGGTTTAATCCCAGGAGGTTAGACATGTGGAACAGCACATTAACCCTTTTTAGTATTTTCTCCCAAGACAAATCATTTTTATAGGTTGTCTCCATGGTCTTCTAGTTGCTTATCAAAATTAAGCATCAAGTCTCCGAAGTGAGCAATAGCCCCAGTCAGTGTGAGGAAATCAGCTTGGTTCTTATTGGGGTACATCTTCTTGGTCTTGGCACAAAGTGAGTTCACATAGGGAGTTAGAAGGAGGAGAATGGGGCATGCGAAAGGGGAGTTCTCTGTTCTCATTTACCTATGCATGTTGAAACTCCACTAACAGTTTTATTTTCATTAGCAATTTGTGATAAAAACTTAGGGTAAAGGGAATAATGAAGCTGTCCCATTATATGGCAGGACAAAAGATAGTAGTGACATCAAAATCAGGGCCTATCCATCTCATTTGCAGTTATATACTCAGTGTTTAGCATAGCATTTGACCCCCCATCAGTATTCAATAAGAAGATGCGTGTTGAATGACTTAGGGATGAATTAATGAATGAAAAAAGTTAATATGGTAGAAAATGTGTTTTATCCTTGTAGTTTCATGTGTTGACTTCTGTATTTCAAGACCCAGCACTGTAACTGACACATAGAATATAAGCAGTAAAATTTTGTTGAAAGAATGAATGAGTCCCCACAATTCTAAGAATAATTTTAAGACCAACACAGACCCCATATCTGCCAAGGTCTATGACAGAAGTATCCAGAGATGAAAGCCTGGATCTCAGCTAGTGCTAGAGCTGACAGAATTTATCTAGTTTTCATAATTTACAGCTCATCCCATTACATCTAGGCATAGTACCTACGTGAGCCATACAATTAAATGTTGACTGAAAAAAAATGCACAACCTAAAAGTTGAGAATTATGTTTTATTTGGAGGACATACTGAGGACTTAAATCAGGAGACAGCCTCTCAGATAGCTCTGAGGGACTGTTCCGAAGAGGTAAGGGAGGGCACAGGATATTTAGGGGTTCTTGCAAAAAAAATCCCAGGTAGTTGGAACATCAAAAGATTACTGTTAATTAAAGAAACTAGACATCTTAAGTTAATAAATTCAGCACTTTTCTATATATGGTGAGATGTAAGAATCTGGTCTCATGGAAATCATTCCCTTGATATGCACTTTAATTATCTAGGGCCAGTATCCTGTTTTCTCCATCCTGAATCCCCTCAGGGTGCAGCATTGGGGGTGGCTTCAGTGGCTGATGGCTTGATGGCTGTAACATCCTTTGTTACTGAAACCGCAGGCTACATTCTTTGTCCACGTAAATGACTTGAGTATGGATAGTAAATCTGTGGATTTGCAAAACGTAATTCTTGGAGCATTTTTAGAAGGACAAAGTTAAGGGCAATTTCAGAATCACTAGCAGCTAAAATTGCTATTTATACTTTTCCACCGGTAGGTAGTAACCTGCTGTTGCTATCTTCAGTATTCCCAAGGGATAACAAAAGCCATTTAATTCAAGAAAGAAATGTAAACTTTAGCACAATGCAACTTCCACAAAACCAAACACACACCGAACTCTCACAGATATGAAGTAATAATCTAAAATAGAATCCTGGAACTAACTGGAAAAAAGAGCAAATGTACTCATATTGGATAATTTTATTCTTTTATTAATGTTTGATATATATATATGTATTTATTTATAAAATTCAGAGGTGCTATATGGAGAAATAGCTTTGTACGAATATTGTCTTTGTATGTGTTTATCAATAATGTATGAGATTGCCTCCTATGCTCCTTTTCCTTTATTCTCTTGCAGGCAGTAGATGTAGTTATCAGTTGTTTTTAAAATTTCTAGGCAGCCAAAGGACTAGCATCACTTAAATAAAGAAGGCAAATTGTCCCAAAGTAGGAACAATTTTCCTTCATTATGGAACATAAAGTCCTCATATGAAGGGGGAAGAATTTCATAGCTAAAAGCTTTCAACTACAGAAGATTTATGAGTAACTATGTATGTTGTTTCAAAGTGGACTCTCTATAATTAATGTCTAGGGGTTATCTTTGGTATATAATGGATTTTGATTTTTTTTATATTATTAGATAATATACAAAATAATATGTTTAATTATATGTAAGTTATGAGAGATAATAAAAACTCCTGCAAACACACCACCGAAACTAAGAACTAGAATCAAAACTGCTGAGTCTTCTCTCTGTTCTCTACCCTGATCCCACCTTCCTGCTTTCACCAAAGAAATCACTCTGATCTTGGCTTTATGTTCAACATCCACATAATTTTGCTTATTATTGAGATTTATAAAATTGATATCATACTTTAGTCTTCTGTGCTTGCTTTTTTTACTCAACATTATGTTTCTAAGGTTCATCCACTTTGCTTTAACTAGTGTTCATTCATTTGTACTACTGTATAATATTTTATTGTATAAATACAAGAAAATGTGTTTATTATTCTATTAATGATATTTGGGTTGTTTTGGGCCTATTACGGACAGTACTTCCATGAACATTTATTTTAATGTTTCCTGGTACACATGTGCAAGATTTAACATAAGTAAAAGAGTAAACATACTAAGAGTAGAATTGCTGAGTTGTAGGGAATTCAAATATTCAACTTTAAAAAATAATGCCAAAATGTTTTCCAAGTTATGGAATCAATTTTCAGCCCTTTTGCTCTATAGCTTCACCAGTTAGAATGGCCATTCTAGTCTTTTGTTCCTTGTATTAGTCTGCTCAGGTTGTCCTAGCAAAATACCTCAGATTCAGTGGCTTAAAAAACAAGAGATTTATCTTCTCACAGTTCTGGAGGCTGGAAGTCCAGGATCAAGATGTTGGCAGTTTTGGGTCCTCCTGAAGCCTCTTTCCTTGACTTGCAGATGACCACTGCTTTCTAGCTATGTCCTCACATGGCCTTTTCTCTGTGTGTATACATCCCTCTTATCTCTTCCTCTTCTTACAAGGACACCAGTCATATCAGTAAGGGCCCCACCATTATGACCTCATTTAACCATAATTATGTTTTTAAAGTCCCTGTCTCCAAACAGCCACATTGGGAGATGGGGCATCAACATACGAATTTTAGGGAACACAATTCAGTCCATAACAGTTTTAATTTGTATTTCCCTAATTACTGACAGGCTGCGAATCCTTTCATTTGTTTAATAGTTGCCTCTGTTTCCTATTCTGTGAAGTCCAGAGAATATCTTTTGTCCATTTTTCTACTGTTTATCTTTTTCTTACTTATTTCTATGGTTCTTTAAATACAAGCAAATAATCCTTGGTCAGCTATATATGACACAAATAAGTTATTTCATTCCTTATCTTTTGATAAATAGCGGCTCTCAATTTTAATGAAATCAAATGTATCTTTTAGCTTAGTGTCTTTTTGTTCTACTTAAAATGTCCTTCCCTAGTTTAATGCTACCCAGATATAGTATATTTTCTTCTGAAAGTTCTAGTGTATCTTTGTTTTATATTCAAGCCATTAATGCACTTACAATCGACTTGTCTGTATTATCCAATTTCTTTGTTTTCTTATGAATAATTAAGTTTTCCAGGACCATTTTGGAATGAATGGATTTTTTAGGTGTGTCTCAGCTGTTCTTGCACATTCACATAAATTTCAGAATTGGCAATCCTGTAAAACCTCTATTAAGTATTTTTATTGTAATTGTATTGACTATATAAATTAAGTTGGGGAAAACTTACACCATTATGATGAGTCTTTTCTATCCATAAACAAGATGTATCTCTCCATTTATTTAAGACTTCTTTAATATCTTTCAATAAGGTTTTATTTTCTCCATAAATGTCTTGCACAATTTTATTTAGATTTATTCCTAGGTAGTTTTTTTTTCCATTTTAAATAATTTTTAAGCTCTCTCTTTGTTCCTGGATTTCTATAGAAATCCAATACATTTTTGCATCTTGATCTTATATCTAGCCATCTTGCTAATATTGTTTTTTAGTAAGAGAGAGGATTTTCTTAGCAAAGAGGAATAAATGTAAAATTAAATAAAAATGTTATCGGTCAGCTCTGGTCAATAGAACTTTCCATGATAATGGAATTGTTCTTAGTGCTGTCCAAAACTATAGCCATTAGTCACATGTGTTTTTAAATTTTTAAATGTAAGTTCAATAAAATTAAAATTTAAGTTCCTAAGTCAAACTTGCCCACATTTCAAGTGTTTAATAGCCACTTGTGACTAATGGACACTATACTGTACATTGTATGTCTAGACTATTAGACTGTGAAGCCATGGCGTCCCAGGATTTTATCTTTGTCAATGGCATAGTGAGATCTTTCATGTGACAGTTATTCTGTTATTAAAAAGAGAAGTTACTTAACCTAGTCATCCCTAACTTTTTAAAATAATCCAACATAGCTTTCACCATCCATGAATTTCTTGAATCATATTTATGTTTCTTAACTATTTCTTGTGTCAAGTGTTCACTTTGTAACAAGTTCACTGTCCTAAAATGGCACATACCAAAGTATCAAGAGTTTCCCTTATTCCTGATAAGCTGTGATTGGATGAAGAAGACCTTATTACCCTGCCTATCTGATTTTTATTATAATCAGATGTTAATCTGTATCAGTCTCCATATTCAAAATTACCTTCAAAATTATATGTTATTCACATGATGGTTGTCTTTATTTCATTTAGCTAGTATCATGACCTTATAAATGCAGTTTTGGTCATTTTCTCCTAAAATCTCATATTTATCTGTGTGGAAATACATCTCCTACTTCTTTGCCCTCTTATAAACTCTTCCTGTAATTTAATCCTCATGAGCTTTATTTCCCCTAATTTTAATTACTTGATATTTTGTAAACCATTTAAGAAATGACTGGTATGCTCTTTTTTTCAATCATCTATACCTTTAAACAGTGTGTTGCAATAAGAAATAGTACTGGTAATCAGAAGACCAGAGTCCTAGTTTTACCCATAAAAATGAACTATATGTGCATTTAAATAAGGTTTATTCTGATTCTAAAATTGTTATGATTATTTAGAAAATTATGTTTGAAATATGACATTATTCAAAACCAATAGAGGTTTGAAATCTATTAAAAATCTACAAAGAATTCACCTATTTCACCTTTTTCCCTGATTTGATATTAAACTGTAATCCTTCATCTTTCACTTACAGCATGCTGTAGCTGCTGTTGACACAAAAACAAAATATAATGTCTAAATATTGTGTGCTTGTTTTTTAAATGAATACTTTTGTTTAAAATTGTCTTTTACATAGATCTTGATTCCCTTTTCACAACTTCTCCATTCCCCATGCTACTGCAATCAATCACTCATGATAGAAAATTATTCTCTTTTCTGTTTGCTAAAGCTCTTTTTAAAATACCAAGTTTCAAATTATCATCAATTCAAGAAACTTTGGGAAATGAACTTCATAATTTCCAGAACGAATATTTTGTTTCACTGGCTACCAGGACACCATCTTTTCCTAGATTTCTCCCCTCCTCACTCACCATTCCTTGGAAGTATCCCTTGGTGATGCCTCCCATCCCTCAATGTCTGTTAGAATGCCCTAAGTCTCATTCCTGGCCCCCTTCTCTCTCCATCTACCTTAACTACTCATGAGTTTTAATCTAGTCCCATTACTTTAATGGGAAGATGACTTATGACTCCCCAATTCATACTTCTAGCCCTAAGCACTCACCTAACCTCCAGACTCCTAATTCCAATTTCCCACTAAATATCTCCAATCTATGCATAATAGACATTTCAAGCTTAGCAAATAAAACTAAATATTTTGCTTTGATCCATCCACTGCACTCCAGTTTTTCCTGGCTCCATAACTCATCCAGTTGCTCAGGCCAAAAATGTTAGATTCATCCTTAAACTCTCACTTTCCCACAATTCCTATGTCCAGTCCATCAGAAATTCTTGCCAGTCTAACTTGAAAATACATCCTGAATCCACCTACCTCTCACCTTACTCTTGCCGTCTTTACTTACTCCAAGCCATCATTGCTTGCCTCATCTAATGCAATAGGCAGCCTCTTCCACAACCTCCTTGCTTCCTCCCCTCTTGCCCCAATCCTTATAGTCTATAACCAATACAATAACCAGAATAATCACAAAAAAAACATGAATCATATCACATAATTTCCCAAAACCTGTTCCCATCACTTTAGAATAAAAATTAAACTTTTTACCTGTCCTACATGCTTTATTCAGTATTTCTTCTGCCCTACTCTCCAAGCTCATTTACTACTACTATTCTCTCACACACACATCCAGATTTTCTTTCTGCAGTGGCTTTCCCAACATCAGGGCCTGTGCACTTGCTATTCCCTAAAACCTGGAAGATTTTAAAAATCTGTAAGATTTCTCCAAGAAGATCTTAGGAGGTATTTACATTTCATTTTGTAGAGACATTTGGTAGAAGACATTTTTGCAAAAGATAGATACATTTTACTTTGGCGGCTATTCACACATCTGGCAATTTCCAAGTTGGTTAAATAACAAATGTGAATTGATGAAGCTAAAATAAAAGAACTGTAGTTGTTGAGACCTATGTGTTTTAAACCGTGAACTATGAGGAACTGTAGACATGCAAACTACACCATGGTTTCAGTGTTAATGTGTGAGAGTTAGCTAAGGTATTTTCCAAATACTCATTACTCTCTAAAGAGCTTCTGAGCAGGAAATCAGGACAGGGCCTGTGGACCTGAATTTTATCCAGTACCTCAGTTGATTCTGTTGCAAATGGTTTTCAGTCAGCCCTTTGAGAGACACCAAGCTGGGGTATTTGCCCAGATATGATTGCCAGTGGTCATGCAAGTCACCAATGAGATACAGTCGAGAATCAACAAATGACTGAAAAGAGTGACAAAAGAAGAAGAGGATCCAGTAAGGACCAGTAGAGACACTATCCCAAGCACTCTTGGCTAGGAGTTTTACAAATCCATTCATATACATGGACTGATAGTTAACAGCCAAATGGCACTGCATATTTTTGTAAGTTGCTGAGTATTAAAGTGTATGGCTAAGCATCATAAGTTTTGTTAAATTCTATTTTGGTTGCTATAAAATTAGTTTTACATTGTGTGTCATAGATGTGGGGATATAGATGTGTAAATATATGTCATTGTTTCAGTTCTTCAGCTGATACTTCATAATGTCTTTGTAACTTCTAAATGAAGGACCTCTTCAAACATTGTTTAGAAAGAAAAGAATCTGTTTACCTCTGTCCACCTCCCTGTCTTCATCCCCTTCCTTGTCCCTTCGCTTCTTTTTTTTTATATCTTTACTGGAGTATAACTGCTTTATAGTGCTGTGATCCCTTCCCTTCTTGAACAAATTAGTCCATTAAGTGAGGTAAAATAACCCTTTGTCAGCATGGGGGAGGTGGGCATTCAAGGAACCACATGACTTGGCATTGGGTCTCAGAGTCTGAGAAAGGGGAGAGGATGTCTGCATAAGAGAGCCTGGTGTTGACTGCTGAAGTCTGATTCGTGTGAAAGGGCATCCACATGAGGAAGTGGCCTTGGCAACCACTCTGTACAGATAGTCATAACCCATGCCAGGTGGAGAAAATGGGTGGGATGGGAAAGTGGCAGCTACATGAAATTACTTAAATACAGGAAGACTGATCAAATAAGTAAGGATATTAAGGATATGGTAATCAGTGTTATTTTAATATCTGTGGAGGGAGTTAAAATATGAAAAGGGCAAAAACTAGAAGGAAAGGGTGTTGAAAGGGAATGGAGGATGTTAATGTGAACAGATGATTTTCAATATAGAGACATTATAGAAATAAACATAGACAATATGTATGCATATGTTTATGAATGTGTTTATGAATATGTGTAAATGGTTATGAATGTGTGTTTTCATATGTGTGTATGTATATATGTACCTAAATCCCCTAGCTCTGCCCATTGAGAGTACCTGGGACCACTACTTCCCAAGAGCAATGAATACACCTAGTGTCCAGATCTTGGTTTCTAAATACAGCTCTCCAACTGAAGAAACTAAAGCTCTTTGGAGAAATGGCTGATTCTAGAACCACTACAGGGAAAATATAAGTTGACCCTAGAACATATTATTGTTTCAAGAAGTAAGGGATCAGCCATAAAAAGAAATGAAATTGAGTTATTTGTAGTGAGGTGGATGGACCTAGAGTCTGTCATACAGAGTGAAGTAAGTCAGAAAGAGAAAGACAAATACCGTATGCTAACACATATATATGGAATCTAAAAAAAAATGTCATGAAGAAACTAGGGGTAAGACAGGAATAAAGACACAGACCTACTAGAGAATGGACTTGACGATATGGGGAGGGGGAAGGATAAGCTGTGACAAAGTGAGAGAGTGGCATGGACATATATACACTAGCAAACGTAAAATAGATAGCTAGTGGGAAGCAGCCGCATAGCACACGGAGATCAGTCCGGTGCTTTGTGACCTAGAGAGGTCGGATTGGGAGGGTGGGAAGGAGAGCGATGCAAGAGGGAAGAGATATGAGGATACACGTATAACTGATTCACTTTGTTATAAAGCAGAAACTAACACACCATTGTAAAGCAATTATACTCCAATAAAGATGTTAAAAAAAGAAGAAGAAGGGAGATATCAAAGAATAATTGGGAAACATCAAAGGATATAGAAGCCAAACTGAAGGGGTTTCCACTGGACAAATCTTGAACAACCTAAGCCTCAAAATAAATAATGGTAGAAACGTATTATAGTCAATTGAATAAAATAGGAGTCTATGAGTTCATACTGATTTTAAGAATTAAATTGAGTAAATTATGTTTGATGAGGAACAGGATATTTACATAATTACAAAGTGCCTTACCACAAAAATTATTAATAATGAAGGAGAAAAAAATAACGTTACAATGGAGAAGACTGGGTGATACACCTTAATCAAATGAGTAACGTGATATTCCAGTAAGGTTACAAGTTAAAAGTTTGCCGAAATTGTTTGATAGGAAGCAGTGAGAAGAACAGAGCTTCACCACTGAGTTATTCCTGCCAAATACACATATCCTGAATAATCATGAGACAAATACAAACGGCTAAATCCTACAAAATAACTGATCCATATTCTTTAAAATTTTCTAGTTCATGAAATTCAAGGGAAGCCTGAGAAAATTTTCCAGATTAAAAAACTAAAGAGACAGGACAGCTAAATGCAACATGTGACACTGGGCTGATCCTTTTATTATGAAGGACATGATGGGGATAATTGACAAAACTTGAAAGGGGTCTGAGGATTAGGAGCTCTGTGGTCATGTGTCAGTGTTAATTTCCTGATTTTCATGATTATATTTGGATATATGTTTGTAGGAAATACTAGAGGATTTGGGGGAGACATTGCATTGTGTTGGCAACTACTCTCAAACGGTTTGGGAAATAAATTATTTGTATTGTCCTTTCAATCTTTTTTTAATTTTTGAGATTGTTAAAAGAAGGCAAAGAAAGAGGAGAAGACCCCTGAGTCAGGTAACCCTCCTTTTCCTGGCGACTGCCATAGTTAAAAGCTCAGTTTACAATGGTGGTCAGTTTTTCAGTCTATTTGTGCTAATTTCTGTTACTAACAACATAGCATCTTATTTTCTATTTGAGGTTTTTGGCTTTTTCCTAATTATGCTTTTGCCTTTTATTCTATCAAATGTCTATGAATTTGATAAAGTCCTCGGTATTAAAACAAAATCAGTAAGATTCATAAAAATAAAAATAAGTTCTTGGAGAAATTTATAAATTTCTACCTGCATTCAAATTGGAGTAAGTTGGCAAGAAATTTATAAGGGGAAAATACTATAAGGAGCACTCCCATTCAGAAACTCAAAATGGTTGCACGTGTTTCTCCTGTAAGAGGTCTGTGATGAAACAGCAGGATGAAGGTTATATGTCCAAACTTAAATGCAATCTTTTAAATCACCTTTCATGTCAGGCCATGTAAGAACTGGGCAATTCAAGAAGTAAATTAGAGCAATTCTTATTTTCAATAATTTCTTAGGTCAACACTTAGAATAATGAAAAACTTATCTTTAACTCCAAGAAATCTGGACAGTTATTAAAGCAAATGTGTTGTCCTACTGGCCTACACCTGGTTATAAACAGCAGTACGACTTCAGAAAACCCTGGACACTCAGTGGACTTTCTAAATATAGCTTTTTCTTTCTATAAAGGTGCTTTACAAGAATGCTATCTTTGTGAAAATGTGGCCTTTATAAAGGGTACACTAAGGTCTGTGACTTTTAGACCTAGAAAAGATTTGAAATATTTTCTTAGCCTGGGAATCCACATTTTAGAGGCATAGAAAGAGAAACCCAATGAAATTAGATATTTTGCCCACCATCACATGGCAAACAAGTAATAACGACAGCACCCGAGCCTCTGTCTTCTGAATCCATTGAACGCAGCATAAATAGACTTGCAATAACTGCTGATTTTCACTGTCCTCAACACTACATTTCTTCTGTGCCTCATCCCTCTTCTTTTAAGAGGGATGACAACATTATCTGCAAACTTCATCTATAACTATTTTTAAATTTTGCTATTTTGTAACTCATTTTTGAAAAATTCTGTTTCTATGTTGAAAACGTGTAAGGACATTTACCTTCTTTCTTGAAACACCTTTGCCTGCGTTTATCACATTTTACTGTTGAACTATTGTGCAGCAATAAGGACAAAAGCACGTCTAGTGGAGGAGATAATGTCAGAGGCAACAAGGTGTGTGTATGGGGGGGCGGGGTTAGAGTTGACATACCTTAAGGGAGATGAGGAGAGAGGGAAGAGAATAGAAATTGTATTTATTTGAAAAAATATGGCAAGTTAGAGAATTTTGGCTAAACTTAATACAATATAGCTTTCCTTAACTTAAATTCCGGGTTAACTTCCACTGTTTACATTGCCACAGACTAGGGAATAAACAAACTAAATAGATTTTTGGTAACACCATTTTGTGTTAATTTCATAAAGATTTCTACAAGACTTTTTAAAACTAAATTGAAAAACGAAAGTCTTGTCTTTAGCTTATTTTCCCTGCATGCTTGCACTTTAATAAGTTGATAAATGACATTTACACTCAATAGTTATGATTAATTCTGTCCCACAATTTTTAAAAGCACTGGGAATTGTGTGTGCGTGCATGCGCGCACCTTTACAACCAGTAAAATAAAGTTCTTGATCAAAAAATTATTATCACTTAGACTATTGAATAAAATCAGATATGTTAGAGGGGCCAGCTGTTGGTAGGTTTAAAAGTCACCGTAGGTGATTAATTCATGCAGCAGTGTTGCACGTCTCTCTTTAGATGAAGCACTTAGAAATATAACCATGTATGGCTCTAATTTCATATCTGAGACCTGTTTTATTTAGAGTTCTTTGGCAAGTGCTTGCTCTATGTGTTTTTATAGTCTTTGGTTGTGTTATAAAAATCAAAATTATGAATTAACAGATATGCAAAAGTGAAATCCTAGAAGATAGGATAAACACGAAGTCCTCTAATTATCACTCAAATAAGTTAGGTTGACACAGAACTGGGAATCAGATAAAGACATTAATAATTCATAATGCTGAAATTAAAATCTTCTAGTCGCAGTACAAAAGAAATCCTAATTTGTACCACAAGGTAATGAATTCAGTACTTTTCATTTGTTAAATATTTGCTTATTACCCTGCACCGTGCGTATAACACTGTTCCCAAATTTGGAGGGCAAACAGGAAAAACAGACACTCTCTACCCTCAAGTTGTTTATACTGCAGTCAGTGAAATTTCTCTACTTTGAGATCTTTTAATTCCTCAGTTCACTGTAACATCTTCTTCAGATGAATTGTTTTTTATTTGTTAAAACCAATGTTTAGCACTTGAAATAGTTTCTTCAATGTTCCTGATAGTGAAATAGTCATAATGCTAATTTCCAATACTAATTTTAGAGTTGATAGGAGAAATGCTCAAGAGTGATAGTAAAGTGATTTCGATAATTTACAAAATGTCTTGAGGTTTCCCAGATAACAACTTGTCTCCCAGACAAAAATGCACTTATTATTTATATTCCAAGCTTATAAAAATTTTTGTACTTTAATCATATAGAGATTTTACAACATCTTTTCATTCACATTTTAAGATATTTTGTTCAGTAGATTATCTCATTTTGAAACTATTGATTTATATATACATACTATGTAAATATTAGTATATATTTCTCAATGACTAGATTAGTGCTTTCTTAACCACTTAATTTTTTTTAATTCATATTGTTGTTCTTCAGCATTTCTGTTACTCACGGGAGCCTATCCTACTGACTAAAAAGCCTGAAAAATCTGAAAATCGCATTTAAAGTAACTGTATGGAAAGTCTTTAAAATAACGTATAATAATGGTAGAGAAGAAGAGTATTTAACATTGTCCTGAGATCATTCCATTAATAAAGAGATTAATCAATAATTCTAACATTCAGACATATATTAAAAATGAAAAACAATCATAATACTGAGCAATGACATTTTCACTAAAGGGAGATATTAAATATTGTATAGGAAACTAGTATCTGCAAAGCAGATAAGTTGGCAATGATTATACATATATTTAAAATACGTTGAAACAGTCATAGACAGTTTTTCTTTTTGGCTGAAAAGAGGCATATTGAAGTGTTTAAGCACTACTTCGACTGGAATAGATTAGACACTATACAGAAAACACGATTGCAGAAGAGCAGGTATTAGCAGGTGTGTGAATGTGTGTGTCTTTAATTAATGCATTTTCATTCATTCAAAAAGGAGAAGAACGCCAAATTTAGTTTAAAGGTAGCATTGTGATACGTTAAAGTTCCATTCTTAGACTTCTGCTGCTGTTGCTGTTCCTTCAGTATTCACAAAGAGTACCGTCCTGTCATTTATCCAAGTTAGAAATCTAGGAGCAATCCTAGGATTCTCATTGTAGGGTCCCCTACCTTCATGCTGCCCCCTCAATAAGTAACAAGTTCTTGGCTCTCCTGTAGAGGAAAGCTCTCTCCAGTGTACGCCCGCTCTGTCGCTCTCCGGGTCCAGCATCTCTGCCTCAGCCTCCCACTGAAGTCACTTCTAGTTCATTCTGTGCCATTTTTAAACCTTCCTCAGTCCTAGGCAATTGCCCTTTTAGAAGCTCTACCCTAAATGTTATCAGATGCATTAAAATGTGCCCAAGTCACATATCCAATATAATTTCTAGGTAACTATATGAAAGCTGAGTAACATTTCTGTTGTAGTGATATTAGTTGGAAATATTAATTACACAAGTTTTTCTCTCAATTTTGCAGATTTTTTCTTCATATTCTGGAGCCGTTTTTTTCAAGTGTCAAACAATTTTCTAAGTCCTTCTCAAACTCCTAGTCCCTAGTGAGTGTGCTTTTACTGTCACAGGGTTGAACAGCCCAGACAGCAAGATGTCTGAAGATGAAGACCATCACATGGGTGAGTAAATCAGATACGTGGAAGTTGGAATGCAAAGTGTTTGTAGAAAAAAAATACAAATCAAGGAAGAAATTGCAGTGTCAGTTAATATGATGTATATCAGATGATAGTATTAAAAAGCCAGGTGAAAATAAAATAACTTAATAATGTACATATTTGTCAGATTGTTCACTAGTGATATACTGCTCAGTGTAAGGTGAGAACCACAGATACTATCTTCTGGAAAAAAACCCTTTAAGCCCTAACAGGTTCAGTTTACAAATTTCCTCTCTAATAAATGGGAATAAAATAATTCACGATAAATTAATTATTTCCTCTTCTGAAGGTACTAATACTACAAATTCAGTCAGAAGATGGATCAAGTTTTTCGTACATTTCTCTCATTTCACATTTTTTAAATAAATGAGACTATATTTTGTCTAATGACTTCCAGAACAACTATCTGGAAACTGTTACTTCATTATATGTGAGACAGTATTTTAGGAGATATAGATGTATATTTAAATGGAGATATAAATATATAGCATATATACACAATATTTAATAAGACACAGGAAATATGGGATAGCTCCAGAGTGGTACAACCTATGTTCTGAGCTGCTTCGAAATGCAGTTCCTTTTTCTTTTTTTCTTAACATCTTTATTGGAGTATAATTGCTTTACAATGGTGTGTTAGTTTCTTCTTTATAACAAAGTGAATCGGTTATACATATACACATGTTCCCATATCACTTCCCTCTTGCGTCTCCCTCCCTCCCACCCTCCCTATCCCACCCCTCTAGGTGGTCACAAAGCACCCAGCTGATCTCCCTGTGCTATGTGGCTGCTTCCCACTAACTATCTGTTCTAATGGGAGTTCTCTGGGCACAAAGGGCTTTATTTTCTGTAATGAGATTAGAAGAAAGGATTTGCTAATAATTGCTTCAATAGCAACTAAAAATCTTGGAATCCCACCTTTCAGCGTTTTGAAAATCCTAAAGGGGATGTTGTCAGTAACAAAAAAATTGAAGACTGATAATGTATTTAAATTAATCATTCTTCAAATTCATCTGCCCTTTCACCTTTTAAATTGATTCATGCTTCTCAGAAAATAAAATATGCTAATCCGCATATCATTTTTCCACTGCGTAGAGCAACTATATCTAAAAACAAAAATACTATAATTTTAGTTTCCTTTACTATATTCCTCCACAACTTGTGTTGTACTTTCATATCTTCTTTTCATTCTGCTAGTGAGATATATTTACATATATGTATATATACATATATGTATATATACACATAATATTTAGATTTTAGATATTTGCATTATGCAGGGCAATCCATAAGATGGATAGATGCTTAATTTTAATACCATTGAATACAATTTTCATAATTTTATACTTTAATTATTTTTGGAAGCACACACCAGAAAGGTTAAAGCAAATTTGAAATGAAAAAAGGTGACCAAGCTGGCATTTTTCATTTCAGACTTTATATTTGGACTACTCAGTGGGACAGATTATATTATAATAACAAAATTTTGCTTTTGCAAGGGGGTCAATCTTTGCTTCTGCATTGCCTCATCTCTTTTAATCCCATCCAGTTTATTTTTCATCTCAGAAACTATATTTTTCATCTCTAGGAACTCAATTTGGGTTATTTTTATATCCTCTATATGTCTATTTAAGATGTTGATGCTTTCCTTTAACCTTTTTGAACCTATGAAAATTAGTTATAATAACTGTTTGAATGTCTTTGTCTACTGATTGTACCATTTTCAGTCTGTTTTCATTAATTAATTTTTCTCCTTGTTATGGGTTATATTTTCCTTTGTTTTTTCATCCCTGGTAATTCTAGATTGCATGTCAGATATTGTGAATTTTACTTTACTGGTTGCAGGGCGTTTTTGTATTATTTTTTAAAAATATTTGTAACTTTGCTCAAAGAGGTAGTTAAGAAATAGTTTGATCATTTTGAGGATTCCTTGTAAGCCTTATTAGGCCGCAACTGAAACAAGTTAGTCTAGGGCTAATTTTGTCCCACTACTAAGGCTATACCCATTGAATAGTCTGTGTATTGAATACTCTAGTTGATGCTGCATATATTAAATTATATCAAAACATATTTGTATAATCTTAAAGCAATAAATGCAACACATAAAAATATAAAAAAATTAACTTTTATTAAATAAAACAAAAATGTTTTCTTCTAGTAATTGTAGTATTTTAACATGTTTAAATACTGCATCCCTATGAAATTCATTTTGTTAATAAATATGAAAAGAGAATCCACCTTTATTTTTTACAGGTGACCAGGGACTTGTTCAAACACCAACATTTAACTGTATTACACAAAACATATGTCACTGGTTTTTATGTGTTATCATTATAATTAACAGCTTTATACAACCGTTGTCTTATGCTGTTTGTTTTTCAATGTCTAAAATTATTGTTTAATATATATATTTTTTTACTTTTAGCAGTTTAAGCCAGGAGAGTAAATCCAGTTCCTATTACTCCATCCTGTCCAGAAGCACAGGTCTTAAGTGAAATTTAATACCAAAGAAACAGTTGCAAATTTTACAACGGATCTATCACTGGTTCTTAGCATATCTTCCCACACCCAAGACACCAAGATAACTTCTACTCACTGTTAAAGCTTTATGATGAGCAAAACTTCCACCACTGTGCTTCCTTAGCATGTGAGTATATTTTTAATTTATTGGTTATATATATTCTCTAATTATCCATTATTTTGTCCTTCTTTTTGATTAGATATTGATATCCACATTTTCTTTTCTAATAGCTCACAGAAATTTCTCTCATTAACAACACCAATAGAAATAACAATAAAAATCGCCTTGGGGGACCAAATTTATATCACATTACCAAGTTTTCATTTTGCTCCCAAAAAACTTCTGCAAAATACAAGCACTATCTATCATCAGTATCCTTAGAACAAAAACAAGGCATTCTAATCTCAAAAGCAAAATATTTTATTTAACTTAATAAATTTCACATTATAAAAATGTTATCATAGCATCATCCTTAATTCCTGAGTAATCACTAATATTGGGGGATTTTTCTTTCAGTTATTTGAGACTAAGGATGATTTTATTCATCTCTACAGCCTGGTACATATATGTACAATGTTTGTCAAAAGGTGGATATTCAAAAAAATTCTTGACTAAATTATGGTAATTCATGTGATCAGTTCTGCAGTTCTTAAAACTTTAAATTACTTGTTAATTCTAAGAGAAAGTCAGATAATTTTTAGAAGGATTTCCAAACCATGCTAAAGTGTCAGCCTTCATTTCCTTGTCTGAGGGAAACAGGATAGAAATAGATGGTTTTAAAGTTCTCCAAGCTTCTGTGTCCTTTATACATCCACAATTTTAATCCTTATCATTTTCAAGATTTGCTAAATTATTTGAGGTGATCCACTCTCTTATTAAAGTTACATATTTTATGTCACATACTGAGCATATTAACAAATAACTTACTGATAAATGACTATGCCCATAACATCAGGTTAATCTGATTTCCATGAAATGAGCTATAACTTCAAGAATATTAATTCATCTAATAAGGGTGATGATTTACATAATGTTGCCTAAAATATTTCTCTTGATTATTTAAGAGAGTTTTCCTAGGGGGAAATAGCTGGGAAGTCAATAGAAAAAAAAAATACAACCATGATTAATTTAATTCCAGTCTAAAGGACTCCATATATAATGTATTTGAGAAAACCAAGTCACTCTTATAGATTCAGATAAATGGCTGTAAATATGAGATATTTTTAATGTAACCCAAATTATAAGAAATATTTTTTTGTATACAAACAACCACTCTTTTACCTAAAGAAAAATATAAAATCTGAGTTCATTGAAAATTTGCCTCATTGCCCTCTGTTAGTTTGTGCCTGCCCCATCCATAGGGGCCCCGTTAAGAACTATTCTATCATCCATACATCAGAAGAGAATGTCTGTGTTCTATGTTGATAGTCAGTCTAAACAAATATTTATACAGTTGAGATCAGAGATATACAATGTCAGTTCCAAATCCACCCATGATGGCACATATACCAGAGAGATGACAAAGGTTATACAGGCCTGTGAAATACTTGAATCATATTTTGCAACCCTTGAAAGAATTCAAGTTTGAGATTAGCAGAAACCAGGCTCAGTTCTGTCCATAATCCCCTTTATCTGTCTTCTAGCCAACAAAATGAAAACCTGAAGCCAAGCTGACAAATAGAGTGTGAAGGGCCTTCTACTGCATTTAAGAAAAAACTGAGACTTGCTACAGGTAGAAATTATCTTTTCTATTACTATTATTGTTGATGTTGTTGTTATTCATAGAAATAATGAAAAAAAGACCCTAAATAACATTATTCTGCTGGATTCTTTACTATATGTAACACAATAAATTAACTCGCTTCATATTATACTGGGCATATAACATGAAAACATGTGCAGAGAATAGAAATCAGTATCTGTAAAGACAAATGCCCCTGTGATACAAAAATCTATTATTTTAAGTCCAGACAATTAGATCTATTAAGGTGTAAGAGTATTTCAGTACAGTCCTGCTAAAAGTAAAGCTTAAAAGTAAATCGAAAAAAAAAAACCAGAAAACTGATGCCAGTTAGAAACAAAATATAAGATTATGCTATGTATATGGGACAGGATAGAACTCTGAATGCACTCACATGTAGAAAAGCAATATTAATGACAAGTCAACTAATGTCCTTATTGAGCATAGACATTCCAAGAAGGGTGAAGAGTACTGTATATTAGATGTAAGACTCATAATATTCAAGTTAGTTGTAAAAGAAACAAGGTAAATGCTTTCAGTCAATAGGATAGGCTGAACTGATACTGAGAATCCTTTCTTCCAATCTGAACACACAGTTTGTTATACTTGTGTTTTCTTTTATATGTTGCTTTTACATGTAGCAACACATAAAAAGCAAATGAACAAGCTTACAAAAAAGGGGGGGATCCCCAGTCTCAGGATTTAAGGGGAAAAATCAAATTCGACATTAGAGTAGTGAGGAGGAGTTGAAACCAAGAAATTCAAGGAGGGCCTGGAAATAATAAGCCTTGTTTTTGAGGGCTGGCTTTAAATATCCGTTGTCTTATCAGAAAACAGGTAGATGCTGTTGTCTTATCAGAAAACAGGTAGATGCTGGAAAACAATAGAATAATATCTTCAAAGTACTGAGGACGTATAGCTATCCAAATTAAAATTCTATACCTCATTTTAAAAAACTACTCAAGAACAAGAAGTAAAGAAATTTTCATTCATAGACAAAGAGGAATTACCACCCACAAACTGTAACAACAACAAAAAATGACTAAAGCAGCAGCAGCAGCTATTGGAATTGTCTGAAGGCATTAAAAAATATTCTGATGCCTGAAGCCAATGCTTGGAGATTTTTTTTTTTTAACCAAAGTGATCTAGGTGGTGTTTCAATAATGGGAGCTTTAAAAACTTCTCACATAATTCTCGTGTGTTTTAGGCAAGATTGGAGACCATTGTACAAAGAATGTTCTTCAGTAAGAAAGAAAATAAGCATAAAAAGAAGTAGGAGGGTGCACCGAACAGTGACCAGCAAAGAAATTTGTAATGTTGGAATGAATCTGAATAACGGTTGAGTGTAAAAAATAATAGCCAATGGGGGTATGTACAAAGTAAAACTAAAACACTAGATAATATACTGAAATACTGGAGATCAGATTTAAAATTTGAGGGGTCCATGAACTGCTTAGGAGGAAGATGAGATAATTAGTTTTCGACTTTTTAAAGTTAGAAATATATGTCGAATTTTTCAGAAAACACTAAAAATGAATACTTCATATATGATTCATAAAAAGGTAGACCATAAAAAGAGAATGAAAAATGTGTTTAAATGAAGTTAGTACCGGGAGGGATAAAACATGGAAAAATAAAGGAGAAATAGATCAATAATCACAATACATTTGATCACAGAGACAATAAAAATAAATTTAAAAATTCCAGTTTATGCTGCTTACAAAAGACATATATAAACTATTTTTAAGATGCAGTGCCATACTTCACTCAAAATAATTAATTATATACATGATAAATGATTTTCAAGATTACACATTTGGCATGATGACATGTATACAAATTGTTAAAACTCAAAGCAATCATGTATTTTTCATGGATTCATTTGCATATAGTAAAAAATTCAAGCATGGATTCAAAGTATTTATATTCAATTCATGATACCAGTTATCTAAGAAAAGGAAAAATGGGACTGAAATGAGAATAGAGGAGAAAAAAGAAATGTGTGTGTATCTGTGTGTTTGTGTGTGTGTGTGTGTGAACACATGTACAACAGTCAAATATGTGCTTCTTTCACAGCATGATTCACTGTATTCCATCACAATATTAATAAGATTTCATACAATATGGGCATCTCCGCAGAAATTAAAATTGTCACCTGCTTATATGTATTGGGCAATGAGCTCACCTTACTATTTCCATCCATTCTTCAATTAAAATCTAGAAATGTGAATGGGCTGTTAGAATTTAGTTAATGAGCCAATTATCTTTACAGAACATGCTAGTTATTCACAGCCTTTCCTTGGCTTAATTATGTTTTAAAATAGCAGGCATTCATTTTACGTCTTTAATTGATGGCTATCACACACAATTAGTTTGAAAATTCTTATCAATATGCTTGAAATATATTTGGTTGAATCATTGGAGTAATCTTTTTTGAACTTACCCAAAAGTATGTGTTTAGCCTTCCTAAACACAGTGGCACATTTCCAAATACAAAGTAGTTGCATTAGAATTATTCCTAATATGAAGACATTCAATATTTGTGGAAACAAATTTTCTCTTGAAAACTTAGCTTCCAGACGGAAGAAAAATAAGGGTAGAAATGTATTTAAAGGCAAATTTGAAGATGAGAAATCAAAATTCACATTCCATAGTGAAAGAAAAAGGGTTAGTAATTATATAGAGAAAGGCAAATGCAATGCAAAAATTATTGGAACATATTTTGCTCAATTACAAACAAACTTACATGGTAAGTTGTAGCTTCCATTATTGCACCAATTTTTAGCATATTTTAATATTTTCATTTTGAAATGAAAAATTTTAAAAAGTCATCTATTGTTTTTTTAGAAAGTAGAGTGGTTGAAGTGAAATAACTTCCAGAAAATGTGTTAAAATGGGGCTACAAAAGACTTAGGAGGACATAAGCTTGGTTCTTATTATTGACAGTTTGCAAATCAGCCATGGGAATACACATTATTTCCAATTTAAAATGAATGATGATTCTATATACATATATATGCATCTTATCATATTGATTATAAACCAAGTAAAATCTCATGAAATCTAAGTATGTTTGAAAAACTTAAACCTATTTTTATGTTTTTCCAAACACTAGAAAATGAAAGCAATTTCTGTTGTTTGTCATTTTCTTTTGGACTCTCTTGGCTTCCTGAAAACGATTATGTCAAGATATTGGAGAAATATTCATAGGAAGCAACAGAGGCCATGAGAATAGAAAACTACACTGCTTCCTCATTAGAAAAAATAAAATAAAAATTCCTGTCTATCCATTTCAAATTACACTCAGGGATGCTTATAATATACAATTTGAAAATTGAATACATACTAGTTGTCAAGTAGTCAGCCCGTTTGATTACTCATGCATTCCATCCTAAGTATGTTGTTCTTAGAATTCAGAGGGGTCCTTTAGTCACACCCCCCATCTTGACCACTCACATCTCCAGATTTTCCTACTTCATGGCATATTGGTGTTTAGCTTATTAAACAAATATTTGTTGAACAATTACTATGCATGCTAAGCAATGGGGATCAAAGATGAATGAATATTCATTTGTCTTTAAGGAGACACAGTCTACCGGAGAGAGGCAGAACTGTGAACAGATGACTGCATAAAGAGGCAAAGTCAAGTCTTATTTATTCAGAGGAAGAAGTCCCCGTGATCAAGCAACAAGTAAAATCATTTCATTGTGCAAGACATGGATTTGTGATTGAAAATGCAAAAGCATATTTCTCTTATTATCCATCATAGATGATCACCTATTATAATCAGAGAGATTTCTTACTGGCACAGCATCTAGAGGAGGACGTCATGCACGAACCTGTCACATTCAGAAAGTAAGGAAGTGGCACAGTGGGAACAATTCAGGAAAGTAAATAAACATGACAGTAGATTTAAAATCTACTTTAATTGTTCTTACTATTATTAATCTATTTGAGCAAGTAGTAGTTTTCATTGATGTTAGCATTTTTTCATCCATGACTTGAAATCAGACATTAAATATTAATATTATAAAAATATTACAAATTGAATTCATTCACAAATTTATAAAAATAGATCACACCAGAGACCTATTTATTGGAAACAAAGTAGGTAGAACAATCAAACTCATTTATAGTTCCTCCTCAACAAAGTGGACAGAAGTTTTATATGTAGAGGTCAATCCTGGGCCAGAGGCTATTTAATATTTTCATCAAGATTAGGATGATAGAAAAGCATGTGGATTTAGTAATTTACAGTTCTCTTTAGTTGATAAGACTGATTAATACTTTGTCAAGATCAAAATTCAACATGGCCATAATATGACCTTGACAAATTGGAGAAGTGGTTTAAAACAATGCAATTTAATAAGTCTAAGGGTCAGATATGGGCTTTAAAGGGATTGGGAAGGAAATGGAAATTATAATAATGCAGGTGATACCATGCCAGTGAGAATGCATTTGCGTGAGTAATATAATATGTAACAAATAATATTGAGTATGACTTGAGTCAAGAATATAACAATAGCTTTTATTTTTTTCTCTCTCTCACCATGGCATAGTGCTTACTCACTCACGAATATTTCTAATACATTTCATCAAAATTTAGTCATTAAATCCTGTATCCCTGCTGATAAAATTAAAAGTAATTCTAAGATATATAAATGAAGAGAAGGGTATAAAGGTACAAGTAAGTGGGTGGATATTAATGAAATTACTTTGTATTGTGCTTTACAAGTACGATTTATGCATTTATCTTGTTATTAACACATTCATTCATTCATTCATTCATCAATCATTACATATTTATAGAATTTCTACTATGTCCCAGGCACTGCATTAGGTGCTGGTAATACAAGGTGGGGGAAAGCAAGCATTGTCCATACTTCTTAGAGCCTGCAGTCTAAAGAAGAATTACTAATTGTAGTAAATATAGACAAGATACTATGAGCCATGGAACAGGCAGCCTTTCTCACCTGGAAGGATGAGGAAAGGCATCCCTTGTGAAACGTCTTCTTAATTGATGTATGAGGTAGGTAGCCTAAGGGGACAAGGGAGTAAAGGAGTAAGTATTTCTTGCAAAGGGGAAAGCAAATATTAAGAATTTGAGCCTCAAAAAAGGAATGCTTCACGTTGATATTACTGTCTCAACAAATACAATTAAATTGCTGGCTGTTAATACATTGCATAAAAGTGGAGGAGTGGATTTCTGCCAAAATTAGGGCATACAGTTAGGATTAGAAATGTGCTCTGTGATATCAGTGACTTTAACATTGCTGTGAGACTGGGAGAAAACACGTACAAAGAGGTTATCCTCTGGACCCAATGGCACTGCTGTACATCAAGGCTTTTGCTGAAGTAGAAAACCTGCTATTGATATTGAGATGCTCTTGAGTGAAACAATGACTTCAAATAAGAGTTCCAAACTGAAACTCAGAAAGACCACCAATCTGACATGACTTAAATTTGAACTGCTTCTCAGATAGGCAATTTATACTTTGGGGTAAGTGGAAACTGGGCTTGGTTTCACTAATGACAAAAATGACATTTTGCTATTAAATTTGGTTTAATATTTTCATTTTACAAATCCCTAACTTCAAAAACTCTCTAAGGGAAAGTAAGGGGAAAAGGATAGGACTCACTTGTTTAGTTACATTACCTTGAATTTTAATTTAAATTGAGCTGCGCTATCTCCACCAATGCTTGACTAGAAGCCTGCACAGTGAGTAGTTGTAATGGAGGAGATTGGCTCATTTTAATGGCCACATCTGATGGATCTCAAAGAAATTCAGGTAAAACAACTCTTTGCATAGTTCATAGTCAATTATTTCTACTTACAGAAAAATGCCAAAGCCTAGAAAACTTTAAATGGTGGATAATCAGCAACATTCACATTTTTCCTTGAGGTTTGCCAGGATTGTACAAACACATTTAGGCTTTGAAAGACATGTTTTGGAACTTTATTGGAGGTATTCTAAGAAATACCTTCATGTTAAAACAATTTCCAAATATTTTAGGAATAACTAGAATCTCTCTGTAAATAATTCATGCCTTAATTAATTATAATTATGAGAAATTAATACTGAAGTATTTCAGAAAAATGACATATTAAGAATGTGACACTGCTTCCATGTCATATAAGAGCATGAGGATATCTGTATTATGAAACTTACTGCATTTTGCTACAACATTTTTGTCTATCTTCTCTTCCAGATTACAAGCTTCTTTAAAAATAGACTGTGCACAGATCTAACTTTCTGGCCTACATTTGCAGCACTGGAGACTACTATTGAAATATTAATTCAAAGGATATTTTAGAAAACATTATAGACAGAACTCTACCATAAAAGAGCATATATAAATATAGCATATTTTCTGATGTTATTGAATCATCTTAAATATTGGTTAATGCAAATTTCAATCTCTAAGGCACTTCTACAACACACCTGAAAAATGATCGTCATCTTGTACTTGAATGTCCTCACTGAGAAAGAAATTGCCAACTCAAAATAAGTTTATTTCATTTTTAGGAAGCTCTAATTGTTAGAAAACTCACTCTTAAAATGAGTTAAAATCTCTATTCCTCAACTTGTATGCATTTTCTTGGTTTTTAAATTAGGGGCAACTTGATCTTTTTTTGATTTTACAGCTCTAACATAGCTAAAGCTGGCTTTCAGGTCCTTTGCCCCCTTACCTACTCTTCATAATTATTTTTATTAAAAGAAATATATTGTGGTATAATCTAAAAATATACTGACTTGAATGTACACTTTAATGAATTTTGACAAATGTAAATATTTTGTAACTTCTGTTTCCATCAAGGTAGACAATTTTCCTATTACCCCCTTTGCAGTTTTCCCTTTCCTCTTTGCAGTCACTCTCTACTCCATATATGATACAGGCAACTGCTGATATGTTTTCTGTCGCCAGAGATTCATTTTTCCTTTTCTAGAGAGTCATATAAACAGAAACATAAAGTACATACTCTTGTGTGTCTCGCTTTTTTCTCACCATAATGTTTCTGACATTCATCCTTGTTGCATTCCTCATAATTCTATCCTTCTGCTGTATGATATGGCATTGTATGGATACACCACAACTGGTTCACCCGTATAAATCTTTTTGGAGATTTTCTGATGATGGCCATTCTGACGGGTGTGAGGTGATACCTCAGTGTAGTTTTGATTTGCATTTCTCTAATGATTGGTGATGTTGAGCATCCTTTCATGTGTTTGTTGGCAGTCTGTATATCTTCTTTGGAGAAATGTCTATTTAGGTCTTCTGCCCATTTTTGGATTGGGTTGTTTGTTTCTTTGATATTGAGCTGCATGAGCTGCTTCTAAATTTGGGAGATGAATCCTTTGTCAGTTGCTTCATTTGCAAAGATTTTCTCCCATTCTGAGGGTTGTCTTTTGGTCTTGTTTATGGTTTCCTTTGCTGTGCAAAAGCTTTGAAGTTTCATTAGGTCCCATTTGTTTATTTTTGGTTTTATTTCCATTTCTCTAGGAAGTGGGTCCAAAAGGATCTTGCTGTGATTTATGTCATAGAGTATTCTGCCTATGTTTTCCTCTAGGAGTTTGATAGTGTCTGGCTTTACATTTAGGACTTTAATCCATTTTGAGTTTATTTTTGTGTATGGTGTTAGGGGAGTTTATTTTTGTGTATGGTGTTAGGGAGTGTTCTAATTTCATACTTTTACATGTACCTGTCCAGTTTTCCCTGCACCACTTATTGAAGAGGCTGTCTTTTCTCCACTGTATATTCTTCCCTCCTTTATCAAAGATAAGTTGACCATATGTGCGTGGGTTTATCTCTGGGCTTTGTCTCCTGTTCCATTGATCTATATTTCTGTTTCTGTGCCAGTACCATACAATAAATGCTGGAGAGGGTGTGGAGAAAAGGGAACCCTATTGCACTGTTGGTGGGAATGTAAATTGATACAGCCACTGTGGAGAACAGTATGGAGGTTCCCTGAAAAACTAAAAATAGAACTACCATATGACCCAGCAATTCCACTACTGGGCCTATAGCCTGAGAAAACCATAATTCAAAAAGAGTCATGTACCAAAATGTTCATTGCAGCTCTATTTACAATAGCCAGGACATGGAAGCAACCTAAGTGTCCATCATCGGATGAATGGATAAAGATGTGGCACATATATACAATGGAATATTACTCAGCCATAAAAAGAAACGAAACTGAGATATTTGTAGTGAGGTGGATCGACTAAGAGTCTGTCATACAGAATGAAGTAAGTCAGAAAGAGAAAGACAAATACCGTATGCTAACACATATATATGGAATCTAAGAAAAAAAAAAGGTCATGAGGGACCTAGGGGTAAGACGGGAATAAAGACACAGACCTACTAGAGAATGGACTAGAGGATATGGGGAGGGGGAAGGGTAAGCTGTGACAAAGTGAGAGAGGCATGGACATATATACACTACCAAACGTAAGGTAGATAGCTAGTGGGAAGCAGCCGCATAGCACAGGGAAATCAGCTCCGTGCTTTGTGACCACCTAGAGGGGTGGGATAGGGAGGATGGGAGGGAGGGAGACACAAGAAGGAAGAGATACGGGAACATAGGTATATGTATAACTGATTCACTTTGTTATAAAGCAGAAACTAACACACCACTGTAAAGCAACTATACTCCAATAAAGACGTTAAAAAAAATCGTGTTGGATATTTTGGTCATATCCAGTTTTACCTATTATGAATAATGGTGTTACACAGTTTTTGAACAAATTTGTGTGACATGAGACTTCATATCTCTTGGATAAGTATGAACTATTAGGTAATTGCTTGGTCATATGTAAATGTATATTTAACTTTAAAGCTTTCTTGCTACAAGCCCATTAACAATGTATTCATGTTTCTCTAGGTCCACATCAAAAGTTGATATTAACAGTTTTCTAAATTTTAGACATTATAGTGGTATGTAGTGGTATCTCATTATAATTGTAATCTGTACGTCTTTGATGGAGCAATCTCTAAATCTATACAAATTATATATACTTAATATATATATTATATACAATATATGTCAATATTTTAATTAATTTTTTATTGGAGTATAGTTGATTTACAATGTGTTAGTTTCTGCTGTACAGCAAAGTGAGTCTGTTATACATATACATACATCCACTCTTTTTTACATTCTATTCCCATATAGGTCATTACAGAGTACTGAATAGAGTTCCCTGTGCTATACAGTAGGTTCTTATTAGTTATCTATTTTATATGTAATAGTGTGTATTTATATAAAAAATATAATTAGGCACTTAAAAATAAAAGGAAGATATGCAAATAGCCAATAAGCATATATTCATAGATACATATACTTTACATTTATATATATAACATATCCATAAATATGTTTTTGCCATTTTCTCCCATTGGATTGTCTTTTTATTTTTGAAGTGTAAAAGTTCTTTAATCTGTATATAAGTTCTTTGCCAGATATCGATATTGCAAACATTTTCCAAGTTTGATCTTTCCTGTTGATTTTCTTAATTTTGATTTTTATACAATAGAAATTTTTTAAAATTTTGATACATACTAAATTGTCAATATTTTATTTTATATTTCATAATTTTTGTATTATCTAAAAATTGTTTTCTTGTCTTTAGACCATGTGTTTCCCTTTGTTTTCTTCTAGATGTGTTATAATTTGGGTATTATGCTTAGATCTATGAGTTAATTAGAGTTATTTTTATGATTATTTCATATAAAGGTCATGGTTACTTTTGTCTGTATAGATATCCAATTGTTCTGTTATTCCTCAAAAGCAGTGCTATCCAACAGAAATATAATATGAAGCACATATAATTTTTTTATCTCATAGTAACCACATTGAAACTGTAAGAATAAAGACATAAAAATGTTACCATATAATTTATATTACCTCATATATACAAAATAGTATTATTTCAATACATAATCAATATAAAAATATTAGTGAAATGAAGAATAAAGTTCAATGAAAAACAAACTACAGTGTCTATAAAAGGTATACCACAAAGTAAAAGTGTAAATTGTCTGTTAAATCTGAGAGTGAGCAACTAAGAGAGAAGCAAAAAGGCAAAGTTACGTATGAGATGTGGGATCTAAACCACTGGAGGATAACAATGATTTTAGAAAAAGAAAAAGAAAATAGTATAAAATACAGTAATAAACTTTATGAATAGGAGCATATCGACCAGAACAAGGGAGGTGGCAACCTACACACGATTACACAGCACCTAGAATGATGTCTTTGCTGTCGGGCTTGATACATTGCAAAGATGTGTGCAAATTCTGCTTCCCTTCTCTTAGGGATCACAGTCCTTAGATGCCTGTTGTAAATTTCTACAAACATATGATTAATGTATTTTGCAGTTTTCTAGTTGCTAAAGAAGGGCAGAAGTCTCTTATCCTTAATGGACAGGATCGGATTGTGGCATCCAAGGTTGGGAGTTTCTTTCTGGTACTTTAAAAATGCCATTTTATATTATTTTGGCTTACAAATCTTCTGACAAGTCTGCATAACTCATACTTGTATTTTCACATACATAACGTGTCATTTTTTCTCTGGTTGCTCCTAAGATATACTCTTTATGGCTGTTTTCAACAATTTAATTATGATGGTAGTGGTGTTTCATGAGATTCATTGGCATTTATCTATTGTTAAATAGTTTTCATCAAATTTGACCTTTTTTCTCACCATAGAAGATCTACAGGTGACAAGTTAGCATATGAAAAGATATTCAACATTATATGTCATTAAGGAACTGCAACTTAAAATAACAATGTGATACCACTACACATCTATCAGAATGACCAGAATCTAGAACACTTACAACACCAGATGCTGATGAGAATGTGAAGCAACAGGAACTCTTTTTTTTTTTTACTGAAGTATAATTGATGTACAATATAGTGATTCACGATTTTTAAAGGTTATACTCCATTTATAGTTATAAAATATTGTCTCTATTCCCTGTGCAGCACAATATATCACTGTAGCTTATTTTATACATAATACTTTGTATCTCTTAATCCCCTATTATACTGCCTCCACTTTTCCCTCTCCCCACTGACAATCACTAGTTTATTCTCTATATCTGTGAGTCTGCTTCTTTTTGTTATATTCTCTAATGTGTTGTATTTTTTAGATTCCACATATAAGGGAATTCTTATTCCTTGCTAGTGGCAATACCGAAAGGTACAGTCACTTTGGAAGACAGTTTGACATTTTCTTACAAAACTAAACATGCTATTTCCAAATGATCCTGCAATCATCTTTGGTGTTTACCCAAATGAATTGAGAACATATGTCCACACAAAAACCTGCACACTGTTTACAACAGCTTTTTTGATAATTAGCAAAACTTGGAACCAATCAAGATGCCCTTTGGTAGGTGAGTGGGTAAATAAAGTGTGGTACATCCAGACTGTGGAATATTATTCAATGCTAATAAGAAATGAACTATCAAGCCATGAAGACCCATGGATGAACTTTAAGTGCATCTTACTAAGAGAAAGAAACCAATCTAAAAGGCTACCAACTGTATGATTCCAACTAAATGACATTCTGGAAAAAGCAGAACTGTGGAGATAGTAAAAAGATTAGTGGTTGCCAAGGAAGAGAAAGAAATAGATGAGCAGGCAGAGCACAGAGGATTTGAGGACCGTAAAACTGCTCTGTAAGACACTACAATGGAGGACACATATCATTATACATTTGTCAAAATCCATAGAATGTACAACAACAAGCATGAATGGAAACTATGAACTTTGGGGGATGATGATGTATCAGTGTAGGTTCATGGATTGTAACAAATGTACCATCTAGTTTGGGATATTAATAGTGGAGGAGGTTGTGGAAACTGGGAGTATATGGGAACTCTCATTCTTTTCACTCAATTTTGCCATGAATATAAAACTTCTCTAAAAAAAAAGTTCATTATTTTAAAAGTTTGACTTTTATTTTTCAAATACCTACATGATTTACCTCTTGATATTATCCCATAAGTAAGTGAATCTCTGTTTACTGTGGTTAGACTTTGTTTTCTCTTTATTTCAAAGATTTGGTATAAAAAAGAAATGTAAAAATGTAAAAAATTTTATTAGTAATTTTTAGGAATCAGTAATTACAATGATTCTTCCAGTAGAGCAGCTTATACACCTTCGTATAGTTGCATTTGAATAGTAACTCTAAAGAAGGAAAATATTTTGTATATGCTTCTTACTCAGTCTTGCTCATTATGAAAACCAGAATCTTGACTAGAATGGTCAGTTGGAAATCCTTATATTTGAAAGGAATTTTTAAAACACAGGACTTGATGGAAAATATAAAAATATCCATGAAGAATAACTTAATATAAAAAGTAACACTATATTCTATATTATCATAACAGCTTTTTCTGTGTGACAGGTATATACAATATATGTAGCATTTGATAATAATTACTAATAATTCATGTAGAAGAACTAGATCTGCATCCTTGCCATATTCACCATCTCTCTAATAGTCAACTATTTTTTTTTGCGGTACACGGTCCTCTCACTGCTGTGGCCTCTCCCGTTGCGGAGCACAGGCTCCGGACGCCCAGGCTCAGCGGCCATGGCTCACGGGCACAGCCGCTCCGCTGCATGTGGGATCTTCTTGTACCCGGGCACGAACCCGCGTCCCCTGCACCGGCAGGCGGACTCTCAACCACTGCGCCACCAGGGAAGCCCCCTAGGTTCTTTTATTAACTTAACCTTTTTCTACCTCTCATTGAAATCTTGCTAACCACTGTTTATTAATATTCTTTCCATGTGCTTTTATTTTCACTATGATCATCCCTGAGTACTTCTGGGAAAATAGAATTTTGATGGCCCACAGATTTTTTTCAGAAAAAGCAACATTTAGATTCTTTGCAAGCTGTAAATGGAAATATGAATACCACTCTTCTTATATGAGAGCTTTAACATTTAAATCATTTTGTGCAATATTTGTGGAGACTGTAACAGTGTAAAGTTATTCTTCCTCCAAATGCTGCCTGATAGATTCTTGAAAAAGCATTGCTGTTAATAAATAACTTCTTATCTTGATATAACTTCAACATTTCTGTTCCCAAATGTGGGAATAATATATAGAAATACTTAAGTGACATCAAGATAAAATGCCAGATATATATATGTATATATATATATATATATATATATGTGTGTGTGTATATATATATATATATATATATATATATATATATATATATATATCATTACTGATGTAGAATCTTTGTTTAAAGAAAATAACTTCAATAGCAGAGGGAACTTTACCATTGCAGGCTTCAGGTAACCGCTATATTTCTCAGATTTCATGCTAAATCATAAAATGTGCCATATTGTGTCTGAAGCTATTTTTTCAACAGTCCATTTTCTTAAATGAACTAGCAAAGCAGTTAATACTGAGGAACATTTTGGCTCCCAAATTCTAAAGCCATTCTGATTATGCCTGGATGATCATGGGGACATCACTGGAACTACCAGAGGACTGGCTGAAATACCAGTGTTCTGGCCAGCTTATAAATTAGAAATTATACAGAATCCAATTTCATTTTTTTGTTAAGTAGTTCCTATGAGGCTTTTGGGATGTCAGTGTAAAGTCCTTTGATGTGTAACCTTTATCCATTAGATAGGGAACAATGCCAATCCCCGTCATAAATACTTTCACAATCTGACACTGAAAATCCACTGTAGGGCATAGGACCTGCAAAGAGGATATGAATCACACACATCCATCCACTCATTCAGACAATCCACAAATATTCATTTTTAAGTCTACTATATGCCAATAATGTACCGGGCTCGAAGATGCTAAACCGTGCTAAATGCTGAAACGGACATACTCAGTTCTGGCCCTCCTGGAACTTATGACCTACAGAAGTGCCTTCATTGTAAATGGTCAGGTCTCAGCCAATGCTATTATCATCAGCAGGTGACCAGATGATAGAGCTTGCTTTCTAAACCAGCTCCACACTCTTTGCTTTCAACATTTTTGCTTTCCTTCAAGGCACAGAATCCAGTGGTCAGTTTCTCCCAGTTAGTGAGGTTTGGGGAAAATGTACCCAGTGAACAATTCCTTGCAGCCTCACTCTTTCCTCACACTCCCCTCTGTGCTCTTGAGCTAAAGAGACCCGGATTCAAGTCACTTGCTCTAACCTTATTATTTTAAAATAGGGCTGCTCCTGCTTTGAGGATTTCCACTGGACCAACACAGTAGCAAAGCAGCACTGAATCAGAAGCAGGTAAATTTCAAAATGACAGCTCTAAAAATATCCACTCTCCTTTTCTTCTCCTCCTATCCCTTTGCTCTGAACACCTCTGCCCTGAGGCTTTGCCTTTACCCTCCTCTGATTACTGCTCCAAAAGGGTTTCCAAGAGCGGGGAGTATTTATGGTTTCATTTGCTCCCAAGTCCTTGGTGGAAAAGGATGCTTTCTTCCTGATTCTTACCAATTCCACACTCACATCGTTAACACAAAAATCATCATTTAAAAGAAAAATTTCCTCAGCTTCATATATCTTCTGGGCCAACACTGAAAGAATATTTTCCAAGAAACTATATCCTCTCTCCATTGCTTTTCTGAGTTTCACGTTCTTACCTCCAGTCTCATTTTCAACCCTTATTACGGGATGCATCACAAAAATAGAAGAAAGTTCTTTGTGCTTTCCCTGTACCAGCCAATTACTCTAATTTCGTCTATCTCTAACGAACAGAATGCAAAATCAACGCAAAGCCTGATTATGCGACCTCTTCCAAGGGAAAGGTCTGAGAGTTGTCTATTTACTGATGAAGCTCAGTGTGTATTAAGGGTTGACTGAAGCAATCATCAGGAATTTTCATCCCTTAAATTAGTATTTTCCACCAGATGCACATCTTTCATTTCGGATAATATAACTTTTAAGCTCAGGATACAACTGGACAAAAGAAAAGAAAAAAAGGGTAACCAACACAACATCTGCAGTAATAACACAGTAACAGCTATCATCCTTCCCTGAGGAATTCAGCCGACTTTATGGACACAATTTCGTACAAACTCATAAGAGAGCTAACAAAACCCAAAACCACTTCACAATAGCGTAGAGAGGTAAAGGTCAAAACTTATTACTGCCAGGCCCAGCAGACCATGGCACCTACCGGAAAGAGCACAGGACAGGATAACCTGGAAGCCTGTATTCCAGTTTCAGTTACTCCTGTAAGCATTAATAGGATCTGAGTGAACTCAGCCTGCCCTGCTTTTTCCTTTTATAAAAGCCTACATCACCCTCTCAGTAGAGTGAAACGCCACATCTGAAAAGTTGCAGATCTCTTTAGGAAAGAAACAAAACTCACGCTTTCCAACCAAAATGGAATAATTCAGTCAATGGAGACTTAATAAAAATCTGCCATAAAGCAACTGTTTACTTGAAATCTATCGTTTGTGGTATAATTTATTGGGGTAAGGAGTGTAAGGAAATCATAATTAGAGTTACCAATTATTCCAGAAATCAAGGTCATTGAGATCAGATTCCAACTTTGACCTTGACCCAGGCTTACAGAGATGTAACATGTCCCAATACCTCATATCCACCATACATGGGAGAAACAAGGTATGCAGACAGATCCTCTTATGTAGTGGTTTTAATACAGGGTCTCAGATTCGTTGCCATTCTTCGTATCCAGATGTGGCCATTTTCCCTTGAATTTAGGCAGGCTTTCCATGGCTTCAAACAATAGAGCAGGGGTCAGTAAATTATGGCTGGGGGGCCAAATCTAGCCATCTACCAGCTTTTATAAATGAAGCTTTATTGGAACACAGCCATGTTCCTTAGTATATGTATTGTTTCTGTCTGTTTTCACATCACAGCAGCAGAGCTAAGTAGTTGCAAAAGAGACAGTATGGCTTGTAAAGCCTAAAATATTGAGTGTCTGACACTTTATGGAAAAAGGTCCCCAATGCCTGCAATAGTATATAATGAAAGTGATGCTTTGTAACATCTAGAACTAGATCATAAAAGGTCATGCAGCTTTTGCATGATTCTCGTGGAATGCTTTGACTCTGGACACTCATTCTTGGGATACTCTATCGTGAATCCTAACTACCACGTTATAAGAAGTCCAAGCCACATGGGCAGCCATCTATAGGCACTCCAGGCAACAGTCCTTGTTGGGCCCAGTCTTCAAGTCATCCCATCTCAAGAGCCAGACATGGGAATTAAAATTATCTAGATGATTCCAGCTCCAGCCATTTGAATCCTCATGAGCTGACGTTTCAGATATCAGTCATGGAGTAGAGACAAGCCATCTCCTCTGTGTACTCTTTGAACTGCTGACCCACAGAATCTGAGCACATGTTAAAATTTTTGTTTGTTTCACCACTAAGTTTGGACTTCTTTATTATGTAGCAATAGACAACTAGAGCACTGTGTACACAGGAGATCTATATTTCACAGAGCACATACTTTTAGATGTGAATGTTGACTGCTCAATTTCTAAGAACGTACACACACATATAGGTACAAAATGTTTATGTATATGTAAATATTAGACCTATATAAACTAATCTATATTATCCATAAAATGAGGGGCCCTTGATAATGGCTAACATTTCTTTTCGGTATTTGTGTTCCAAGAACTGATAAATTCTTGCATTGTATGAATTTTCTCTTTTAACCCTCATAGCAACTCGCTGAGAGAAGTAATGTTATCTCTATTTTATAGATGAGAAAACTGAGGCAAAAACAGATAACATGTTCAAGAGAACTCAACAAGTAAATTTTAGAGTCAAGATTTGAACCCAAGTTCTCAAGTTTTAGATCGTTTACACATAGTCACCAAGCTATATACTGAGGAAGGGGATGAAAGCTGAAGCCATCACCTCATGCTCAAGAAGTTAGACCGAAACTTAGCAGGTATGGTTGAAAGAAGACAGGACTTGGAGTCGTAAGTCCAGAGCCTGAGTGATGAAATGAATTCTCCTCTCATCTAGATACAGGTTTGTTTTTAGAAAATGAAGAGAATCACTGCATATTTTGATTGTTAATTTCTGTACTTAATGATTACCAAAGAGTGGAAGTTTACCAGGGAGCTATTTGGCAATGACATAAAATATTGAGTCAAAATCAAACCTTTATTAAGTCTCCCTTGCATCAGAAATCTTTCCCACTCTTCATTTCTTTTTAAACCCTTTCCTGTCTACTCTTGGCCAAAGCTTGAAGTCTACCTTAACATTTGGAAATAAAATAATGAAATAGACATAACACAGCAATTCCAATGCCTATTGAAACAGAAGCTCTAAATAATTTTTCAGATAATTTAGGAAATTAAAAATATTTACATCATAGATGCAAAGACAGAAGTTATTTGTGTAATAAAATAAATGGTGAGACAAAAGGTTTCTGGTCAAGTAGATTTGTTTAAATATGAACACTAATCTGAGTTGTACCCCTGTGCTAAAACCCAGTGACAGGTTGCATACAGCTTCTAAAAGGATAGTTCAGTGCATTGGGTCAAATTCATGCCCTAAAATGTGGTATTATTAATAGTACTAGAAGATAGAGTGTGACTGTCTTCTGTGGGACATAGATGAAGACCCCAAGATAGACAATATCAAGGACAAGTTATGTAGAATAAGGTATTATCTCAGTCCTTGGAACATGTCATCCATCCAGGATAGAATAAGAAGTAGATTTATTATCAAGTACATGAAGCCAGAGACAGTAAGCAATGAGTGGTAGTTGGTTAAAATAGACAAGTTTTAGAAGTAGAGGCACAGATGTAGAAAACAAACTTAGGGTTACCAGGGGATTGTGGAGGGGAGGTTAAACTGGAAGATTGGGACTGAAATATACACACTACTCTACATAAAATGGATAACTAATAAGAACCTGCTCTTCTTATTAGCACAGGAAACTCCACTCAATACTCTGTAATGGGCTATTTGGAAACCACTCTAAAAAAAATAAAAGTGGGGCTTCCCTGGTGATGCAGTGGTTGAGAGTTCACCTGCCGAGGCAGGGGACACGGGTTTGTGCCACAGTCCGGGAAGATTCCACATGCCTCGGAGTGGCTGGGCCCGTGAGCCAAGGCCGCTGAGCCTGCGCGTCCAAAGAGTGTGCTCCACAACAGGAGAGGCCACAACAGTGAGAGGCCCACGTGCTGCAAAAAAAAAAAAAAAAAAAAAAGTGGGTATATGTATATGTATAACTGATTCACTTTGCTGTACACCTGAAACTAACAACACTGTAAATCAACTGTACTCCAATAAAAATTTTCTAAAAAATAGGTTTTAAGAACCATAGTCAGGGAGCAGTGTGGATTGGAAAGACCTGGCAAGAAATATTTCTGCATCCTCAGACAGTGCTCCCCAAGCTGGCTATTGCAAGGGTGAGCACTTGAGAGATCTTTGACCTAAGGAGGACGTGAGATTAACAATCTATCACAATGTGCATGAATTATTCTCCTCAGTGCTATCAGAAAACAGATGGCATCCTAGAGCAAGGGTCAGCAGATCTTTTCTGTAAAGGGTCAGATAGGAAATATTTTGGATTTTGTGTACCATACATCTCCGTTGCAACTGCCCATCTGCTGCTGTAGCACAGAAACCCCCATGCACAATACGTTAATGAATGGGTGCGGCTGTGTTCAAGCAAAACATTATGTACAAAACCAGGAGTCAAGCGAGATCTGATCAGTGGGCCAGAGTTTGCGGACCCCAGTTCTGGGTCAGTGTTCACAGCTGAATGAGTCATGAGGCCTTAAGTTCCAGGTCTCATTGTACTACTTTCTACCTGGGTGAACTTGGGTTCATCCTTTTATTTATATGGGACATTATATTCGTCAAGCTTCTCTAGAAAAACAGAACCAACAGCAGGTGTATACAATGTGCCCATATATATTGATAGATATAGATCTAGATATCGATATTAATACCTATATCTATATCCATATCTATATATAGATAGAGAAAGAGAGAGCGATTTTAAACAACTGGTTCACACAATAATAGAGCCTTGGTAAATTCAAAATCTGCAGGTTAGGCTATCTAGAGACTCTAGGAAGAGTTGCAGTTCAATTTCTGTAAGCCTTCTGGCAGAATTCCTTTTTGCAACAGGGAAGTCAGTCTTTGTTTTATTAAGAGCTTTAACTGATTGGATGAGGCCCACCCATATTATGGAGGATAATCTGCTTTACTCAAAGTCCACCACCAATTTAAATATGAATTTCATCCAAAAACACCGTCACAGGGACTACCCTGGTGGAACAGTGGTTAAGGATCCACCTGCCAATGCAGGGGACACGGGTTTGAGCCCTGGTCTGGGAAGATCCCACATGCCATGGAGCAAATAAGCCCATGCACCACAGCTACTGAGCCCATGCACCTAGAGCCTATGCTCTGCAACAAGAAGGCATTGCAATGAGAAGCCCGTGCACCACAATGAAGAGTAGACCTCGCTTGCTACAAATACAGAAAGCGCACGTGCAGCAACGAAGACCCAACGCAGCCAAAAATATACATAAATAAATAAATAATAAAAAATTTTAAAAAACACAAAAATGTCATCACAGAAATATCCAGAATAATATTTGACCAAATAACTGGGCATGGTGGTCCAGACAAATTGACATGGAAAATTTACCACCTAAGCCATAGTTTTGTCATCTTTTACTGAGAAATTTGACTTATCTGAACTATTTTCATACCTAGAAGATACTTTCTACAGTATCTGTAGAAACATGATTTGGCTCCAAAAACCATAAGCTAGAGCATTTCATTCCAGGTCCCTCCTCAAATATCCATGATAGGTAGAAATTTGACATCAGTAGTTCTTGAAATCTCCCCAGGTGATTATAATATGCAACCAGGGCTGAGAATCTGGAGATGTAGAGAGAATTTAAATTGAACTTTAGTTAAACAGTAAAACAAGCTCTGACTCTACTGGCTGGAGCTAGACAAGGGATATGCATTTAGTGGGATGAGAAGATAAAAAACACTAGGGAGTAAATCAAATGCTTTACACCTGTGCTTAGCTAATTGTTACTCAGGTAATTCAGACAATCTTACAGCACCTGAACCCTGAAATTCCTTAGTTCTGTTTAAAAAAATGTAACTCTTCAAGTAACTGAACTCTGAGAATCATGTAAATCATAAAGAAAAAGAAGAAATCTTATTTTCTGAGTTAGTTGATTTCATATATACTGTTTCACTTTCATGATATTAACTAGTTATCTTTCTTTCCATTTTATGTTTGAGGAAAGTAAGGCTTTAAAAATCTCAGTCATTTTCTCAAGGTCACTTGTTAAGTGTGTGGTAGGCAGCATAATGGCTCCTAAAAATACCCTCACCCTAATCCCTGGAACCTATTAATATGTTACCTTACATGGTGAAGAGGACTTTGCAGATATGACTGAAGTTATAGACCTTGAGATAGAAAGATTATCCTGAATTAACTCATGGAACAAATCTAATTCCATGAGTCCTTAAAAGCAGAAAACCATTCCCAACTTTAGAAAGTGAAAGAGAGAGATGTCCTAATAGAACCAGAATCAGAGTGATGCAACATTTTGGGTTTTGTAGGCGGAGAAAGGGGACTCTGAGTCAAGGACTACAAGTGACCACTGGAAGCAGATAAAGTCCAGGGAACAGAAACACCCCTAAGAGCCTCCAGAAAAGAATGTAGCTCTGCCAACACTTTTTTTTCTTTTTTAACCATCTATATTGGAGTATAATTGGTTTACAATGGTGTGTTAGTTTCTGCTTCATAACAAAGTCAATCAGCTATACATATACATATATCCCCACATCCTCTCCCTCTTGCATCTCGCTACCACCCTCCCTTCCCTATCCCACCCCTCTAGGTGGACACAAAGCACAGAGCTGATCTCCCTGTGCTTTGTGGCTACTTCCCACTAGCTATCTATTTTACGTTTGGTAGTGTATATATGTCCATGCCACTCTCTCACTTCATTGCAGATTACCCTTCCCCCTCCCTTTGTCCTCAAGTGTACTCTCTATGGCTGCATCTTTATTCCTGCCCTGCCCCTAGGTTCTTCATAACCATTTTTTTTATATTCCATATATATGTGTTAGCATATGGTATTTGTTTTTCCCTTTCTGACTTACTTCACTCTGTATGACACTGTCTCGGTCAACCCACCTCACTACAAATAACTCAATTTCATTTCTTTTTATGGCTCAGTAACATTCCATTGTATATATGGGCCACATTTTTTTTTTTTTTCAGTACGTGGGCTTCTCACTGTTGCGGCCTCTCCTGTTGTGGAGCACAGGCTCCGGACGTGCCGGCTCAGTAGCCATGGATTATGGGCCCAGCCACTCCGCAGCATGTGGGATCTTCCTGGAGCGGGGCAGGACCCGTGTCCCCTGCATTAGCAGGCAGACTCCCAACCACTGCGCCACCAGGGAATCCCAGTGCCACATCTTTATCCATTCGTCTGTCGATCCTGCCAACACTTTTACTTTACTCAATTGAGACCAATGTCAGACTTGTAAGGTAATAAATTTACCTTGTTTTGAGTCACTAAATTTTGGGTAATTTGTGTGAAAGCAATAAAAAACAAATACAGAGGTTCTACAAGAGCCAGGCTATATATTTATACTTCAGTATTTCTGAAATGAATTTAACATTGTGATTGATAGCAGCAGCAGCAGCTTCCATATGATCCCATCACACACCTGAGGAAAAGCAGCCTAATACAAAGCAGTGACAGCAGCAGGTCACTGCCCCACACTTGGAGTAGAGGGGGACTTGACCTACTGTAGCAGCAGCATAGCCTGAATGGGAACCCATCCTCCTGTGGCACTAGTCCCATCAACATTAGTCTAGTCTGCTAGCATCTGCTGAGCCAACAGGCCCCACATATACAAACCGTCCAACTCAGCAGTATTAAGTGAGCCAGGCTCAGGGTTTCCTGAAACTCATATCCAATGGCACTGGAAAGACCAGATATCACCTACAGTTATGAAAACATAAGAAAACAAAAACAGAACACTGGGAGCTTCAGAAAGAAAAGGGGAACAATGGAATGGGTGTAAACAAATGGGGTAAATATAAGAGACTATCATTAGCCTCTTGAGTTTCTTAAATACTATATGATGGTCAAAGCAAAAATTATAACATCATGTGATGTGGTTCTCAATGTAGAGAAAGGAAATACTACAGAAAGTCATACTTTAAAACTGGGGAATATTAAGAGACCTAAATGGAAGTAAAATTTTGAAACTTCACTTGAAGTAATAAAACACTGATTGCAGTAGGCTATGATAAGTTCCATATGTATACTGTAATGCCAAAAGCAACCACTAGGAAAACTATACACACAGTATACACACATGATTATAAATAAATAAATTAAAATGGGCTTATTAAAAAATGTTTAAGTAACCCACAAGAAGGCAAAATAAGAGAAACACAAGATTGAGAAACTAAGGTAAAAGACAAAACAAAAAATAAAATGGTAGACCTAATCTTTAACATAGCAATAATTACATTAACTGTAAATGATCTAAATAACCAAGTCAAAGACAGAGATTGGAAGAGTAGATTAAAAAATCACAAGCATGATCCAACTATATACTGTCTATAAGAAGCTTACTTTAAACATCATGATATAGGTGGTTCAGAGTAAAAGGATGAAAAAGATATATCATGTGAACGTTAATCAGAAAAAGCAGGAATGGCTAAATTAATATCAGATAAAGTAGATTTCAGAACAAAGGAAATTATTAGGGGCAAAGAGGGTCATTATGTAAAGATAACAGGAATAATCCACCTAGATGACCTAGTGATACTAAATGTGTGTGTACCAAACAACAGAACTTCAAAATACATGAAGCAAACACTGAAAAAGGTAGTAAAAGGAGAAAATTTTAAATCCACAATTATTATTTAAGACGTCAACACAGCAATTTATAGAACAACCAGACATAAAAATCAGCAAGGATATGGAAGAACTGAAAACATCATCAATCAACAGGACATAACTGACATTTAAAGAACACACTCAATAAGAGCAGAATACATATTCAAGTGTCTGTGGAACATTCACTCATATACCATATACTGGGCGATAAAAAAACATTAGCAGATTAAAAAGAATTAAAATCATAGAGAGTATGTTCTCTAGCCATAATGGAATCAGACTAGAAATCAATAACAGAAAGAGAACAGGAGAATGTTCAATCACATGAAAACTAAACATCACAATTGCAAATAACTCATGGGTAAAAAAGACGGCATCAAGGAAAAATTTTTTAATGCATAGAATAAAAGAAAATGGAAATATAACAGATCAAAGTTTGTGGAATGAAGTGAAAGCAATGCTGAAAGGGAAGTTTATAGCACTAAATTGGGAAAGAAAATATTTCAAAGCAATAATCTAATTTTCTATATTACAATAGTAAAAAAGGAATAGGAAAAAACACTAAACAAGCAGAAAGAAGGAAATAATAAAGATGAAACAGAAGTCTATGAAACTGAAAAAGGAAAATGGGGGGGGAATCAATGAAAGAAAAGGCTGGTTCTTGGAAATAAACAATTTAATCAATAAAGATCTAGCAAGACTGATAAAGGTAAAAAGAGAGATGGCACAAATCACAGCTATCAGAAATGAAACCAGGGATACCATGACATATCCTGCAGGTTAATAAGGGACAAGTTATTATGAACAAGTCTACACTATAAATTCAAAAATGTAGATGAAATGGGCCAATGCTTCTACACCCAAAACTACCAAAACTCAGCCAAGATGAAATAGATAATCTCAATTTTCCTGTAACCATTAGAAACACTGATTTTTCATTTAAAAACTCCCAAAAGAAATATTCAGGCTTAGATGTTTCACTTTTACCCAAGACTTAAAGAATTAAAACCAATTTTACATGTGACAAGAAATAGAAGTAGAGGGAACAGTTCCTAATTAATTTTATGAAGCCAGTATTACCTTGATACCAAAACCAGACAGGAATAGTATAGAAAGAAGAAAACTACAGACCAATATGTTTTATGAAATTGCCTGTAAAAATCCTCAGCCAGATATTAGCAAATTAAATCCAGAAATATATAAAAAGAATAATATACCATGACAGGTGGTATTTATTCCAGTTATGCAAAATTGGTTAAATATTTGAAAATCAAACAATGTAATCTACCATATCCAATAGATTAAGGGGGAAAAGTCATGTGATCCTATCCATTAATGCAGAGAAAGCATTTGACAAAATCCAATCCCATTCATGATTTGGCACATATATACAATGAAATATTACTCAGCCATAAAAAGAAACGAAATTGAGCTATTTGTAATGAGGTGGATAGACCTAGAGTCTGTCACACAGAGTGAAGTAAGTCAGAAAGAGAAAGACAAATACCGTATGCTAACACATATATATGGAATTTAAGAAAAAACAAATATCATGAAGAACCTAGGGGTAAAACAGGAATAAAGACACAGACCTACTTGTGAATGGACTTGAGGATATGGGGAGGGGAAAGGGTAAGCTGTGACAAAGCGAGAGAGAGGCATGGACATATATACACTACCAAACATAAGGTAGATAGCTAATGGGAAGCAGCCACATAGCACAGGGAGATCAGATCGGTGCTTTGTGACCGCCTGGAGGGATAGGATAGAGAGGGTGGGAGGGAGGGAGACTCAAGAGGGAAGGGATATGGGAACAGATGTATATGTATAAATGATTCACTTTGTTATAAAGCAGAAACTAACACACCATTGTGAAGCAATTATACTCCAATAAAGTTGTTAAAAATAATAATAAAATTAAAAAATTTTTAAAAAGAAGAAGAAAAAAAAAACTCCAAGCAAACTAGGAATGGAAAAGGAACATACTGAAACTCATAAAGAGGATCTACAAACAACCTATATCGACATTATATTTCACTGTGAAAGACTGAATGCTTTCTCTGTAACATCAGAAACAAGGCACCGATATCTGCTCTCATCACTTTTATTAAATATATTAATGGAGGTTCTACTAAGAAAATAAAGCAAAAATAAATAAATACATAAATTTAAAAGTTAAATTTTTAAAACGTTTATTTAAAAGATAAAAGGACTATTCCTACTACGTTGAATAGGAAGGAATATAGCCTACTGAATGTTGAATAGTAATATATCCTATTATATTGCCTAAGGAAAAGTAAAGCTGTCTGTATCTGAAGATGAGATGATAATCTAAATGGAGAAAATACCAAGGAATCCACAAAAAGCTTGAGAAATCATATTAGTTTGTAAATGTTTTAGAGTACAAGATCAACACAATTTTATCAAATTATATATTAATAACAAATGTGTAGAAGCTTAAATAAAAATATGTGATGCCATTTACAACGGACCTAAATAAATACTTAAATATAAGCCCAATAAGACATTTATAGGACCTCTATACTGCAAATTACAAAATGCTGATGAAGAAAAATTTAAAAGTCCCCCCAAAATAGGGAGACATACCTTGTTCATGGATTAGAAAACACAACATAATAAAGATATCAATTCTCCCCAACTTAAGAGGCTTAACATAATTACTCTTAAAATGCCCTCAAGGTTTTTGTGGATATAGACAAGCTTATTCTAAGATTTATATGGTAAGAAGAGGCTGAAGAATAGCTAAAACAATTTGTAAAGGAAGATTAAAACGGGAGGAATTAATCTACCCAATTTCAAGATTTTGCAGTCATCATGGAGGGTAGATACACAGATCAATGGAATGGAATAGAGAACCCAGAAATAGACTGACATAAATACATTTAACTTGTTTTTGACAGCAGAGCGAAAGCTATCAAGGAAGAATAGACTTTTCAAAAAATGGTACTGAAACAGTTGGACATCCCTCGACAAAAACAAACAAACAAAAAATGAACCTTAACCTAAACCTCCACACCTTACACAAAAATTAAATCAAAGTGGATCATAATCTTAAATGTAAAAGCAGGACATTTTTAGAAAAAAAAATAGGAGAAAATCTTTGGCATCTAGCACTAGGTGAATAATTCTTAGCCGAAAGTATGATCAATAAAAGCAAAAACTGATAAATTGGATCTCATCAAAATGAGTTAAAAATGCTTCATAGAAGATCATTTTAAGTGGATGAAAACTCAAATTACACAGTGGGAAAACATATTTGAAAATCCCATATGAGACAAATGACTTGTATCTATAATATAAAAAGAACTCTCCAAAAAACTTTAAAAAATCCAACTAGAAAATAGGCAGAACAAGACTGAATCAGGAAGAAATAGAAAATATGAATAGACCAATCACAAGCACTGAAATTGAAACTGTGATAAAAAATCTTCCAACAAACAAAAGCCCAGGACCAGATGGCTTCACAGGCAAATTCTATCAAGCATTTAGAGAAGAGCTAACACCTATCCTTCTGAAACTCTTCCAAAATATAGCAGAGGGAGGAACACTCCCAAACTCATTCTACGAGGCCACCATCACCTTGATACCCAAACCAGACAAGGATGTCACAAAGAAAGAAAACTACAGGCCAATATCACTGATGAACATAGATGCAAAAATCCTCAACAAAATACTAGCAAACAGAATCCAACAGCACATTAAAAGGATCATACACCATGATCAAGTGGGGTTTATTCCAGGAATGCAAGCATTCTTCAATATACGCAAATCAATCAACGTGATACACCATATTAACAAATTGAAGGAGAAAAACCATATGATCATCTCAATAGATGCAGAGAAAGCTTTCGACAAAATTCAACACCCATTTATGATAAAAACCCTGCAGAAAGTAGGCATAGAGGGAACTTTCCTCAACATAATAAAGGCCATATATGACAAACCCACAGCCAGCATCGTCCTCAATGGTGAAAAACTGAAACCATTTCCACTAAGATCAGGAACAAGACAAGGTTGCCCATTCTCACCACTCTTATTCAACCTAGTTTTGGAAGTTTTAGCCACAGCAATCAGAGAAGAAAAGGAAATAAAAGGAATCCAAATCGGAAAAGAAGAAGTAAAGCTGTCACTGTTTGCAGATGACATGATACTATACAAAGAGAATCCTAAAGATGCTACCAGAAAACTACTAGAGCTAATCAATGAATTTGGTCAAGTTGCAGGATACAAAATTAATGCACAGAAATCTCTGGCATTCCTATATACTAATGATGAAAAATCTGAAAGTGAAATCAAGGAAACACTCCCATTTACCATTGCAACCAAAAGAATAAAATATCTAGGAATAAACCTACCTAAGGAGACAAAAGACCTGTATGCAGAAAATTATAAGACACTGATGAAAGAAATTAAAGATGATACAAATAGATGGAGAGATGTACCATGTTCTTGGATTGGAAGAATCAACATTGTGAAAATGACTCTACTACCCAAAGCAATCTACAGATTCAATGCAATCCCTATCAAACTACCACTGGCATTTTTCACAGAACTAGACAAAAAATTTCACAATTTGTATGGAAACACAAAAGACCCCGAATAGCCAAAGCAATCTTGAGAACGAAAAATGGAGCTGGAGGAATCAGGCTCCCTGACTTCAGACTATACTACAAAGCTACAGTCATCAAGACAGTATGGTACTGGCACAAAAACAGAAAGATAGATCAATGGAACAGGATAGAAAGCCCAGAGTTAAACCCACGGACATATGGTCACCTTATCTTTGATAAAGGAGGCAGGAATGTACAGTGGAGAAAGGACAGTCTCTTCAATAAGTGGTGCTGGGAAAACTGGATAGGGACATGTAAAAGTATGAGATTAGATCACTCCCTAACACCATACACAAAAATAAGCTCAAAATGGATTAAAGACCTAAATGTAAGGCCAGACACTATCAAACTCTTAGAGGAAAACATAGGCAGAACACTCTATGACATAAATCACAGCAAGATCCTTTTTGACCCACCTCCTAGAGAAATGGAAATAAAGACAAAAATAAACACATGGGACCTAATGAAACTTAAAAGCTTTTGCACAGCAAAGGAAACCATAAACAAGACCAAAAGACAACCCTCAGAATGGGAGAAAATCTTTGCAAATGAAGCAACTGACAAAGGATTAATCTCCAAAATTTATAAGCAGCTCATGCAGCTCAATAACAAAAAAACAAACAACCCAATCCAAAAATGGGCAGAAGACCTAAATAGACATTTCTCCACAGAAGATATACAGACTGCCAACAAACACATGAAAGGATGCTCAACATCTTTACTCATTAGAGAAATGCAAATCAAAACTACAATGAGATATCATCTCACACCAGTCAGAATGGCCATCATCAAAAAATCTAGAAACAATAAATGCTGGAGAGGGTGTGGAAAAAAGGGAACACTCTTGCACTGCTGGTGGGAATGTGAATTGGTACAGCCGCTATGGAGAACGGTATGGAGGTTCCTTAAAAAACTAAAAATAGAACTACCATATGACCCAGCAATCCCACTACTGGGCATATACCCTGAGAAAACCATAATTCAAAAAGAGACATGTACCAAAATGTTCATAGCAGCCCTATTTACAATAGATCGGAGATGGAAACAACCTAAGTGTCCATCATCGGATGAATGGATAAAGAAGATGTGGCACATATATACAATGGAATATTACTCAGCCATAAAAAGAAATGAAATTGAGCTATTTGTAATGAGGTGGATAGACCTAGAGTCTGTCATACGGAGTGAAGTAAGTCAGAAAGAGAAAGACAAATACTGTATGCTAACACATATATATGGAATTTAAGAAAAAAATGTCATGAAGAACATAGGGGTAAGACAGGAATAAAGACACAGACCTACTAGAGAATGGACTTGAGGATATGGGGAGGGGGAAGGGTAAGCTGTGACAAAGTGAAAGAGCGGCATGGACATATTTACACTACCAAACGTAAGGTAGATAGCTAGTGGGAAGCAGCCGCATAGCACAGGGAGATCAGCTCGGTGCTTTGTGACCGCCTGGAGGGGTGGGATAGGGAGGGTGGGAGGGAGACGCAAAAGGGAGGGGATATGGAAACATATGTATATGTATAACTGATTAAATTTGTTATAAGGCAAAAAAATTAAAAAAAAATAAAATAAATAAACATTAAAAAAAAAAGAAAATAGGCAGAAGACAAGAACAGACACTTCATGGAAGAGAATATACACATGGCAAAGAAGCACATGAAAAGATGCTCAACATGATTAGCCATTGGGGAAATGCAAATTACAACCATAATGAGATATCAGAGAATAACTAAAATTAAAGTATCGTGACAACATCAAATGCTGGTGAGTACATTGAAAAATTATATCACATCACTGGTGGGAAAATAAAATGGTTTAGCCACTCTGAGAAACAGCTTGACAGTCTCTTTTAATCTTAAAATTAGATTCACCCTACAACGCAGTAATTGTACTCTTGAGCATTTATCCAAAAGAAACAAAAACTTAATTAAGTTCTCACAGAAACTTACACGTCAATGTTCATAGCAGTTTTATTTATAACAGCCAAAAACTGGCAACTACCCAAATGTCTTTCAATGGATGAATGTTGAAACAAATTGTGATAAAATCTTATGACTGAATACTACCGAGCAACAAAAAGGAACAAATTATTAATATATGCAAAAATTGAAATGAACTTCAAGGGAATGATGCCAAGGGAAAAATGTTTTAAAGCCAATCTCCGAAGATTAAGTAATTCATGATGATGTTTACACATTATTCTTAAAATAACAAAACTGTGGAGATGGAGAACAGATTAGAAGTTGCCAAGGGTTAGAGATGGGGGTAGATGGTACAGCGGGGGAACTTTGTGAGGTTTGTGTGGTCCCAGTACAAATAATACAGCAATCTTGGTTTTAATCCCTAAAGATGTTTAAAAGCAATTCCTAATAAGAGGTGTCTAGATATTTAGCAATGGCAGCAGATTAGAGGTATAGCTCCCCAACATGACAACTTCAAAACAGATGGTACTAATTCAATGCATATGTTAATTTTTAAAAGACCAGTCACAATACTTAAGTGGTATATATCTTAACGATACTAGTCTAAGGATCCAGCTATACCAGATGGACTAGCAGGATTTTCTGTACATTCAATCTTATTTAAGACAGTAAACCTTATAATAAGACAGTTAAAAAAAGAAAAAGAAAAAACAAACAAACCAACTACAGTTGGATATTCTCATAGGAAGATGAGGTGAAAATATGTAGCAGCGGTTCAAAAGCTTAAGCAGTGGCACCTAAATTTGGCTGCACATTAGAATCATCTGAAACACTTTTTAAAAACCCTCACACCAACATTTGGGCATCCTAAACCAATAAAATCATTTTAAATCTCCTCAGACGATGCCAATGTCTAGCCAGAAGTGAGAACCAGCGGACTAAGCAGAAGGGGATGTTTCTACAAAGATTTCTTAACAATAAGTCTTTTCACCCAATCAGATTTACACACTCACCCCGCTGCCGCAACTGGGTAAAGAAGGCTAGATGTTGTCCATACTTGCTTAGCTTTAATTAGCACTTGTGACTTGCCCAAAACCTAGATCATGTTTCCCCTAAATTTCATGTTATTCCCTAAGATTTTCAAATCCAGGGCTAAGGGGTTTGCCAGGATGAGATTTTAAGTGCTCACACAGGGGAAGTCCCTGGCAAACCAGGACAGAGGTCACTCTACACTGAAATGTAAAGCATCCTAAATAACCCTGCCACTGCCCCCAGATACTAGTCTGTGCCAACCAGTGGAGAAAAGGCATTCTCCATTACCACCACGGCAAATGCTGCTGTACTTGACTTGGCTACTCCCTAACTTTTCCAGGCAACACTCCCCTTCACCTGCTGGTGGACGCTTTGGCCAGCTGACAATGCAGATATTTTCGAACTTTAAGGTGAATAAAAATCATCTGGAGGGCCTGTTATAACAGAGATCACTGAGCCCCACCAGAGTTGCTGATTCCATAGGGCTGGGACAGGGCCCTAAAACTTGAATATATGACATATTATCAGGGGAAGCTGGTAAAGCTGGTCAGGTTGTTACCGAATGCAGGTTCGTGTGTCTAAAGCACAGTGAGGCCAAACAAACCTAAAGATTGGAGTCTGGAGCAGAGAAAGGTTTATTGCAGGATCGAGCAAGGAGAGGGGTGGCCCATGTTCCAAAACACCCTGAAATCTCCAAAGGATTTCAGCAAAGCATTTTTAAAGGTCAGGTGAGGGAGGGACGTCCCAGGGAATGTGATCATCTCATGCACAATCCTCTGATTGGTTGATGTTGAGGCCACAGGACAGGTAACATTATCCATCCTTAGGTGCCAGAAGGTCTGGGGGCTACGTGCTCATGATCATCAAGGAGTTCATTTCTTCCATTGGGTGGTGGTTTTTAGCATCTGAAAACTCCAGAAATATGCCTGAGATACTATTATCTGAGTACTTCAGAGAGGAACTACAGCAGAGGCTATGGGGGATGGGTGTGTCCTAGGAAGGCCCCATAGGGTACTGCTTGGTTACAAGGTGACCATACTTTGAGAACCACTGCTCTAGTGGCTTGGAATGTTAAGAAAGTAATGGAAGAATCCCTACCCAGATCTAGATTCTAGTATCGCCAGCTATTTTGGTGGGGGGAAGGGTAAGTTTGGTCCTTGCTTGGACTTCTTGTTCACTTATATCAAAGCCTATTTGAGGCAGTGCGCTCGGCAGTCCTGCAGATCTGCCTTTTGCTTCAACAGTGTTTGGAATGAACAGACCCAGGGACGCTCCTTGCTCCAGCCACCGACAACCGTCCAGCCTTTCTTCCTGTCGCAACCTTTGGAATCAGCTATCCTCAGCCTCCAGGACAGGCCAACACCGTTTTTTGAGCTTAGCTCCTTATCACTGATCAACCACGAGTTCCCAGGTTCGTCAGAATTATTCCATCGAGGTGGAGGCCGCCGTCCACCGCCTGTTAACATGCATCTGTGGACACTTACCTCTCTCTGAGCTTCTATTTCGACAGCAACAATGGGACTCTAGACAGTGGGGGCCACCTTTTTCGCCAACTGGTGAAGAGAAGTGTGAGGGCGCCCAGCGACTCTTGAAAATGCAAATAAAGTGCTACGTCCGCGCCCTCTTCCAGGATGCGCGGAAGCCTTCTCAAGATGAGTGGGGTAAAAGCCAGGACACTGTGCAAGCCGCCATTCTTAGGGAGAAGAACCTGAACCAGGCACTATCGGATCTGCGCGCCCTGGGTCCTGCCCGTGCAGACTCCCACCTCTGTGACTTCCTGGAGAGCCGCTTCCTGGAGGAGCAGGTGAAACTCATCAAGAAGATGGGCGACCACCTGACCAACCTCCGCAGGCTGGCTGGTCCACAGGCTGTGCTGGGCGAGTATCTCTTCAAAAGGCTCACCCTCGAGCCAAACAGGAGTCTCTGAAGTCCAGCGGCCACTGAGGAGCCCCTCTGGCGTCAAAGCTTCTGCCTGAAGCCCCGCTCTGCAGCCACTAGGCAGCTTTGTAACCGCCCTGGAGCCCTCTCCCAAGCCTTGGACCAAATGGAAACAATAACGCTTTTTGTAGAAGAAAAAAAAAAAGCCTATTTGAAACACAAACAGAATAAAGAGAAAGAAAGAAATATATATATATATATATATATATATATATATATATATATATATATATATATATTCATGTTCTTTTAACATATGAATTGCCCCAGTTTATCTGTGTGAAATAAGTTTGTTCCCGTTATTGGGCTAGTCCTCAAGCTTTGCTGCTCGTATTAATTACCTAAAGAGCTTTGAAGAAGAACATTGGTGTCTGGGTCCCAGCCCCAGAGATTTTGATTCAGTAGGTCTAGGGAGGAGCCTGGGCACATGGAGGTCTCAGAGTTCCCCAGGTGATTCTAATGTGCAGCAAATTTGTGAACCACCTTTTGGCTTCAATCCAGCTAGTGATCAGATATTAAATCTAAGACACATGGGCTAGTGCGTGAGCTCTGTTGCTAGGTGTATTCCATTTTCTTCCTCCTGGAAGATTCGTGCCAGGGAAAATGATTGACAGTTGTGTTACTTCTCTGAAGTGGATAGAAATTTCCAATTAGCGTGAACAGGGGAGGGTGAATGGGTGAATGCAATAAGGTGTATCATTTACGTATTGCCCTATGTGTGTGGCTAGAAGCTTTTGCAACTGATGTCTGCCCTACTTTTCATGCTAATGGTAATGCTTGTCCTCCTAATGCAGCTGTAAACTTTATAAGCCCATAGGTAGACAGCATCACAAAATATTTACCCCTCCCCACTGGCCCACTCTCAAGCTTCACTCCCCTTCCCCAATACACAAATGTACATCAATGCGCTTGAGACCAATATCAACATACTGACCTTCAATTCTTCTACTTTGCAGCTTCCCTCTTATTAGGAGATGTCAGCATTTAGTGCAAGGACAAATGCTTGCCTCTTGGTGAGTAATGTAGACAATGCCTCCAAGAGACAAATAGCCCTTACGGAGGGGGAAAAAGTCTTTCAAAATGGTTGATGCCCAGAGGAGGCATTTTCAGTCATCTCAGCTTAGAGGTCAAATATCCAATATTAAAAAGGTTAAAAAGAAGAAGAAGAAAGCAAGGAAGAAAAGAATGAAACAATTTTCTTATCTCATAGTAATAAGGCAGTTTTCCATTAAAAAAAAGACTTAAGCCTTAAATTCTTTTTCCTAATCAAAATGTGCTTTTCCATCTTTAGACTATTCCTCTTATATCCTGTATTATTAATGATGCTTAATTCTTGAAATAGCACATGGATGAAAACAGAAGCTAACCTCTTGTCCACTATGAATGAAATCTTCTTTTCCTAGGACCCGTCTACAATGTACAATTTGGGGTTTGCCAACATAATTATTTTCTCTGAAATAAGGTACAGCATTTTGCCTTTTCAGTATATAGTTATACAATACATTGTTAACACAACATAGTTAATATAGTCAACAGAGTCAACACAACTAGAACACACATGATATGATGCCACTTTGGTGATTTTCTTCATCCATGTAATTCTGAAATTTGACAGTATAGTTTTCATATTCTAATGAGCTGAGTATTACCTTTGCAAGGATAGAAAAATAAAATAAATTCATAATATTCTTGTGTGGTTTGCCCTTGGAGTGGATTACCATAATGGGGGGATATTTGAGCCTTTCCCCAAGTCATTAAAAATCCTCCAGCGAGCAGCCCCTTGTCCTCTCCAGGGAGTGGGGGGAAAGGATCTTTAATCATAAAAATCCTGGGGGGAGAAATCTCGGAAATAAGACATCTGCTTCTGTGCCTTGTTGTTTTGCAGAATAGCGATGATTGCCTTAGCAGCTTCTATTGCCATATGTGTACAATAAGTAAATGAACATAAAATTGAATGAGCGCATAAAAGAAGGATAAACCCACCAGCTTAAACCCACTCTCTCACCTGCTGTGCCCCGAAACATGAAAGAAAGAATCACGGGATCATAAGGATTCATAAAATAACAGTCTCTGTTAACAATATTGACAGGAGGTATAAGGATAATTTGTCTGATGTGGGACCAACAGCTTAATTGCTTAATTCTTTTTTTTAAGGGCAATTCTTTCATTTATTGTTTAAAGATTGCAAGACAACATCTATATTTTTGTAGCATAATTTAAATGTTTTACTTTTTTGATAAAGCAGAGTATAATAGCAAAAACAATTAGTTTCCAGTAATATCTATATCTCTATTCAGAATTAAGTCTTCCACAGACATGTAACCTGGAAACAAAAGCCTGTTACAATAAGCAAAGCTTCAACGGAGTGGCTACGTTTCGGGTCAGGGAAAGGTTCATCCCTAAAGGAGGATGATGTGTTATGTAAAATGGCTGCAAGGTCACAGCCTTGAGGGCGTTGGAAGTCTATTATCCTATTCCACATTAAGTAGTTTGGTGAACTTCAAACGTCCGTTCATCTGCAACCAAGCTGGCAACCTTTAACTGATATTTCAAGCAGGTAAGAAATAAATGAAAAGAAATCCCTACACTGATGTTCCTTGATTTACACTGTTAAATGGTTCATTAACATGTAATTCTGGCTAAGAATTACATTTGAGACTCCTTGCTCAGATTTTGGTTAACAGTACTGATCTTTAGAAATTCAAGTTCTCATTAACCAATACTTTGTCAGCTAGGATACGTTCAGGCATCAGCTGCAACTGCAGAGTAGGTGCACTGCCTCCGCGTCTGGAAAGACATAATCTACGACAGTACTAGAAGACACAACTCCTGTTACTCGACAGCATGTGAGCAGGACAGCAGGACAGAAACATCTATTCGTATGTGCCGCGGACCAGCCGGAGAAAGAGGACTTCACCGCCCAGGGTCAGAAGGGACGGGGTAAGGAACTGAAGCAGCGCCGACGAATGGGGTCAGAAGGACCAAGACAACTGATGGTTGCAAGGCAAGTTTTAGTATGCTACGGTTGCAGATTATATAGACGAGAAATGGAAGGTTGCCAGACGGTGGTTTACATTATCTATAGACTGTCTCCGCTCAAGGTTAACTTCCCTGGGAGAAAACCCATAAGCCCAGAATCATCCAAAATAACCTGCACGTGCAGGGGGGAGACAGCTTTGCTTGTCTCATTTTACATTCTTTCTGATTTCCGGGCCCTGGTGATTTATCTCCCGTGGAATGGAACAAGGAGGGGAACAAGTAGGGACAGTCCCTTCGAGCAGCGGTGGCATGCCTGGCATGTCCGTAGCCTGATCTCAAGGCTGAGTGTTTCCCTCAGTTCCCTCCTTTTTATTTTTTAATTTTTGCTGCAAAATAATTCCATGAAGCTTAGTGCCGAGAGTAGTATATTGTTGCATGAGGATACGAAACAGACATGAGAAGATTATTATCAATAAAGGGCAAATTATGGCCAGGGTAATAAATCCTGACCACCCTCCAGTTATCCACGACTGAGGGTTTAACCACTTTAAATGGTCCAGTAAAGTTTTAATTACATCTTCTTGCGAAATATCATCAAGATGTGCATTTTGTATATCCTGAATTTCAGCATTTAACTTCTTAAGATCAAGACTAATATTATTATCTGACCAAACACTCAGCAGATGCATTTTTACTTTTTCCCATTCCCAAATACAGTCATTGTACTTGTAAGGAGTCACACAAATCCATGTATACTTTTCATGACAAGCTAAACGCATCCTCAATTTTAATGCTGCCATCTGATCTCCAATCCCCCAAATTGCATTTTTAAATTCATCTAACTTGTTATTCATCTGTAAATCTATGTGGCTTTGTAAAGATAAAGCAAGACTGGTATTTTGAGATAACTGATTAGCAAAGTGAGCATGATTAATACTCTGTGAAAGAGCAAGACCGGCAGTAGCCGCGGTAGCAGACAGAGCAGCCAAGGCAAGTAAACTTACTGTTAGCCACCCAGTAAAGCGTCCCCTTCTCTGCAAGGCTTTAGAGAGTTCCACCCATGCCTGTACTCCAGTATCTTCATACCAAGGTTCTCTCAGCTGTACAGGCACCATAACATATATGGGTTGCCTTAGTGTGAGCACAGATTGTGTTCCTGCAGAAGGGAACATGCAACTGTAAAAATACAATGAACACAGCTAATATTCTATCCTCCTTTGGAAGAATTACCAATGTTAATAGAACCAATCAAAAGTGTATATGGAGGAGCAACACAAGTTATAACAGGTGTATTGGAATAAGTTAGAGCTAGTTTCCATATATCCCAGATCTTTTGAAATGCGATAAACCTATCTATGACGGGAATAGAAGAGATGAGAATTTACCCCTTGGTATAATCTATAGTACACCATATTTGGTTACTATTCCAAGATGCATTGCAACATTCAAAATTGGATCCAGGAAAGTTAATGGTCATAAAAGGAGGAAATTGAGTTTTTGATTTTCTCTTAAGAATAGTAACCATATGTCCAGCCATAAGTATCCCTTGTCCTCCAAGTAAACGCTTCATACACAAATAATTTCCTGAATCTTCACCTGTAACCTTGGCTATAGTAATAGCGGAATCCCTAAGTGGTGAGGCGTATGAGATTCGACCTCTAATATTAATAGGTTGCCCATTTTTATAGCAAATGATGGTATCCTTAAGATCCTCTCGTCGGCTGGTAGCCGGGCATGTAAGAGTAATGTGGGTTCCTGTAAAACAAAGGATGCCTGGAGAGCCTGACAAACTAATTGATTGATCCGTTCCCTCATCAACATCTGTATGCTCATAACTAATAGCCTTTACACATCCAGTTTCCAGATTCAATGGGGTAAGACAGACAGGATAGGTACTAAACCAGTTAGTATAATTTACAGACATATTGATTTGTTTTATATTCCCAATAAGAGGCCCATAAACAGTATCATTGTAAAATACAGGAAACTCTGCTTCAGACCAAGATATGGGTTGTAACAGTGGAGGATCAGGTACATAGGCCCAGTAAGTTGCTGCATTAACAGAGGGAACACATGAAATGGTTGCCAACATAGCCAAAAATAAAGTCACAGGTGTAACAGGATTATTCTGTTGTTTCACTAACTCTTGAGCTCGTGAAACCAATTGTTTAATTTGTCCCCAAGTTGGAACATCACTCCTTTGAGTCGTCCTGGCAAGTGGTCTCCTCTTCTTCTTCTTTTTCTCAATCAACACTGTCAAATTTTCGGGAGAGATACAGAGCTTCTTCATCTTCTGAACTAGGTGTGAGCTGTGGTGAGCCATCTATTTGCCTGACTAAACTCTCAGAAAGCCAGAGAGGTCCAGGAGCTCATCTGGGAAATATACACAGGTGACCACGTCCCCAAATCAACACAGGATCAGGACCACGCCAAGTGCTGGTTAGCGGATGTTTCCCGAGGACCTCCAGAGATTGAAAGGCCAATCTTGGCTCAGCCACCAACCTTTCCCCTGTCAACAGTGAGAAAATTTAAAATAAACAAAGCATGATTTATAAGGTTATGTAGTGTTGTTCTATATAATTCCCCCTTTTTTATTTTTTAATAGTTAGCTTTAAAGATCAATTTGCACATTCTATAATACCTTGTCCTTGAGGGTTATATGGAATGCCTGTAATATGGGTAATTTGTGATGAATCACAAAATGTTGCAAAAGCAACACGAGTGTAAGCGGGCCCATTATCTGTTTTAATAATTTTGGGAAGGTCCATGAAAGCAAAACAGTGTAATAAATGAGTGATAACATGTTTAGTAGCTTCTCGGGTCTGTGCTGTAGCACAGAGGAAACCACAATAAGTATCAATAGTGACATGAACAAACAGTAATGTCCCAAAAGACGGGATATGAGTAACATCCATTTGCCATAAATGACTAGGTAATAATCCACGAGGATTAACACCATAATGTGGGACAGGAAGGTGAGGTAAGCATCGTGGGCATTGCTTAACAATTTGTCGGGCGGCTCCACGAGGAAGGGAAAATTGTTTGCGTAATGTAGGCGCCGACTGATGGTGTAAAGCATGCGATTGCTGTGCTGCTTGCGAAGCAGTTGGATCGTAACTTACCATAATATGAGGGTGTCCCGGACATGGACCATGAGCATCAACAGTGTGAAGATAATGAATGCAATACCTTGGCCATTCTTGACAGCATGACGAACGGAAAGGAGGAGGACGGTAAACTGGGATATGTCCTGCTTTAGGGAAAAGAGATGGAGGAGGAAGAGTAACTTTAACTTTATCTTTGGGAGGAAAATGCACAGGATAAAGATCACGTTTAGATCGAGTTAAAACATCTGCAGTCGCATTCATTTTAGACAATGGACCAGACAAGTTAGAATGAGCATGGATATGCAGAGCTGCAACAGGACCATCGTGGGAACGAATAAGCTGTTGAAGCAAACGAAAAGAGGATGATAATTCAGGGTCATTAGTATATCCTCTGGTCGCAGTCTCCAGAAGAAATAATAAGCGAATAAGATATTTACTATCAGAAAACAAATTAAGAGATATAGAAGGCAAATGTTTAAAAGCCATAATGACAGCATACAGTTCACCCCGTTGAGCTGAAGTCAAGGAAGTTTGTTTAATGAGTTTTGTTCCGTCGTCAATGATTACAGTAGCCACTCCTGAAGAAGAACCGTCTGTAAAAACCAAAGGTACATGAGGAATAGGCTGTTGCCTAATTATAGAAGGAAAGATATAAGAGTTAAGTTTGCTGAATTGGATCGATTTATCAGCAGGCTAATGGCATTCCAAGGTACCTGAAAATCCTGCAAGAACAAGACCCCATTCATTACTATGTTGAAAAAGCCAATTTTGTTGACTAACTGAATAAGGGATAATAATTTGAGAAGGTTCTATACCTATAAGTTGTAAGCATCTAGTTCTACCTTGCATTATTAACTTACTAATAAGTTCATAATAAGGGTTAATAACTTTAGAGGATGTAGTTTTCATATGAATCCATTCAATAATTCCAACAGTTTGCCATAAGATGGCAGTAGGCACATGAGGTGTTGGACAGACAACTAAAGAAATTGGCAGGTGAGTGTGTGTTCGAGTTCATTGTGCAGAGCTGAAAGCTCTAGTAACTATTTGTAAAGCTTGAAATCCTCTGGAGTCATAGATCGTGAAGTAGAAGGATCTGAGTCATCTTTAAGAATATCAAATAAAGGCTCTAACTGAGCAGTAGGAAGTTCTAAGGAAGGCCTTAGCCAATTAATATCTCCAAGTAATTTTTGAAAATCATTTAATGTTTTTAAATTATCAACTCGAATTTGCAGTTTTTGAGGCCTAATGGTAGAGTTATCAATATATTTTCCCAAATAGAAAAATGGAGATTGTCTTTGAATTTTTTCTGAGGCAATGACCAAGCCAAATGATTGTAAGGATTGTTGTAAAAATTGAGAAGCAGTCTCTAATCAAGAAATATTATCAGTGGCTAAAAGTATATCATCCATATAATGTATGAAATATAACGTTGGAAACCTTTTTCTCACAGGACTTAAGGTCTGAGCCACATATATTTGGCATAATGTAGGACTATTTGCCATGCCCTGAGGCAATACTTTCCATTGAAATCTCCTCATGGGTTCCTTAAAGTTTAAGGAAGGCAAGCTAAAAGCAAAATGTTTTCTATCTTCAGGAAACAAAGGAATAGTGAAAAAACAATCTTTAAATCTATAACTAAAAGATGATAATTGTGTGGTATGGCTGTTGGAGAGGGTAGGCCTCGTTGAAGGGCTCCCATTATTAGCATAGTTTTATTAACAGCTCTTAGACCCTGTAATAACCTCTATTTTCCAGAGTTTTTTCTTGATAATAAAAATAGGAGTATTCCAAGGACTATAGGAAATTTCTAAATGCCCTAATTGTTCCAGTACTAATTGTTCTGCAGCTTCTAATTTCTCCTTTGTGAGGGGCCATTGGTCCACCCATACAGGGTCATCACTCAGCCAAGTAATTGGATCCGCAGTGAGTGGAGGAGAATCCAAGGCCCCTAAGAAAAACCCAAACCTTGTCTATCACTTTTTATTTTCACATCAATAGGATAGACAGTTCATTTTTGATTTGTTCCCAGCCCTTTTGTGGGAAGAAATCCTTGATCCAACACCATATTAGAGACTTGAGAATTTGGACTATAAAGTAATACTCCCATTTCTTTTAATATATCTTGGCCCAAGAGGTTTAAAGGCAGCCCAGGCAAAACATAAGGCTGGAAGTATCCTCAATGGCCCTCACTATCTTGCCATAATAATAACTGACTACTTTGCATAGGAGAAGAACTCTGTCCTATTCCTGGAAGTTCTGTAATAATAGGACTAATGGGCCAATGTTTAGGCCAGTGCATCTGCGTCATAGCAGAGACATCAGCTCCAGTGTCTAACAAACCTGAAAAAACCTTTCCATTAATGGTTCATTTCATTTCTGGACGTTCTTTCCCTATCTTCTGAATCCAGTAGGCAGCACTAGATGACCCAAAAGCCTTTGTTTCTCTCTTTTGATGTTGTAAAATTTGTCCATGAGGTACAAAGGGCAAAAGTAGCAATTGTGCAATTTTATCACCAGGAGAAATCGTTATTATATTTTTTATAGTTTGTGCCATGATTTTTATTTCTCCTTCGTAGTCAGAATCTATGAGTCCTGGCATAATAGTTAAACCCTTCATGGCGACACTACTTCTTCCCAATAATAGTCCAATCAAACCCTTGGGTGAAAGTCCATAGATGCCCATAGAGAGGGCCTGAGGACCCATTTCAGGGGTTAATACATATCGGGCGGAGGTACTGAGGTCCAGTCCTGCGCCTCCTGCTGTTGCTCTGGAGAGCGAAGATATTGTATGTTTTTGTTTTTGGTTAATGTCTGATTGATAGTTTGAGGAGGATACACAGACGTTGCCCCTATTATTCGTTGGGGCCGGGGAAGGCCCCGGGAGGAGTTTCCCGACAGTGGTGTCCCATCCTTGTGGGCCACTGAGCGACAATCTCGTGCCCAACGTTTTCCCCTGTTGCATTTAGGGCATAAACCAGGGATTTTCTGACCAGCTGGAGGGTTTTGAGTAGGGAAGGAAGGACCAGGGTGACAATGAGAAGATCCACATTCTCCAGCAAAATGACCCGCCTTTCCGCACTGAAAACTAGTCTTTGTTCTCTTTGGATTGTTTTGAAACCCCACTTTAGTTAATCCTGCAGCCAAAGCAGCACCCTGTATAGAAGCAGGCCCCAGGTCTGCACAAAGGCGAGTATAATCCTCCAGTGTTCCCCGTTTTCTCCAAGGTCGAATCGCAGCCTGACGTGCATTATTAGCGTTTTCGAAAGCAAGTTGCTTAACTACAACTGTACCCGTGAGTCCATCCACAGTGAGTCTCCCGACCGCCTGTAACAATCTGTCTACAAAATCAGCATATGGTTCATCAGGTCCCGTCTCATTTTTGAAAGATCCTCAGTTTTGTGTGTAGAAGGTAATTTCCTCCAGACTTGTAATGCCAAATGATTTATTTGAGGATAAGCAACAAAGGTATAAGTTAATTGATCTTGTGAAGAAATATATGGTCCTTCCCCAATCAGCATATGATAATCAACTGGAATATCATGGGTAACGTTCTTTTCTGCTTGTTCAGCAGCCCGTTCATAAAAATCAAACTTCCATATTAAATAATCTCCACCGTTTAAACAAGCTCGTGCAATAGACTTCCAATCAGCGGGGGAAAGAGCTTCTCCTGCAATAGTGTCAACCAGAGCAGTAGTAAAAGGAGCAGTGGGCCCATATTGAGCACAAGCAGATTTTAGATCTTTCAAGACTTTAAAAGGAAGAGCCTGATGCTCCCTAATACCCTGTTGAGGATTATTAGGATCAGGTCTTTCTAGGACAGGACAACAGAAAATAGGATCTTCTCCTCGTTTTATTGCTGCTTGTACAGCACGTTGCAAGAGACTGAGCATTTTTACAGATGTAGATTTTTGAGGAAGACAGTCCTTACTAACTTGCAGCTTTTTCACTGACTTATCTATCATAGCCATTAGAAAATCATCCTCAGGATATTTCTCTCTTTTATGTTTAAAAGCCTCATCTGTCAAAATGTTCCTCTTCATCTGAAATATTTAAATTAATTAGCTCTTTCGGTTTAGGAAGGGGCGACACAGTAGCTGATAATACAGTCTTTTCTTCTGTCGGAGGCTTATGTTTTTCTGACTTTACATTCAAATCAACACTATCATGAGAAGAACCTAAACATATTTTTATCAGATTCCACAAACTAAATGTAACAACGGCAGTATGAGTAGGCCCTCGAGACTCATAATAATTTTTTAAATCTTCTCCAACTTTCTGCCAGATTTCTATGTCACAGAGCCGCCCTCAGGAAACCAGGGAGATACATCATGGATATGCTGCAAAAATTCAGTCAACTGTGAGGTAGAAACTTTATTACCCCGAGCTTTAAGCATCGAAAGTAAAACCGGAGCAAATAATTCACGCTCCTTTGAGCCCTTTTGCCCCATCTTATTTTACTTCTGACTGTTGCCTTATGCCTCTATTAGTTTCACTTTTACTCGTGTCCACACATATGTTGCATAAGGGTTCTCTTACCTGCACTTTCTTTTTCTTTTAATTGCCTTCACGCTTCAGGTCCCTGTTCGGGCGCCACTTGCCGCGGACCAGCCTCAGAAAGAGGATTTCACCTCCCAGGGTCAGAAGGGACGGGGTAAGGAACTGAAGCAGCGCCGACGAATGGGGTCAGAAGGACCAAGACAACTGATGGTTGCAAGGCAAGTTTTAGTATGCTACGGTTGCAGATTATATAGACGAGAAATGGAAGGTTGCCAGACGGTGGTTTACATTATCTAATTAATGACTGTCTCGGCTCAAGGTTAACTTCCCTGGGAGAAAACCCATAAACCCAGAATCATCCAAAATAACCTGCACGTGCAGGGGGGAGACAGCTTTGCTTGTCTCATTTTACATACTTTCTGATTTCTGGGCCCTGGTGATTTATCTCCTGTGGAATGGAACAAGGAGGGGAACAAGTAGGGACAGTCCCTTCGAGCAGCGGCGGCATGCCTGGCATGTCCGTAGCCTGCTCTCAAGGCTGACTGCTTCCCACACATATGTTGGCTTGCTTAAGCCTCAAGCCCTCGATCCTTTGTTGAAATAAAATAATTTCATTCCTATGGTTTTCAATACCAAAAACTCAACCTCCAGGTGGGTTAAAGTCTAATTTGTACTCCAAACCAAGTAGCAGTGCAGTTCGCTACTACTGAGGCTGAATCCATAAAGACCTCAAGACCACGACCAGAAGACAAGTTATTATATATAATACCCTAGAAGGCCTGAAACATAATTATCATATACATAGCTGGTCCTTCAGAGCTTTTTACCTTTAACATGTTTTTTTTTTTTTTTTCCGGTACGCAGGCCTCTCACTGTTGTGGCCTCTCCCGTTGCGGAGCACAGGCTCCAGACGCGCAGGCTCAGCGGCCATGGCTCACGGGGCCAGCCGCTCCGCGGCATGTGGCATCTTCCCAGACCGGGGCACGATCACGTGTCCCCCGCATCGGCAGGCGGACTCTCAACCGCTGCGCCACCAGGGAAGCCCTATAACATGTTTTTTGATGAAAGTTATTTAATGTACTGGAGATTAACTGTGACTTACTGATCAAATATTTGAATACTTATACTTACCTGGGATTTCATTTCTGCTGAAAGAAAAAGGAAGAACAGGACTCACCTAAAAAAAACAAACTTTAGAAATGAAAGTAAAAATCTTATCACACACTATCACTTTTGGAAGCAGCATAGAGGGGCAGTCAACAGTAAAACACTGGTGAAATAAGACAAAACTCTAGGCCAAAAATCCATTACTATTATCATCAGTGACAGGACCACAACTGTGCCCTTCATAATTAATAAGCACTCCTAAGAGTCTTCATTTGGCACCAGATGATGTGTTTAAGAGGTTTTGAATCACACTTGGTTTTGTGTTAGCCAAGTTACAGGAGAATTTTTACAGTGGGGGGAAGGGAAGAAGGAAACGGAGCAGAAAAAGAACTGAAGCCATCGTCTACAAACCAAGAAAGCACTGAGCGTTCCAAACGTTATGTCAGACACTAAAGTGACTGACACAGGCTCAAGTGGTTTATAAAACCTATAAAAAGACTACAGCAGCAAAGTCCCCATTTATCTGTAGAGTTCAGAAACTAAAACAAGGACTATTTTAGCTTAAAACCTTATCTCAAGAGAATCATATACACTTCACATGAATAAAAATACCTGAAACCAAACATTTTTAAAAGCTCCAATACCCAAAATATAAAGAAAAAAATTAATTCAGAAGACTCAATCAATCCATGATAATCACAAAACGGCTGGGCAATCTCTATCTCCCTTCCACACTAACCATCCATCCCCTGGAAGGCCAAGGGAGATCAGACCTTCCAGACTTACCTTCTAGACCTTCCAAACACCTGGCTGCTGCAAAATTCGATGGAGACTCCTTGTGGAACAGCAGTTTCCCATCTCTTGTGTCTCTCCCTATCGTGATCATGCAGGAAGCAAGTCTGGCTGTGCTATTTCTTATCATTGTCTGTCACCCATCTGCAACATGATATTGAAAAAGTAGTTCCCTTTCCCCCAGAAGGTTGAGGCTCAGCTACAGGGGTAATTCTCCTGGGCACACAGTCATGATTTAGGCCAACTCAGTGACTTCAACAGGCTTAATCATGTGATTGGGTTGGTTGCCAGCTGCATAATGCTCCCACATCTGTAGATAGAGCTGCTCTAGTTCCATCGTGTATTGTTTGGTGTTGAACAGAGGGCTAGATGTTCTCTGCTTCCAGACTTTGCCACGAATTTTCTTCAGGTATTCGAGATCAGTACCCAGTTTCACAGCTATCTCTTCATATTCTTGTCTATTTTTAGCAATCAGCTCAAGACAGCCTAAACAAGTGAGCTGGGAAGCTGCAACTCGGGAAGCAAGAGTCTCTCCTGGCATACTCACCATGGGGGTCCCTGCCCAAAGGACGTCCATCCCTGTGGTGTGTCCATTACAGAGTGGAGTGTCCAAGCAGACATCAGCCAGCTGGCCTCTCCGAACATGTTCCTCTTTAGGAGCAACAGGGGAAAAAATGATACGGTTCGGGGGAAGGCCCATATTTTGTGCGTACTGTTGAATATTCGCTTCTCCTGCTGCTGGAAAACGCAACAGCCACAGTACACTATTGGGAACATGCTTCAGAATATTTGCCCACATCTGTAAAGTAGATGGGTCAATTTTGTATAACTGATTAAAGGTACAGTACACAATGGCATCTTCCGGTAACCCGTACTGAGAACGTGTGGTTACAATAATGGTACGGGGAACCTCCTCTCCAGTGGCAGCCTTATTGTTGATCAGGGTAGTTGCCAGTCCATTGCTAATACTGAATCCATTAATTGTAATCTGAATTTGTCCTCTGTTAATCATTTCAATAACTGCTTCTGCAACAGTATTCATAGGAATGACAGGCATATTAAGAGCTGTATTACTGCTGTCTGCGTTGTCTTCTCCATCAGGACATTTCGTCTTGACTATTTGCACATCTGATAGACTATCAAGAAATGCTTGGAGGTCGATGCCATTCAGCACAATCCGATTGTCATAAATGTGCCCATTGGACTTAAAATCGATGACGGCTTTTTTCTTCAGGTGAGGGAACATATTAGCATGATCACCAATAAAGAAAGTATGGGGCATATAAGCCAGTTTCTCAGAATACTGCTCAGCAACTTCAGCAGGTGAAGTTTCCTGATCAGTGATGATATAATCCATGAAAAGCACGCCACTAGTCCCAGGGTACCCCAGCCACATTGCCTGAATAGGAGCTGGCCTGAGAGCAAAGAGTTCATTTCGAGCACCCCTGGTATAACCATTCATGTTTACAAGGATGTGTATACCATCTTGATGGATGCGATCAGCTGCTTTCCCATTGCATGGAATCTGAGAAAGATCAGTGAAATGATTGGCTTCTGCCATCACCTTCGCTCGGAAGTTTGTGCCATCATGTGGGCTCAGGGCATAACAGAATATCTCAAATTTATCAGGATTGTGCATGCCTGGAATAGACTGCATAAGATGAGAAGTAGGATGATTCCCAAAGTCAGAACTCACGTATCCTACACGCAGTCGACCATCACTGAGCTTCAAGTCTTTTGGATGTTCATACGGTGGTTTATGAAGGACACTTATATTAGCCAAGCAGAGGTTCCCATGCCTCTCAGCAATAGCCTTCCTGAAGCCATGACAAAGAGGATAGAGCATACTATGATGAGGCTGCACAGAAGGCAACCTATTCTTCTCCAACTGCTCAGCCACAATGCTGGCCAACTTCTTCATTCGCTCCTCATAGTCTGTCCAATCACAGACAACCTGCAGGCAATGAGCCAAATTACAGTAAGCGTCAGGAAAATCAGGTTGAAGCTTCAGAATAGTGCGATAAGAAGCAATTGCTTCTGGAATATTCCCTGAATCCTGGTGAATGGAAGCCAGATTGCTGTGGGCATCCGCAAATGCAGGGCTGATCTGAACGGCACGAGTATAACACTGCAAGGCTCCCTGAACGTCCTGCATGTCCCATAGAGTGTTTCCCATATTACAGTAGGCCTCAGCAAAGGTAGGACTGATTCGAATAGCCTCCTTGTAATGCATCAGAGCTTCTTGCAGTTTTCCCTGCTGCTTCAATACACTTGCTAAATTTGAATGGGCATCAGCACAGTCTGGGCGGAGCTCTAATGCTTTACGATACAAGCGAACTGCCTCTTCACTGTTTCCCTGTTCTCCTTTGATGTTGGCTAGGTTATTCAGAGAGTCTGCATGGGTGGGACACAGCCGGAGAGCTGTATGATAACAATCTTCTGCTTCAGCAACACTGCCCTTCTCTTTGAGAGCGTTGCCTAGGTTGCAGTAAGCATCAGGGAAATGTGGTTGCAGTTCAATAGCTCGCCTGTAGGCGTCTATTGCCAGATCCATCAGGCCTTGCTCATAGTATACACAAGCCAGGTTGCCATGTACCACTGCATGATTCGGACTCAAGCTTAGGGCCCGAAGGTAAGCTGCCACAGCTCTGTCAAAAATCCGGGCCTCATTGAAGACATTTCCTAACTTGATATAAGCATCCAGGAAATTGGGGGCAAGGGTGACAGCCTTTTCAAAGTGATGAACTGCAAGCCAAATCTCCCCTTGTGCATTGAAAACACAGCCAAGATTACTCCAAGCTACTGCAAAGTTCGGTTGCGTCTCAATTGCTTTCAAATAACATGCCTTGGCTTCTTCTAAGCCACCCAGGGCTTTGAGCAGGTTCCCCAGGTCACTGCGAACACAGGACAAATCAGGATTGTACTGAAGAGCAGAGACGTAAGCTTGTGCTGCCCCTTCCATGTCGCCTGCTGCTACCAAAGCGGCTGCCAGGTTAATAGAACCATCGATGAAATCTGGTTTGAGACGCAATGCATGCCGGTAATGCTCAGTTGCTTCCTGCAACTGCCCTCTTTCCTTGTACACATTCCCCAAATTCGAATAGGCTTCTGCCAGAAGAGGGTTCTGTTTAATTGCCAGAGTACTAAAGTGGGCAGATCTGTCCAGCCTTCGACACTGGAAGTGTATAGATGAAAGTAATAGAAGTACACCAGTATTGCCTGGCTCTTGTCTCCAGAGCTGCATGCAGTGTCTCTCAGCTGCCTCAAAATCTCCTGCCTGATATTCTCGATGTGCCAACTCAGATAACCCTTGGAAGGAAAGCATACGTTTCGTTGCTTCTGTGCTGTCGGCCACGTTGCCCACGGAAGACGCCATCTGGAGCTTCTGGAGAGAGTGAAAAAAGGGGGTAATTGAGTCCCGCTGCCGCCACTACTGGCAAGAATGTTTCTAGTGGTAGCAAGCAGGAGCGCAGCAGCCGTACCACTGCTTTGACAGGCTTAAGCGGCGGCAACAGTTACAGGCACCGAACCTTAGGTACTCTGGTTGGCCGTCTACCTCTCACGCTCTTGAAATCTTAATTCTTAACCCTGCCCTCTTCCACCATTTTTCTCCTAATCAGGGAATAAAAATTACCTATCCATTTGCCTTAGAAGAAATCAAAAGTCAGTAGGCCAAACACTTTTTAAAATATTGTTTTCTGTCCATTTGGAAATGAAATTCATGATTGACTTTTCTTCATCATTCATATAGTCAACGTGGAAAACATTAGGGCCGTGAATTTCAATACAGTAAGATGAGAAAATTTTAAATTGGCCTTCCCAAACCACTAATAAGTAACCGATGTTGTATATAATGCTAAAATCTTAGAGACTGAGTTTGATATTTTAAAAGTTCTGAAAACATCAGCTAATTTCTCCTCATCAAATTTCTTATGCCTCAAACCTGAGTATTACTTTTTAAAAGATAAATTTATTTATTTTTATTTATTTATTTTTATTTTGGCTGCGTTGGGTCTTCAGTGCTGCGTGCAGGCTTTCTCTAGTTGCAGCGAGCAGGGGCTACTCTTTGTTGCAGTGCCCGGGCTTCTCATCACAGTAGCTTCTATTGTTGTTCCACAACTCTATGGGTTCCTTTTTAGGTCCTACGAAGAACCCTAGGAATTAGTTCATGTAATTATAGGTTTTTGCAAAATTGTCAAAAGTGAGATATTTTAATTTCCATCAGGTAAGACCAGCGTCTCTTTCTTTGTCAATTTTCCTTCTATCATATTCTGCTATGTTGGATCATATTGGATTGGTCACAGGCTTTTTGGAAATCTGGCTAAGGAGATGTTTTCAGTGAGGCTATTATGTGATTTTCAGACACCACCATATGTAATTGACTATATACTATCCCATTAGAGGAATAACTTCCAGTACTCTTACTGACTACTCTACTGACTTAACTAGCACAAGACACAGAAGCATAAGGACAAAAACCACCTTACAATATAGCCATGTCTTGCACTTCACAGCTCTCAAAGCATGTGCGTTTGAAGAAGAAAAAAAGAACTGAAAAGTATAAAACCAGAAGTTATGCTGTAGAAAATTCTTTCAATCATCAGGCATGTGAAAGATAAGTCAAAGATTCAGTTTTCTTCAATGCTTAGTCAAAATGGAAATTTCCTTCTGTCAAGAATATACTCCAGGGCTTCCCTGGTGGTGCAGTGGTTGAGAGTCTGCCTGCTGATGCAGGGGACACGGGTTCGTGCCCCGGTCCGGGAAGATCCCAAATGCCACGTAGCGGCTAGGCCCGTGAGCCATAGCCACTGAGCCTGCATGTCCGGAGCCTGTGCCCCGTAACGGGGAGAGGCCAGCATACCGCAAGAAAAAAAAACAAAAAACAAAAAACAAAACAAACAGTATACTCCAGGGGCTTCCCTGATGGCACAGTGGTTAGGAAGCCACCTGCCAATGCAGGGGACACAGGTTCGAGCCCTGGTCTGTGAAGATCCCACATGCCGTGGAGCAACTAAGCCCGTGTGCCACAACTATGGAGCCTGCGCTCTAGAGCCCGTGAGCCACAACTACTGAGCCTGCGAGCCACAATTACTGAAGCTTGCGTGCCTAGAGCCCGTGCTCTGCAACAAGAGAAGCCACCGCAATAAGAAGACTGCACACCACAACAAAGAGTATCCCCCAGTCGCTGCAACTAGAGAAAGCCTGCGCACAGCAACGAAGACACAACACAGTCAAAAATAAATAAATAAACAAATAAAAGAATATACCCCATCAATAATGTGTGTAATGGAATGGTGTGAATGAGTATTTTATCAGAATTCCTGTAATGCACAAACCTAGAGCAGTACTGAAATCAGTAATGCATTTATAATAGTAAATACTTATGAGGAAGTAATCCATAGAGGTTTTCTCAAAGATAACAATGAAACTTAATGTGACATTATCAATAATAAACTGTGACGCTGAAATAAACTTTTCTAAACTATTAATAACTAAAAGCAAACTCTAATCAACCATGTTAAAAGAAATCTATGTCTATAAACTACAAAGTTTATTTCTTAAAATTTTATTTCTAAAACACATAAACTGTCATACGAGGAGGCAGTTAAAGAATATATAGCTACAAGAGTGGGGAAAAAGTTTTATAGAGACACATCTGGCAGGAGTTAATTTTCAAATGTCATTTTTCTAGATTTTGTGACACCTATAGTATTGATATTTGAAAGCATTTAAAAAATTGTAATTTGAAGATTTGCTACTTCCAGGTAGAGTAAAATATTTTGAAGCAAAACACCATTTCCACTGAGAAAAATTTTAAAAAGCCAAATAAAATAGTCAGCATTCAATCAAAAAGTTCTAGACATACCAAGAGATAGAATCATATGACTAAAAGTCTAAGAAAAGAACAGATAATACAAAAATATTTATATAAGATATTGTGTATATTTATCAGGAAAAGTCTTTATCAAGAAAAGACTTTAAAATCATCAGAATTAATATTATATTGTATTTATTTGTATATTTTATTTATATATAGATATTTATATAAAGAACTTAAAGATAAAGCCCTAGTTAAGGCAGTGACAAAAGCAGTAGCAGTGGGAGTGAAAAGAAATGGTTATATGCAAGGATATTTTGTCAGTAAAAGTCCAGGATTAAATGTCTGACTGCATACATGGGATGGATAGATGGAGTGGGAAAAATCAAAGTTAACTATAGAGGTTCTAGTGAAGATGGGGTTGCCATCATCCAACCCAAGGGGTTGCGATCATCCCCAAGGTCTAGGAGACTCCACGGGAAGGTCATGGTCGAGGAAAAGTTAATTGCTGGGAAAATAAGACTCCCAGTCTCTCCATCTCCCTATATTAGTTTTTTTTTTAACATCTTTATTGGAGTATAATTGCTTTACAATGGTATGTTAGTTTCCACTTTATAACAAAGTAAATCAGTTATACATATACATATGTCCCCATATCTCTTCCCTCTTGCATCTCCCTCCCTCCCACCCTCTCTATCTCACCCCTCTAGGTGGTCACAAAGCACAGAGCTGATCTTCCTGTGCTATGCGGCTGCTTCCCACTAGCTATCTATTCCTTATACCAGTTTTGTTTTTCTCATATACGTAGCGGCATTTCATTCAAGGGAAAAGGCATTGATCTGACTGGTCAAATTAAACACCATAGTTGAAGGCACATTTACAGTGGTTACTTCCTCCACAATTTAGAAAGTAACGTTCACAATTTCCCTCTTCCTACACCGCAGAACACATTGGCCATTCCTCCAAAGTTTCCACTCCATAGAGTGGACCAGAGATGACGTTAGCCCAGAACTGAGAGCTTGGCATGAGATGCCAACCCCACCTAGAGCTCTGGCATAAGTTATGACCCAACCCAGCTCTACAGAGGGCTCTGCATGGAATCTTGTCTCAGCCATAATAATGTCATTCTGTTTTTCATTTGGTTTTCTTCTTTGCTTAACTTTCCCTGGCCACTCTGACAAACAAAATTTCAGGCAATCTTGGGCCACTCACTAACTTTATTCCATCTAATGTTATCCAGATTCCCAAGAAAATTACTAACAATAAAGGGGGAAATTTGGAACATGGTGAGTTTTAAGTGCCTGAAATATACAGTTAACTGAATCCAGTTAAGTAGCAAATTCTTTGGATCTCAAATATGCCAGTAGAAGAGCAGACTAAGCTCAATTTAATGTACTCTTACTGGAGACACATGTAAATTCTGGGTCAATTTTGAAAATGTTAAAAGCACATAGCTGAGATTAAAAGAAAGAAAGGCACACCTGCATGTTTCCGAAAGTAACAGAGAAATTAAATCCAGAGAAATAAGAGCAGACTGATGTGTATGGGTTCCGTTCCTTAGTATAGGCCTTATGTAAATAGGGGCTGGAGCTAGAAATCTAACATTACCTTGAGGCCAGGAATTTAGACTCAGAATGGAACAATATTGAGAAGTTAGTACAGATATCCTACAGAAAATTCATGAGGAACTGCTTAGTCCATTAAGAGGGCCAAGGGAGGTGGTGAGGAAGATTGATATCTCTTGAAAACCTTCAGGTACAGAAAACATCAACACCTCTGAAAAGTAGGCCTGTCCTTCCCAGAGTTGTGATGGCCAGGTTGTCACTAACCTCTAAGGCCCTGTAGGAATCAGAAACTGCAAGGAGAGTAATTCAAAGAAAAACAGATGCAGGATGGGTGTGGCAATAAATCCTAGGACCCTATCAGAAACAAAATTAAAACCACTCTAGAGGGAAATTTTAACAAACCAGGGCAGAGAGTATCCTAACCAGAATAGAATAATAATTCTGAGGAAGTTACTTTACTTATTTAAGTAATATTCAATGCATTTCCATGGCCAGGCCCTTTTGAAGAATTCTAAAAGATATACAAACAATTCATTTACATCTTATATATCCCACCATCCAGAGCCAAATTCACTTAAGAACTGTACTGGTGGAAATTGGGCAGCACTATGGAGAAAATAAAAAGGTGTTTACCATCAAAAAACATGAAGGTAAGAAAGATAATGTCTAATTTTTTAATTATCCTGTGGTTTCTTGAAATCTTTTGGAAACCCAAAATAGAGAAACCTTGGAGGAAATGAAGATTTAAATATTTAGAGATTTATCAACTCATCTATAAAAGCTTTATTCATCTCTTCTTTTAATAACATTCCTGAGAGGTATAAATGTGTCCAGTGATAGGGTTGAATAAGCCTGAGAGAATTTCAATTGTTTACTATTCTTGGTCAGCTCTTAAGACCTTTCAGGAGCATCTTGATTTTCATGGCCTCATCCAACAAAAGCAGGATATTTTACAGAAAGTCCTGGGCCACTTTTTGCCTTGCTTTTGTGTTTATGTTTTTGGTTTTATCACATCGGGCGGTACATTAGGCTACCTATTGCATACTCCCTCATTCATGCATGCATTCATTCAAACAATATTTACTGAGTTGAGACATTTAATTAACACTCAATAAATGATGTTTAGATGAATGAATGCGTTTCTTATCAAAGTAAGTGTAAGTACTGAGAAAAATTACAGAATGTATGATCCCAGTCCCAAAAAAGCTTATAACTGTGTTGAGGATAAAACAGATGCTGATGAAATAACTAATATATCATATTGGACAGTTTCTAACTTCAAAAATGAGTTTTTATAAATAATCAGAGCCTAAGGAGGACAAAGAAGGGACAGTTCATTATGGGTTGAATCTATCAATAAATGTACATTTCAGATGAGATTTGAGATTGACCTCAAAGAGGAGGACTTAGATATAGGAACAGAGAACAAAAAAGGCATGGTGATAGCATGTGCATAGATAGTGTGGCCAATATTTATGTTCTTCATTACAGATAGTCAGAGATAACCCAAATGTAACTGTTTCCATGGGTCCATTCTCAGTATCCAAAGAAAACGGCAAATCCTATCTCAGTAAAACTAATGAAAAACACAGTCTTTCACAAAGAGATTGTGAAGGAAAGGGGGAGAGAAAGGCTTGCATCCCACACCACACAACAAAACTTATTGAATTATTTAATTTTCTCCCTCTGAAAATTTCCTCTCCATCTCTCTGTACGTGTCTCTTCTCCCACATCTGGCCACACTCTACCAGCCATCTTTCCAGATCTTTCCAGAACTCTCCATCCTAGTTTCATTAGGCCACAATTTAAACATCTCACAGGTCTCCAGGATGTATCCCCATCACTTATTCCACAAAGGCAAACAAAGGACACTTCTCAGGATCACGTTTCTTTGAAGGAAGAGGTCATGAGGAGTGATTATAAATAATATAAGGTGGAGAGCAGTGACTTAAAATACCATTTTTCACCTTAGAATGTGAATACAGGGAACTTTGGGAAACTAGAAAATCTAGAAAGGATTCACTGATAAGTACTTATGTTCAATGAATAAAATAAAATGTAATAATATGGCTAAACTCTGAGAGATGAACTTTTTCAAAAGTTGCTTTCACACACCTTCACTATTGGGATGTTTGATAAACACACCTTTCCTTCTTTACTTTCTTCTTTCTTTGTAGATACTGGCACCAAACTTTCAAACAATAAGAACCTTCCCATAAGTCCCTTGCCAGGCAAGATTAAGGTATAACAATCCAAACAAATTTTTGAAGAAGATAACTGGTTGAAAGCACAGGAAAAGAGCTGGGTTTCTCTTATTCAACAGTCACATAATGAGTAATGTGGGAATTGGTTTAAAAAGTCTCTCTGCATGAGGGGCTAAGGTTAAGATTAAAACTTCTGAGGCCAGAAGAGCAAAATGACTACAAGAATCCACATATTTTCAAGAGCTGCCCTTTGGATGTGAGAGATTGATTTTTCCCACTATTTTTTCAGCAACCCAACTGGTGTCTTTATTAAACGACATAAGAGAATACAGTGTGGCCAAGAAGGCTTAGATCTCCTTAGCCCCAAGTCAGATATTCTCCAGTGACTGTCCACTCAAATGAAAAAGAGAGATTTACAACAGGAAACTGGATACAACTGAGTGTACTTTAATTTTACCTGAATTATTTATTTTGTTTTCAATTTTCCACTGAAGTGCCTACATTAATATATTTTTAAGAACATTTCCTTAAGTTGAAGTATTCATTCAGTATATTCATTTACTATAATTTAGAAAAGCCAAATGATTTAGGCAAATTCATTTCTATATTGACACAGCAGTGTATTGTGAACTAAATGACACCTGGCAGTTCTTTACTCAGATACTAACTCAATTAGAAGGCAGAACAAGGATAACTACCCATTCAGGGAAGGAAAGGTCACTTAGCCTCTGTAGCTGTCTTAGGTCTCTCATCATCACAGTAACAAATTGAAGACTAAAAACCATATGATCATCTCAATAGATGCAGAAAAAGCTTTTGAAAAAAATTCAATACCCATTCATGGTAAAAACTCTCCAGAAAGTGGGCATAGAGGGAACATACCTCAACATAATAAAGGCCATATATGACAAGCTCATAGCTAACATACTCAATGGTGAAAAGCTGAAAGCATTTCCCCTAAGATCAGGAACAAGACAAGGACGCCCACTCTCACCACTTTTATTGAAGGTAGTTTTGCAAGTCCTAGCCACAGCAATCAGACAAGAAAAGTACATAAATAAAAGGACTCCAAAATGGAAAGGAAAAAGTAAAACTGTCACCGTTTGCAGATGGCATGATACATAGAAAATCTGAAAGACACCATCAAAAAATTATTAGAGCTCAAAAATGAACTTGGTAAATTTGCAGGATACAAAATTTATATATAGAAATCTACTGTATTTCTATACACTAACAGTGAACTATCAGAAAGAGAAATTACGGAAGCAATCCCATTTACAATCACATAAAAAAGAATAAAATACATAAGAATAAATCTGCCTAAGGAGGTAAAAGACCTGTACCCAGGGAACTATACGACACTGATACAAGAAATTAAAGATGACACAAACAGCTGGAAAGATATACCATGGTCATGGATTGGAAGAATTAATATTGTTAAAATGACCATCATACCCAAGGAAAGCTACGGATTCAATGCAGTCTGTATCAACATATCAAGGGCATTTTCCACAGACCTAGAACAAATAATTTTAAAGTTTGTATGGAAACACAAAAGATCCTGAATAGTTAAAACAGTCTTGAGAAAGAAGAACACAACTGGAGGAATCATGCTCCCTGGCTTCAGACTGTGCTACAAACCTACAGTAATCAAAACAGTATGGTACTGGCACAAAAACATCGATCACTGGAACAGAATAGAGAGCCCAGAAAGAAATCCATGCACTTATGGTCAATGAATCTATGGCAAAGGAGGCAAGAATATGCAGTGGAGAAATGTCTGGGCTTCCTTAGGGATGGTTTCATCAATTAATTTGTTTTCTTAAATGGACCATACTTTTCCATGTCTTTGTATATCTTGTGATTTTTTTGGTTGAAAATTTGTCTTTCAAACATTATAATGTGGTAGCTATGGAAATCAGATTCTCCCACTTTCCCAAGGTTTCCTGGGCTTTTGATTGTTGAAGGCTGTAGTAGTCTGTTTGTTTAGGGACCTTTCCAAACTATTTTTGCAATGACTGTTTTCCTTATCGTATGTACGCACTGAAGTCTCTGTTCCTTTAGTTCATGTTTAGCTAATGTTTTGACAGAGATTTCCTTGAATTCCTGCACCTAAAACAAACAAAAATAAATATACACAAGCACATCCACATGCACACTCAAAACCACACACCTCTGCCCATTGTGCAGATTGCTGGATCACTCCTTCAACATTTAGCTGGCCTGCATTGAGTTCAGGGCTCAGCCCATGGTAAAAGCTTAGAGACTCCTCTGGTGTTTTCAGAACATGCATCTTATCTTGAGTATGCATGTGGCTTTCTTAATTTCTCTGGACACATGTGTACTTTCTGTAGGTTCTAATTTCCCAAAGAATCTCCCCCGACTTTGGCTCCTGCATCTTCTGTGGTCTATTGTATTTCAGTGCACAGTCTTCTGCCCCAGCCATCTGTGCTTTGTTAGTTCACCTGGCTCTTCTTTTGAGCAATGACCGCCGCTTTTCCATACTGTGTTCCAAGTTAGCTAAGACAGAGATAAGCATCTTGTGTCAGTCCTTCAGGTAGCTCCCAGACAGGTTAGAACAGATACACAGAATAATCTGACAGTACGGTCTCTTCTGCTCCCTCCTCAAGCACGATTGAGGATCCCATACTAGGAATGGTCTGCTGCTACTTTAAGACTCTCACTGCATTAAGACTCCACCACTTTAAGACCATCACTACACTAACAGTGGATGGGGCAAGGGCAAGTAAAAATGCCACAAAGCTTTCCTGCCATTTTCAAATTGCCTCTTCCCTGGTTCAGTATGTGTTTGGTTGCTATAAATCTTTGACTGATTTCAGGACTAAGAGAAACTCCAAGAACCCCACAGCAAGAAACAGTAAATCAAACTCTCAGAAGCCAAAAGACACAGAAAGAACCTTTTCTCACAAAGGAGAAAGAAAAAAGAAATTTGTTACAAAGCAGGGATCCTCAGAAAGATGAGAGGTAATTTCCTATATGAAACCACGGAATCAAGAGGCCAGACATATTTAAAGTGCTGAAAGAAGAAAATTGTCGACCAAAAATTCTATATTTGGCCAAACTGGTTTCAAAACTTAGGGAGAAATTAACGCACTCCCAGATGAACAAAGGCTGAGGGCGTTTGTTTTACAACTTCCTACCACTGCCCTATGAGAAATGCTAAATTGAACCTTTAGGTTGAAATCAAAGGACACTAGACAGCAACTCGAAGCTGTAGAAAGAAATAGAAATCTCCAGTAAAGATAAATACATGGGCAAATACTAAAGCCAGTATTGTGTTATTGGCTTGGAACACTACTTTTTATTTCTTACATGATTGAAAAAACAAATGCATAAAATAATCATAAATCCATGTTATTGGGCTCACAAAGTATAAAGGTGTAATTTGTGACAACAATAATGTAAAGAGGAAAACGGAACTGTAGAGGAACAGAGTTTCTGTGTGCTACTGAAGTTGGTTTCAATTGAAATTACATTGTTTTAACTTTAGAATGGTAAATGTAATCTTCTTGATAACTACAAAGAAAATATCAATAGACTATATGCAAAAAGAAATGAAAAGGGAATCAAGAGTTCACCACAAGAAAATCGGCTAAGCACAGAAGTCAGTAATGGAGTAAATGAGGGGCAAAAAATGCATAAGACCTACAGAAAACAAGCAGGAAACAGACAGAATTAAGTTCTTCCTCATCAGTAATTTTTGAAAAAGTAAGTGGATTAAGCTCTCCAATAAAAAGATGAACATTGGCAGAATGGACTTTAAAAACAACCATAATCCAAGTATATGCTGTCCGCAAAAAACTCACTTGATTTCAAAAGACACAAGTTGCTTTAAAGTTAAAGCATAGAATAAAATATCCCATGCAAATAGTAACAAAAAAGAAGGAAAGAGACACAGAAAAAGAAAGGGAGGAAGGAAGGAAGGAAGGAAGATAGATCTGGGATGGCTTGTTACTATCACACAAAATAAACTTTAAATCAAAAACTATCACAAGAGGAAAAGGAGGCCACTATATGTTGATAACAAGTTCAATCTATTAAGAAGATAGAACAACTAGAAACATATATGTACCAAACAACCCCCCAATACGTGAAGCAAACACTGACAGAATTGAAGGAAGAAATAGTTAGTTCTAAAATAATAGTTGGAGATCAATACCTTGCTTTCAATAATGGATAACACATCTAGACAGAAGATCAGTCGAGAGGTAGGGGGACTGAATAACACATTTACCCAACTAAACCTAACAGCCATATATAGATCACTCCACTCAACAACAGCAGAATACACATTTTTCTCAAGTACACATGGAACATTCTCCGGGAAAGACCATATGTTAGGCCACAATACAAGTACCAATACATTTTTAAGAAATTGAAATCATGCAAAGTATCTTCTTTAGCCACAGTGAAATGAAGGTAGAAATCAATAACAGAACCATTGATAGCCATTTCCCAACATGCGTGCCTCACAAGATATAAAGCAATGAAGGGAAAAACATAATTTACCATATAGAAAAGTGGGAAAGAGGACATACCATTGACACAGGGTGTGTGCTGTTTCCCGTTGTCAGGGATAGAAATAAATTAGCATCATTTATTCATTAGTGTGTTAATTTCTTGGTCAATCATTGGGCAGCCAGTGTTTCTCCCTGATGGGAAGATTTCCTATACTCAGTGTTGAGTGGAGCCAACCTTGAAAGGGACATTTTAAAGGATTATACTGTGATGGGCTTCACACTACCCTTCCTCCTATGCCAGTATTTAGGCTGGGGTATTTCCATGGAGTGTGTACAATCGTAGGCCCCAGTTCACCAGAATTTAGTTTGACTCGTTTTGTTAATACATTCCCTCAGTACTTTGTCTTTTGTAACCTTTTGCATTTACTTCATTCTTTATTATCACTGCGAAACAACTTTGTTTCCTGTTCAGATGCCAAAAAGTGGATATCAATACCTCCTGAGTTTTACACATCACAGATCAGTTTTGGATATCAGGGACAGAGACAACAGCTATTTCCAATGACTTTGAGACATACTTTGAACATGTGATTAACATGTTGAGTGTTGAAATGTGTGTCGAGCTCATTATACTTGCTCTAAAAGGTTTCAAGCTGCAAAGATTTAAAAATCTTTATCTTTGAATAGTTTTCCTGTGCTGTCCCTTTGTGTCAGACTGTTAATGTGCAGTCTGGCACCTTCAAATAATGTGGCTTTGCAACCAATTATTTACAGGTTGTTTTATCCAGGGAGAACCTTTTTTTTAAAATAAATATACTTATTATTTATATTTGGCTATGTTGGGTCTTTGTTGCTGCATACGGACTTTGTCTAGGTGGGGCGAGCGGGGGCTACTCTTCGTTGTGGTGTGCGGGCTCCTCATTGCTGTGGCTTCTCTTGTTGCAGAGCACGGGCTCTAGGCGCTGGGGCTTCAGTAGTTGTGGCACGCGGGCTTCAGTAGTTGTGGCTCATGGGCCCTAGAGCACAGGCTCAGTAGTTGTGGCACATGGGTTTATTTGCTCCACGGCATGTGGGATCTTCCTGGAGCAGGGCTCGAACCCATGTCCCCTGCACTGGCAGGTGGATTCCCAACCACTGTGCCACCAGGGAAGTCCCCACACAGAGAATCTTAAGGTCAAAACATACAACCTGACTAACTACACTTCCTCCTGTTCACATTTCCCTCATCTTTTCTTCATCTTCTGTCTATGTTTCCTTGGCCCTGTTTATATTAAGTGCTTTTGCCATTATATTTGATTGTATGTATTCCGGTGAGTTACCACAATGCTTTAGGAGACATGCTAGGATACAAATGCATTTAAGTAATATATATATACACATATATATGTAGTTTGCTTGAGTGCAGTGTTTTTTGTTTTCTCTACTGAATTCATTAGCATGGGTCGGTATAATATTTAGCATAGGTTGATATATAATTTGTAAACTAATGAAGTCTTCAAAGTGAGGAAATAAGTCTTTCAAATTTAATTATTTATTTTAAAGAGCAGAATAGCATACATAAACAGGTGCCTAATGAAAACTTGTATTCTAATTTGGAACTCTCATGAACACCTATTTCTTTGTTCTTCTAATGGTATGATAGTAAGTCATTTGATTATTTTTATTTTTATGGCTTTAACTTTAGAACAATGAAATATTCATAAACTTTAAAAAGTATTTTTCTTTATTTGATGGGGGTGGGATACTGGAGAAATGAAAGGTCAAACACCTATTGAGAAATCCATACTTGTCTATATAGTGTGTACTTTTATTTCAATAACTGATTTAAAATTCCTAAAAGGATGCTATAATAAGTTATTATGCCATTTTACAGACTGAATTAAGTGAATTTCAGGGAGGTATGAAACTTGCCTAAGGCTATCCAGCTGCCAAGTGGTAGAAGTGAGAATTAAATCCAGGTATACCTATCGCCAAAGTTTCTGCTCATCTCTTTACATCATCCACTTTTAATAGCCAATGCTTTTCTGCTTACAAATATGACTGAGGTTTCCAGACAGTCAACATTGCTTGTTAATCAGATAGAAAAATTACTGTTGCTTCTCTAAAGACATGTTCCTTTTCCATTAAGTCACTTTAGTTGTTCAAATAATACTTCCAGACAGTAGTCATCATACAGTTGGAGACTAAGAACAGAACTCAGGGATGTCTCTAGCAGTCAGTAAAGACCAACTGGGCTCACTGATGATACTTACGGTCATTTCCTCTAGACTAACATAATGTTATTAAGAAGACCCTAATAATTCACAGTACTGCCCTTGCCTGATTGTTTGTTCTTCTCCCTCTATCACTCTCTCTTTCCCCATATTATTATTATTTTTGACAATTTTTGGTGAATTAAATTCAGGGATTAGTATTCAGGAGCGCTAGTCACAAAGGCAGAGAATCTTAGCTCACACCAAAGGAAGAAAATAGAGAAAAAGTATAAATTATATGAATACACACATATCACACATGTACCAACTATATGTTGCACTTCTCCAAAATCTATTCGGTATCTGCACATTTATTGTATGTTAGCAGTAAGACTAGAAATGAGCATAAGGCTCTGTTTACAACATACAGAAAACAGACCCAAATATGAAAATTACTAGCAATAAGAATGGGGAAGAAAGACTACAACAAGGAATGTAGATGATATTTTTGTTTCTTAGCTATGATGTCAAATATTGAACTTTCAACTTGAGACAAGGAGGCCATAAAAAGTTGTATTAGTTTCCTAGAGCTGCCATGACAAAGTACCAGAGACTGAGGAGGTTAAACAACAGAAATGTACTCACTCACGTGTGTAGAGGCTAGAAATCTGAGAAAAGGTGTCAACAGGATTGATTTCTTCTGAGGTATCTCTTCTTGGTTTGTAGAGGCCATGTTTTCCTTTTGTCTTCACATGGTCTTCTCTCTGTGCATGTCTGTGTCCTAATATTTTCTTTTGATAAGGACACCAGCCATATTGAATTAGAGCCCACCCATTTGACCTCATTTGACCTCAGTTACCTATTTAAGGGCCTTATCTCCAAATACAGTCATATTACGAGGTACTGTGGGTTAAGACTTCCACATATTAACTTGAGCAGGACACAGTTCAGGTGATAATAGAAGATAAGAGTAATTTAAGCAAGTAAGTAAATATTGTTTACAGTGAGCTGCTTAAGGATATGAATTTACTCAAGAAAAACAAGAAGAAATTACATAACACTGTATGTTATACAAAGACATTAAATTAATCATCATAACATCCTGTGAGATGGGCATTAAATTAGACTAAGTAAGAGTAAGCAACTTATCCAGAATTGTATAGTTGGTACTTTCCAGAATTTAAACCAGGTATTTTCCCAGTTCCAGTCTACGTTATATATTCATTTCATTATTTGAAATGAATTTTGAGTCTTCATTTTGCTTAGTTTCTGAAGTTATATGGGGATAGAATGGAGTTGGACATTTTCAGTGACATTCACACATGGGGAAGGAGATTGAGTCCAGAAGCTTCAGCAATGTTTCCATGGAGAACGCTAACAACAGAACCAGAAACACCGTTATTCTTTTGGTTCAGTGATCTTTCCTAAAGCACTACAAGAATCAATCTTAAGAAGCCCAATGTTTTCCAAACTTTCACCAATGGGCTCTGTAGGGTCCTCTAACAATATCTAAGAGACTAACTAGTTTCACGTTCCAAGCCACTTAAGACAAGGAGTTCTGATTGTTCTCTGTGAGGAAATCAAGTGACAATCATAGCTGGTAATTTAGGATAGTTTCTTCAGGGCCCAGGCAAAACCTAATACACAAGTAATAATCATTGTTAAGTGCATCTTTGACAAGGATTCATCAAGTATCAAAGAGGTCTATAAATTGGGAGAAATTATGATCAAAGACAAACATAGACCACAGATATTTAATTAATGCTCAATTATTTATGAGTTTAACTTTGGTTAACCTCGTTTTCCTTCTTCTAGACAATTTCCAATTCATCTCCACAAAGAGACCAGAATACTTACCTTCCAAAACAAGATTTATTGTGTTCCTTTAATTCAAAGCAGACAGTGACTTCTACATTCACTCCACCAAGTTTTGCTAGGAGAGAAAAGGAGACATTATATTTTGTCTTGAATTACATACGCCACCATACTTGACTTAGCCCATCCTACTGGAAGCACTTTGACGTAGATTCTACAGTCTTGTCTTACATCTTCTATGGAATCAAGCCAAGGGAATCACACATAGTTACAGCTGGAAAAACGTTTGTTCTGGGTTGATACTTTTAGCCTTTACCACCAAGACTTTATCGCCAAGATCTATCTTTACAGTCTCTAAACAGGAGACCTTCTTGCCTTCCATTTTCATATTGACAAGGAAGGTAAAGGGAAGAACTGAGAAGTACCCAAAGTCAGCTAGCAGCCAGCACAGATAAATCATCTGTGGACATATTGTTTCTTTCAAAAGATATAAACATAAGAGGAAGTCCTAGTGTTTGAAACGATTGTGCATAATAGAATTCCATGAAAACCTAGAAATCCAGATGCAGATCAGTAACATATTGGCTAAATAAGCCGTTATGTTCATGCAATGGACAAGTGTACAGACATTAAGAAGAACGAGATACTCTTTTCTATGAGATTGTCTTTTCACTGAACTCATCAGTGCTGCAAAAACAATGTTACATAATACTTTTTCTTTAACATTATACCAGGCATCCTCATCTTGTCCTGCATATTGCCAGTGTTACTAAAGTTTATCATTTACCTCTTTCTCTTTTAGACATATAATTTCTTCTTATTTTGGAAGCATTCATCAATCCCCATTTTACTCTTTCTTTTAAATTACAAATGAATATTGAATTTTATAAACTATCTTTTGTGGGATATTTCAAGTGATTGTATAGTTTTGCTCTCCTTGGGCCTTGTTATATGGTAAATTATATTTTGTTATTTTATATATTCTATTTATTATATATTGTATTACATTTACTAATTACATTTATTATAGTATAATTACATTATAATTAAGGTAGCATTTTGTTTTAGATAGACAAAACAACCAGTGGAATAGGAAGCATCTTAAAATTAGATGCAAGAGCATAAGGGAATTGAGATTAAAATAAAATTCACATTTTGGATCAGGAGCAAAAATTATTCAACAGAAGTGGGAAAATATGGCTATCATTACTAAATTCTAGATACAGCAACTAGTTAAATGTTAAAAAATAATGAAACTGTAAAAGTATCAGAAACCTGGGAGACATGAAATAAAGTATTCATGAGGAATACCTTTCTAAGATACAAAGAAAAAAGGATACATTTAATTATATAAGAATTAAAATTTGCCTCATGGCAAAATGCACTACAAAGGTCAGAAAACAAGCAAAAGAAATTGGGAAATATATTAAGAAATGGATATGCTTTCTTTACAACTTTTGAGAGAAGCACATGTTTCTTTTTCCTTTAACCTGTTATGGGGGTATTAATCTATAATGTAAGTGCATGGTTCCTTTCCTTTAACCTGTAATGTGAGATTTAATCTATATGGTAAGTGCATGGTTCCTTTCCTTTCATCTGTAATGTGAGTGTCAACATGCGGCACTGTTTCTAAGCACAGACTTTGGATGTTCCTGTACTGGTCCCATCACTGACCATCCACAAAAACTTACAAATGTTGCTTCACTTTCCTGGGGGTTAGAGTCTTAGCTAAGAAATGGAAGCAAAACAGAACTTTCCCGCAGGGATGATAGAAGGTTTAAAGGAGTAAATATGTAAGTGACTTAGCACAGTGCCTAGTACAAGAGAGATCAATAGAAGTACTTATCAATTTTTAAAGAGACAGATGAAAGAAATCAAATGTGGTGATTTCAATCTATTGATATATATTCTTGACTTTAAACTACCTTTTCATTCATTGGATGACCTAACTTACTCATGCTTTTTCTTAATCTAGTGAACTTGGGTAGCTAATATCACAGTTTAAAATTTTTGCTTTTATATTTACAAGTAAATTTGACCTGTAAATTTCTTTTTCCTTACAGTCCTAATCTATTTTCAGTATTAGGATTATATAGACTTCATAAGATGAATAAAGGAGCATTCTTCCTTCGCTACTCTCTAGAAGTTTTTCTTTGTTAATATTGATGTTATCTGTTTAATAGTAGTTCGATAGAATTCACCTCCCAAATGATCTGGCTGGGTCTGGTCTTTTCTTGGTGAAAGATTGTAAAGTATTGACTTCATTCCTTTACTGGTGAAAGAACTCCAGCTATAAATTTCCTCTTGTGTCAGTTTTGGTAAACTTTAGGAGCTAGGAACTTGTCCACTTTACAGAAATGTTCAAATTTACTGGCATTTCATATATTCTCTGTTTGTACTCTCTGTTATAACATGGTCCTGATTCTTTCTGTATATTATTTACTTATGTTTTTGTTTTGCTTAATCAAAGTGTGTTTTCTAAATCTTTTCAAAGATATACTTTTGACTTACTAAATGACCTCAATTTTATACTTTTTTCTGTTTTATTAAGTTCTGCTCATATCTTTATTATCTATTTTTTCTATGTTCTCAGGGTTTATTGTTTTACTCTTCTGATGTCAATTAAAACACTTGGGTATTAATTTTAAGAAATCTTTTTAGTTATAAATAGTTGAACTTTTTGAAGATTCCAGCTTAGTTGTAAGTATCTAAGGGTCAGCTCGTCCACATTGTTGCTAGCCTAAGGCTTAGTTCACCCTATCGCAATGTATATATTGACATTTTTTACCCTCGACTTTCTGTGTTTTGCTACTTCTCACTTTTCTTTGGAGAGAAGCCCTTTGAAATACCCTTAACTTATTTTACAGCCAATAAGTCTTTAAAATAATGTGTATTTTTTAAAGATAAATCTACTTATATAATTAGGCAGAAAATCTGATCTGCCATATTTTTAAAAACAGCATAAATTCACTCTTCTCCATGATTAATCTGCTGTATTACACGACCTTTCAGTTTTTAGATTTATGAATGACATGTACTTGAAAAATGTTTTAAAGATCCTACCCAGTCTTTTAAAACATCCTTGTTCCTTGTTTCAGTTCTAGTTTTATGTATATTTTCTGCCTTGCACCTGATTATTGCAACATCTGATGAATGGCCGTGGGAATCTAATCCTGGTATTGATTGTTTTTTGCTGATTCTCTCCACTTCTAGCTGATTTCTTCATTATTGGATAAATTTAGACCATGAGTTCACGTTTAGCTAAACTTTATCTGTGGGAATGCTATAGGCCTGTGTTGAAGGTCTACCTCTCCAGAAAGGATTTAGTTTTGTGTTTGGAATACCATCGATTTGGGAGCATTTTAAGTTAATTTCTTAGCTTCTGTTTGCAAGACCGCACATAAATTTGCAACCCAAACACTGTGAACACAGTTCTGGGGTTCAGAATTCTCAAGATTTCCTACCTGTTTCCTACCCAGAGCAGAGGCCAAGAGAATTTGGTCTTAGTCTCCCTTTGCCACCAGATATTTTTCCTCCTGGCACACCCTTTCATTAAAGGTGAAGCTAGGGATATATAGGTTTAGTTCTAACTTCCCATCTAATAGGGATGGTGTCTTACCTCCTGCCTCTCATGTGGTCATGGCCATTTAAAAACAAGTCTCTATGTCAGGTGTGTCATTAAACTAAGGCATCCAGACAGATGTCTATTTTTATGGCCTATGAGCTATGAATAATTTTCACATTTTAACTGGTAACATTTTAAATGGTTACCTAAGTACCTAAATAATATCCTCAATTTTGCCTCTTTGGTCTACAAAGCCTAAAATATTTGCCACTTGGCTCCATAATAACAGGGTTTCCAGCTTCTGTTCTAAGCTATCAAGATATTCAATCCACTCCTAATATAGCTATAACTCTCACACATGTTCCACCCTTCTTTCATGGGTCCTGGAAATTTCTACTGCATACTTCAAAAATCAACCACGCACTTAAAAATAAGTTGTGTACACTTAACCTAGCATACCTAACCCTTTTCCTTTAGGAGAGTTTTTCAAGTAATCTTGCCCACCGTATTCTTTAGAGCTTCATTAATAATGGCAAAAAATTAAAACAACTTAACATTCAACAAATGGGAATTGTTCATAACAATTATAGAAGCACATACAGTAGAAAACTATAAACTGTTATTGAAACAGTGAGACATAACTAGTTTTATTCTTAGAGAACTATGTTTATTTAGGTCCCTTTTGTTTAAATAAGTATATTTCTGTGTATGTATGTACATAGTCATGTATTTATATACACATACATTATTTGTATGATATAGTTATATAAACATATGAAATACATACCTATACACATACCTTTGATTTATATTTGTATACATACACAGGAATATAATTATATATATTATATAGTTATATACATTGAACTGAAAACTGGTAGTATACATATATATCGTGTATAAATGTGTGTCTATGTGCATGTGTAGAAAAGCAGGTTGAGAGATATAGAAGCATGAGTTAGACAGGGTTCACGATTGGAAAAGTAGTTATGTGGAGGTAGTGAGGTTAAGGCCCATTTGATTGAAAATATTGCATATTTTTACATAAATTGTTATGATGAACAGATTCCTATGTAAATAAAATTATAAATAGCTATACATACTTGTATGTGTAACGTATAATTAAAATATATATAGTTTTATAGATGTATTATATTTATATTACATAATATAATTGTCTTATACTAATACATTATGTATTGTGTTATAGAGAATATATTAACTATAGTGTATTATATCAGATAATAATAATTATATATTTATAATATATATATAAATATATCTATTTATAATTTATATATTATGATATAATTGTTTTATAATCAATATTACAGGATATATCATATTAATATTATGAACATATTAACCATATAAATACATTTCATTTCTCATATATTTTGTATATAATATATGCTAGGCAAAAATATATATTAATATAATACATAGTTGTTATACATTAATATAAATATTAGTATATTACATTTATATATCAATATAATATTTAATACTGGTATATTTATATTATATTTAATATATACATAACTAATGCTCTTTAAAGCCATCTGCTACAAGTAGAATAAGACCAGGAGTATGGCCAAAGCAAATTCTAAAAATATTAGATTACTTATATTCATTTATATGTTATTTTCCTGGAATTTGCATCTGGCTATTAGAGAGGACACACAGCAAAATCAACAAAAAGTGCCCAGGAGGACATAGGATCCTTTATTTATCGGAACCTCAAAGGAAACACAGTGCTGTCCAGTCCCCCATCAAAGAGCCAAGAGCAAACCTTGAAGCACCCAGTAAAAGCCCATTCAAAAAAGCTTTTCCACTTAAACTGGAAAAACTTAAGTTCCCAAGAGACCCCCTACATCAACCACCGAAGCTCATTTGGCAGTAAAAACAATAATGTTCACCGAACAACAAGAAACCCAAAACAATAGTTGTTTTAGCACAAACAAAAAAAAGCAGCTAATGAGTGTCTCTCCTGTTTGAAAGAAGGGGGTGGGAAGTGGGCAGAAGACCTGATAGGAAAGATAAAAAGAAAAGGAAAAGGAAAATAAAAGTTTCCAGTTGGACACTCAAGCTGTCTTCTGCATCCATTTCGTCAAGACCACCAAGTCAATGTGGAGGCTTTTTCCTCCTTCCCTTTTCTTTTCATGACACTGGTCACAACCAGCACTGCAGATCCCATCGAATTAAGGAATGCTGTTGCCTACACGTGTGAATGAGCTGTCAGTAAAGTACTGAAGTAGAGGACACCTAAAGTGAAACGTCCTCATGAATGTCCATGTGGCTGAGCAGGAAGTTAGCCTCTCATAGATGTGCTAAAGAAGAAGAGTTGGCTTTTATTTTATTTACTTTCCCTGGACTGTGTTGAATGACTATCATGTACACGTTAAGGCTACTTTTTGCTGAGGATTAATGCACTGGGAGAGCTGAGAGAAAACTGAACAGTAGAGCTTTTTCTTGACCAGTTCACCTTACTTTCCCAAACTCTAAGTCTTTCCCTAATGCTTTCTCCTTTTTATTGTAGTAAAATGAACAGAACACAAAATTCACCATTTTGATCATTCTACAATTCACTGTACCATTCAGTGGAATTTAGTAGTCACAATGTTGTGCACCTATCACCTCTGTCCAGCGGCAAAACAGTTTCATCACCCCAAGAGGAAACCTACACCCATTTTAAGGAGCCATTCCCTATTTCCCTCTGTTCCAAACCCCTGGCAACCACTAATGTATAATATCTGCTGTGTGTATGGATGTATCCACTGCTGGACATTTCGTATAAATGGAACCATACCATATGTAGCCTTTCGTGCCTGACGATAAGTTGTGCAGTGGTAGGAAAACTAAAATGCAATGTGTACTGTATGATGCATGTTTTACTGAAGTGGCTTGGTCAGATTATAATGATTTATGATAGAAATCACGTAAAGCAAGCATCACAATTCTCCAGGAATGTCCTTTCGAATGCTAATGATAATTACGAATATGTGAAGCCCCAATCTTTCATTTGTATTGACCTTATCTCAATAATTCTTCTCCCAGCAGTGCCATAACTAGAGTTGAGTTCTAAAATGTACCTTCCTCTTTTCCCATAGAAATTGTCCCACAATTTCCAAAAGTTCTCAAAGGTGAAAAAGTGCACACGACGTTTATCACGTTTGCAAATGCCAATGGAAATGCTAAGCTAACACTGTCCAAAATGCAATCTTCTTCTGTGAGAGCACCCAACTTTAAACAAATACACATATTCTAAATACAGCTTAGATCTGTGACATGTTTTGGCCACTGAAGTATGACCAGACATGATGGCCTTAAATGAGCAGAAGAGGCCTTAAATGGGCTTGTGCGGTTGGGCTCACCTCTTATGTTTCAGTGAACTTTTAGAGAAGACAGGGCCTGGGAGCTGTGGCCTCACAGTTGGGCTCCAGACGAAGAGGTGTGTGACAGACCTCAAACTGACCCAAAACACGGAGCAAAACTAGCCATCTAGAGGTCTAAAAGAGAGCCACTGCAGCTGGCCCAGAGGTCCAAGAAAAATAAATTCTTGTTTATGTAACTGACTTTGGTGTGATTTGTTCCAAAGCATTATCACAGCAAGAGCTGACTAACACAACATCCTCCAAATCATTGTTATGTACATGATGCCACCATGCCTACATTTAAGGCAACTGTGTACTCAAATTGTGAGAAACCTTGAACTCTTGGTGCCTCTCCAACACAATGTACATGGCTAAATTTCCACAAATAAGTTCACTAATATGCCACAAAGATCTCCCTCAACTTTTGTTAAATGTAATGCAAAGTTCTTTCTTTTCATTTTCTGCTTCTACATAGTTAAAATGATGTTTATCAATGTAAAAAGGTTCTTGCCGTTTGGCTTCTGTCGTTAGAGTCTTTTGAACCCTTTGGCTTTTCAGCTCCTCGGCTGTAACATTTGAACCAGCAAATGCCCCAAGGAGAAAAGCTGCGCCAAATGTCAAGCTTGCGTCTGTGTTTCCCTTCTCTCCAGAACTTGGCCCACATGTCTTGGTGTCTCTCTAACATTCAGACGCCAGCAAACAGAAGTTTTCCTACTCTATCCAGCTTTTCTACAATTTCTTTAGACTTCGCCTGATCTTATGTTATTATTCAACTATCATCTCAATTACCCCTAGGAAGAAAATTTACAATTTTTAGAGAAAACGGAACCCTGGTACATGTTGGTAGGAATGTAAACTGGTGCAGCCACTGTGGACAACAGTATGGAGGGTCCTCAAAAACTAAAAATAGAACTACCATATGACCTCACAACTCCACTCCTGGGTGTAAATCCAAAAAGAACAAAAACACGTGTTTTCAAAAACATGTATTTGAAAAGATACATGCACGCCAATGTTCGGAGCATCAGTATTTACAATTACCAAGATATGGAAGCAACCTAAGTGTCATCAAGTAATGAATGGATAAAGAAGATGCGGTACATATAACCAATGGCATACCACTCAGCCTTAAAAAAGAAAGAAATTTTGCCATTTGCAGCAACATAGATGGACTTGGAGGGCATTGTGGTAAGTGAAATAAGTCAAACAAAAACACTGTAGGATATCAACTATATATGGAATCTAAAAAATCCAGCAATCTACCGAATATAACAAAAAAGAAGGGGAGTCACAGATATAGAGAACAAACTAATGGTTGTCAGTGCGGAGGGGGAGGCGGGGGCAATACGGGGTGGGGAAGCGAGAGACGTAAACTACTGGGTGTACGATAGGCTCAGAGATGTATTGTACAACACGGGGAATATAGCCAATACTTTGTAATAACTGTAAATGTAAAGTAACCGTTAGAAAATATATAAAATGTTTTAAAACAGAAATCATACTGAAAAGTGGAAACAATTTAAATGTCCATCAACAGGAAAATGCACATATAAATTATTGTATTTCCCTACACGGGAATCCTACATAGTGAGGAAAGTACGTGAACTAGACAGATCTTTACGTGTCAGCATGGATGACCCTAGCCAAGATAACAGTAAAAAAAGCAAGGAAGAAGAGAAAACATAGTAGAATACTATATGAGGTTTAAGAGTACTTCAAAATGGAGCCTAAATAGAAAGACATGCATGCAGTGATGGAGACCAAGTTCAGAAGCGTGGTTACCCAGGGTCAGCTGGGGAGTGGCTGTGTTGGGGAAAGTGGTCACAGTAGGCTCTTGCACAGGAATGGTCATGTTTCAGTTCACACGCCGGCTGGAGGACGGAGGAGTGTCTGCGATGTTATAATGTGAGCACGCTGCGTGTGAAAGCCATTGCTGACCACATCTAGGGGACCTGATACGCGGGAGCTGGTAGTGGGTGGAGGCATCCAGAAGGTGCTGGTAGAAGAGGAACGCTGTGTGCATAACGCCTAAGGCCTGACCAGAGGACGACCACTGTTCTAGAAACTGGACACCAATCCAACTTCTACGGCCAGTGTTAAAAGACAGACTGAGCCTTGTTTAAAATAAGACTTTCCGTGAGCAAAAATAGATTCAATTCAGGCACCACCAAAGCGGAAGTGGTGAGGAGCGCTCCAGCCACAGGAGCTGCAGAGATGTTTATCTTAAAAGGGCCGAAGCCAAGCAAGGAAATGCCTGACTTGCTATCGCTTTAAAGCCTAGTCGGTGGTTTGTGACTGGTGGTCCTCAGCGGTGTGCGTCACCCTGAGCCGTTGACAGGCTTAGATTTTGGTTGGTTTACGTAGGCAGCCGCATCACTCGAGCCACCGCAGGCTAACGGCCCCCTGCAGGGTTCATTTACTAACACCAGTTGTCTGAGTCCTTCCTCTTACTGGGTCACTTCACTTCCTACGCCTCAGTTTCCCTTCTGTGAAGTGGATATTCAGTAGTAAATTCTCTGAGGAGTTGTCAGTACACAACAAGGTGATTATTAGTAACCACGATCATGTCCTGAATGCGTGGAACACGTCACCATTTGCCAACTACCGTGTCAAGTTAGCAGACACTCCAGAAATTAAGAGCTCTCCACATAAATTCACACACCCGTGCACCAGGTGAGGGACCACAGGCAGACGTTCACTCCGCCTTTCGTGTGTCCCTCACGGAATACACGCTCTCTCCTGGGCGGGGGAGCCCAGACACTTACGGGAGTTTACGTTTAAAATGCGTTGATACAACCAGGTCTCACGTTTGTTAGGATGAGTCAGCAAACGCTTTTTGGAAACCCCGGAGTCTCCACACCTCGCACGTTTCGCGCTGCCTTAGTCTCAGAGCTCAAGCCCCTTCTCTTCAGGCCGCGTCACCAAGGGAGACAGGGCTGCGGGGGGACGCGACGCACGGCGAGCGTGATGACGTCCTCGAGCCCCGCCCCCACGGCACCGCCCGCCGACGTAAACCGCCGCCCCGCGGCGTGGAGGGCGTAGCTGCCTGCGCCAACACCAGGCCACGCGGGGCCTCCGGAGTGCGGCATGGCGGGGTTGGTCTAGCTGGGGCCCGTGGCCCTATGTCTTCTGGCTGCGACGCCGGTCCTGTGCACGCTGGGGGCCGCAGCCGCCGGGCGGTGGGCGCCCGAGGGGCCGGGAGGCGAGCCGGGCCCCCAGGCGGGTGTGGGCATCGTGTCCGCAGCCAGCGTCCCCGAGGCCGCGCTGGGGCCATGATCACTTGGTGAAGCTGCGCCGGGACAGCGCGGCCGACATCTTTCCGCGCTCTGAGGACCTGTGCGCGCTGCAGGACTCGGTGCCTCTGCCCTCCGTGCGCGCTTCCCTACAGGAGGGCCTGTTGGACTTAAGGCCGACCGCCTCCGCGGGGTGCACTGGGCGCCACTCCTGAGCACCCGCTGCCCCTGATCTGTATCCAGAGCTTCTTCCAGCCACGGCTTGTCGAGACAGGTTTGTACTTCCCGCTTCCAGGGCCCCTCGTGTGGGCGCTGAGAAGCGGGGTGTTAAATGGTGCAAGGTGGAGGGTGGGCACTAGAACCAGTGCCCAGTGCCCGGGTGTGCGTGCACTAGACGGGGCGTGCTGCCTAGGACTCCAGCCAGCTCGGTGACCCCGGCCGGGTGCCTTAAGGCTTCAAGGTCTCAGTGTTCCCATCTGTAGCGTGGGCTGAACAGGACCCAGTCTCTGTGGCGGATACAAGGATGCACTGTGTTAATGCTTCTAGACTCTACAAAGTAGAACACTTTGCACAGTTTGGAGCATCGTTAATTGTTGCACAGATGTTACCTGGTCTGTTGAATGACTTTGCCTGGTGCACACCAAAGCGATTAGGAAATAGATATATCCCGGCTTCATTTCCTTTCCATTAAAACAGGGCTCAGGAAAAAAATTGTTTTTCAATAGTCGTATCATATAGTGCAAAGAGCAGCGGTGTGAAGGGCCTAGCTTAGGGTGTGAATTCCAGGGCTTATGCTCTCTGTGGCCTGGGCAGGTTTCTTTTGCACTGCAATCCCCACACTTGTAAAATGACGTTAATAACCACTCTTTCTGTGGGTTCTTAGAATTAGTTAAGCAGGTTATGTGTGTAAAGTAGCCTGGCACTTGAATGAGTTGTCAGAACCAGTGGCTGCTGGAGACGATGCTTCTGCCGTATGTAATCTTCCCTTCTACTGGGCAGCAAGTAAACACAAGCACAGTAGTCAGTGCTCTGGAAGAAGTGAGTTCTGGTGCTACAGGGCACAGAATCTCTTTTTTCTTTAATTTTTATTTTATATTGGAGGATAGTTGATTTACAATATTGTGTTAGTTTCAGGTGTACAGTAAAGTGATTCCGTTATACAGATATCCATTCCTTTTCAGAGTCTTTTCCCGTCTAGTTTGTTACAGGATATGCAGTAGAGTTCCCTGTGCTGTGCAGTAGGTCCTTTTTGATTATCTAGTTTATATACAGTCGTGTGTATATGTTAATGCCAAACTCCTAATTTATCCCTCCCCCCCACCTTTCCCCTTTGCAGAGCACAGAATCTTGGAAGGGAGACTTCAGGGTAGGATTCTTGGAGGAGGTGCCATCCTTTCTAAGGATATGTAGAAGGTCCTGGGGTGGCAGGAGAGAGCAGTGTGTGTTGACGTTTGAGAAATATAAGAGAATATGGCAAAACTAATGTACAGGACTGGAACTCAGGGTTTGGGAAAGAAATGAGAGTGGATACTGGAAACTTAGTGAGGCCCAAGAGATGGGGGCCTTGTTTGTCCTTCCAGAAGTTTGGATGTTTATCCTGAAGGCTGTGGGAAATTTCCACCAAAGAACAGTGAGATGGACTCGTGGTTTAGAGGCTCACTCGGACCTCCATGTGGGAGGCAGTTGATTTGGTGCAGGGTGAATTGTAATCTGAGGGTCCCACTTAAGTTATGAAAGGTGGGACTGGGTTTTGCAGATCTGAGAGAGAATGGGTAGGGCCTGGTGACCAGTTAGAAGAGGGAGGGCAGCAAGTTAGAAAAGGGAGGGCAGCAAGCGTGGGTGACAGTTTACAGCTGCATCTTTTTGAGAGATACAGAGCAGAGTAGAAAGGGATTGGGGGTGGCAAGAGGATCTTACTTCATCTTCAGTGCTTTAGAGGGGCCTGGTAGACGGGTCTGGACCCAAGGTACAGATCTGGGCTTTTGGGGAGGACAGGTGTTTGAAGGCGTGGTAGAGACTTAGGTTATCCACAAGAAGATCCAAAGAATCCTAGGTCTGAGAGATTTTTAAGTGGGTATATTTGAGGATGTTTATAAGCTGTGAGAAAGTAGCCAGCAGAGGAAGGGTGTAAAGATCTGGGACAGGACATGATTGTTCATTTGATTTTGAAAAGCTGAATACTCATCGTGTGCCTGGCCCTTTTCTAGGATCTGGGGTTCACACCATCTGTTATCTCTTCTGCAAGGACAGTTCAACTCATCCCCTGGTGAAGAGAAGTCAGATTATTCTTTGCATCCCATGCAGGTATAAGAACTGTTCTGTACCTCTGAAGGGACTTTACTTAACCAGAGTAATAAGTTAGAAATCAAAAGAAATTAGAGCTGGAAGGGACCTGAAAGGCCACTGTACTTAATTTTGCCTAATATTTTACATTGAATGTAAGAAGTTTATTGCAGAGCCCATTCTCTTCAGAGTTCCTTCACTGAACTTTCTTTATGTCTTGCATCCAGTGGGTCTATCCTGTAAATTTTGGCCTCCTCCTCAATTTGCTTCTTCATCCATATTGCATTTTGCCCAGACTATGGCAGAAACTCCTGGGTGGTTTCACGGCCCCTGGGTTCAGTTCCTCTAAGTTCATGTGCCTACTCAGGTTAAGTGATCTTCTAACATAAACAGATGTGCTTAAACTAATGCTGCTGATGGCTTGCCCACACAGAGTTAGTGCAGACTAGCCGCCCAGCGTGTGCTCTGCACGGAGGCGTGTAGTCTGAACTGTGTTCGGCCAAGCCTCCTGGGGCTCTTTGCCCTGAGGAAGGGGAGCTTTTTGTGATCACTCCCTTTATCTAGTCGGTCCTTCAGCAGCGGGGAGCCTTTTTCTAATCAGCGGAGGCACCCTTGCTCAGCCAGTGGTAGCCCCAGGTCTCACCACCTGTGAGATACAAGCCATGCTCTCTCCCAGGCTTGCTTGGGCCAACACCTCTATTTTCATTTCTGTCTCTTCTCACACTTGGACCCCTGGCCTTAGTCATCCCCACCTGCAGCGTTTACAGTGCCCAGCAGGAGTCAGGCTTGAGTGTCTTTTCACAGATGTTCCCTCTGCAGTTAATGCACCTCCTACTCCAGCTCTGCGTAGCCTCATCTTTCTAGACTGTACCTCAGGGTTATCATGAAGCCGTCACGTAGATATAACTTTTTGCCTCCATGGGAACCTCTGTGCATAAAGGTTACGTTTATTTGTCTCATGTGATTGAAATTTGAGTTTATACATCTTCCTCCTTAATGAAGGCTTTAAGGGCAGGAGTCGTTCCTAATCCTTAGCACAGAGCAGATGCTTTTGTTTTTATTTAGATACTTTTTAATGATGATAAAACGTATGGTTTAAATCACTCATTTTACAACAATTTTGCTTTAGGTTGTGACAGAAATAAAGTTTACAGAAGTCGTGTTCCTGAGATAAGAAATAAAGATGTGACCTTCCAGTTGTGTAAAGCTCATAAATGCTGTGTAAGTGCGTCGGGTGTGCTAAGGAACGTGGAGCGAAGTGGGCTAGTTGTGAGAGAGAGACTTAACTGTGTTAACAAAGGTAAGCCTTCATTGTGTCCTGCCAACATTTGATAGTTGCTTTTGGGGCGAACTTAACCAATAAAAGTTTAAACTGTTCCTCCACGTTAAAGGGATTGAATAATTGGCTTCTTTGGTGCACCTGTGTCTTGTGAATTGTCCATCTGGGGATGGAGGTTTAGAAAGTGAGTTTCAGTCTTGTTTAAGTCTCTTCCCATCAGACTGGTCTCGTGATTTCCTACACACCATGACTGTCTACCTTTTGTTGGTGTTGTTCAGGCCTGGATTGTCTCCTGTACCTGCTCAAACCTTGGTCCATTCTCATTTGTACCATGGAAGTTTGTCATGCTGGATACTGTCAGAATTAATCTTACTTAAGTTTGTGTTAAGCCACAAACCACATGTTTTGTATATTTTCTGTTTTCTCTGTTTGTTTATATTTTTATGGTTTCTCTTCAAGAAATATTATGGAAAGGGAAATAGCAAGATGTAAGAGCAAAAAAGTCATCATTCTCTTTCAATTGTTAGAACATCTATCTGCAATCATAATTATGATGCACTGTGGTATGTGTTAAAATAGGAAATATATGTAACGTCCCGTAGGAGCAGCAAAACTCAGTGGTGTTGGTGAGGGTGTGTCATGGAAGTAATCACAAAGCAGGTGACTCTTGATTAGGGTCCTGAAAGATTAGTGTGCCTTCCCTGTGTCCAGTAGTGGTCTGGAGGGGTCAGGAAGCCTGCCTTTCGATTTGAGGGAACACAGGGTTTGAGGTCCTCTCTCTTCTATTGCTCTAGTACACTGCATAGCAGCTAATAAAATACTGGGTTTATAGTTGACATTTAAATCGCTGATTGATCATCAAGATTGGCATGTATCTTTGGAAATGAAAATCGGAGGAGTCTTATGCTTTTTACGTTTTTCTTTTTTTTCCTTTGTCTCAAAAGTATGTAGTACTTTACTGAGTGGTTGGGAATAAAGGTTGCAGTATTCAGTGTATTCAGTTTTCATACCTAAATAGAATTAAAGTGTTGCTGTAAACTGGAATAACACTTTGTTACTGATGAGTTTTAGGATGCATCAGTTCATCAGTTACCTGTTTGGGAAGATTGTAGTTAATGATTTTAAGAATGTGGCTATAAACCTCCAAGTGACTCAAGAAAAGCAAATAAGTCAAGATTGACAAATGTATAGGCTCTTCATCTTATTGTGTGTGTGTTTTCCTTTTAGTTACTTGTCAAGGTATAAAGAACTCTATCACTGTTAAGACAGTAAACTTCACGGGGTATAATCTGACATGGCAGGGAACAGATCACATGGTCAAGATCTTAAAGGTGGTTTTATGTTTAAACTTTCATGAAAACATATGTGATTGAAGCACATTAACATATTGATACAGATGGCAGTTAATTTTTGTCTTTTCATACATGTGAGTGCAGCTTTTGTTTTGTAGAAAGAATATGACCAAATGGCGATGTGAATTGCTGTTGCATAATCTATAGTGTTGAATCCCCAGTGTTTGCACTTGAGTTTAACAACTCTGTGGTTTCCTGTCTTCTTGAGGCACTTAATCTCAGGTCCATCCTCATTACACAGAGTGGTAAATTAGAGAACGATTAATATCACCATTTAAAGAAGTGAGACTGAAATCTCAACCATCCTGAACATAGAAACTGTGAAGGGGCCTCTCAGCAGTTCAGAGAGTTATTACCAAGCCAGTCGGCTTAATGCTGTTCAGTTTTTTCCATAGCAGAGCCTTCCAGGTCCTTCTTTTGAGCTTATTTATTTTTATACACAATTCTGTATGGATACTGTTCATACTACTAAATAGTTGTATTAAGTGGGTTTAACTGGTGATGTATTTACATGAAGATCTAACTTCGTTTTGTTGATATCTTTTTAGGGGCTTTCCATTCATCAAAGCTCGTGATGTATGTAATCAGTTGCTGGTGTGTAGCTATCATATTTTTGATATATAGGGCTTGAATTGGGAAAGGTGGATGGTCATTCTTCTTGCTTTTTAAACTGACAGAGCCTTACAAGAAGCATTTCCCTCTCTGAAATAAATCCATGTAAAACATGTTTGGTCGCTCTCTCAATGCAACTGTGTAGTTGTGTGGATTTGGCACACAACGGGCAGCCTTGTGGCTATGTCTGTAAACAAGGAAGCCTGTTTTCCAGTCCGCAAATCAGCTGTTACCCAGTGAAATGAACTTGACTGCCATTTCTGACCCCTCCCACGGAGCTGTCATACTCAAGAATGTTCACGTTTTCAAGAAACGTTGTTTGCGGGCTATATGTACAAATTCCTGATCTGAAAGCCAATATAAAGCAACATCTCCCAAACCTCTGCTCTCTCACCAAGGCCACACACATTCCCTCGCTTATGGCCTCATGGCAAGCTAATACTGTCAGTATCAGATTCTCCTTCCCAGTGGTCTTGGGAGACTGCGTAGTTGCTCTGTGAAAGGCACCACTGCTGAGGTTGAGAGAAGAGTGTCTTGGGAGTCAGTACTGGCCTTGCGTTCCCGGAGAGAGGGCTGTGCACCTCGTTCTCCTGTTAGGGTTTTCCTCTGCTGCAGGGTTTGCTGCCTGTTGTCAAAAGGATGTCCTAGTGACTTGTCTTCTGCGCGGTTATATAATCCCAGCACACTTCTTTATGATCTGTAGACTTTTATGGAGTTGTGGCCAGGTCAGGTTTTAAATGTTTGGAAATGTCCTATTGAACAACTTTGCATTGGCAGTGAAGCTTGCTGGGAGAATTGTATTACTGTTGCCCTAGTTTTGGCTTGAGGGTGGTGAGAAGATGAAATTTTTGATGGGTCAGTTTTAGTTGTGTATGTGTATGTGATTTATTTTTTAAAATTCTAATGTCTGTTATTCACAGCTTAGATATGTTGACTTTCTGATTATTCATCAGTCCCTTTACTGATGTATTTTCCTCTGAAAAACTACATTTCCTTCCAGACTGTTTTTGTCTGATGGTGAAGAATAAATTTTTCATTTGCAGTATAAAGTTGATCTGAGAAAAAATGTTTACCTTGGGTCTTCACTTGGCTTCTGTGAAAGAAACTTAATAAAATAATATGGACAATTCCCATTACTAATCCTAAGCACGTACAACAGAGGTCTGTACAGTAACATAGCAAAAATAAGTTCCTGTAATTTTACTTAGTCATTGCCTGTTTTAGACTAAGGAGCAGTGAGAGACATTTATAAAGAATGATACCTCAGATCACTTTTGTTAAATGTCCTCTAATATTTGGATACTTGGTATCTGGCTTGTGTTATCTTTTATACAATCTTGTCTTCTTTCTTTGCACTTTAGTGTAACAACTCTGTGATCTCTTATCTTCTTCCTCAGACACTCAGGTCCATCAGAATTTCCTGTGACTGTGACAGTAGAGAGTCCTTCCTCCTCAGAAGTGGAAGAGGCTGATGATTCCTCAGAACGTGTTCACGAAGAGCCAGAGAAAATCCGTTGGAAACAAGAAGCAGTGCAGGTACAAAGTTATCACTTTAAAGCTATAGAGAAGACTGTTTTTCAAATGAAAGCCTGATTGCAACACGGCACAGCTTGTGTGAGGGTTCTGTTTTCTCCTCCCATCTGCATTGTATCCCCTTGAATGGTTCCTTAAGCTTAGACCAAGGTGAATGGTGGACATTTGAACTCTTAAGAAATAAAAATCAAAACAAGTCATTAGTAATATATTTTCCTTTCCTTAGAACCTTAGTATATTAGATGTAGGGAGAACCTTAGTGATCATAAGATAAGGAAATTGAGTTCTGAATGAATACAGTCAGCTGATTCAGTGATCTTGTTTAAAGATGAGGAAATTGACAGTTCTAGTTGAAATCTCTTTTTATAAGAGGAAAATATGGCCTCATTTTAAATAAAAGTAAAGTTGAAAAACATTTCGATGTTGATATTCTCCTTTCCTAAAATCAAAAATATCAAGAAGCTACATTCTATTACCAAATAAACCTGACCTCTAATGTCATTGCATACTTTTGTTTGTATGGACAGAAAAGAAAAATTGATTTTCATAAGAAATTTTTGCACCTCAAAAATAATATATTTATTTTATTTCAACTTCAATGCAGAGCTGAACACTTCTAGTAAATAAAGGAACACCATTTGGGGGGGACCTTGTCTTTGTGCTACAAAGTCCATGTTTAATTTTTAAAAATTATTTAAATTTAATTATTTAAATTAAAAATTATTTAATGTGATTGTCTTTTCATATGAAACATGAAACTTGACAGGTTTCAGAACTAATTATCCCATTATTGTAGGACTATGGGAATTATTCTTTGATTTTCAAAAGAGAAAGTTAGATTTTAATTTTTTTATTTTATTAATTTTTTTTGCGGTACGTGGGCCTCTCATTGTTGTGGCCTCTCCCGTTGTGGAGCACAGACTCCGGACACGGAGGCTCAGCAGACATGGCTCACGGGCCCAGCCGCTCCACCGCATGTGGGATCCTCCCGGACTGGGGCACGAACCCGTGTCCCCTGCATCAGCAGGCGGACTCTCAACCACTGTGCCACCAGGGAAGCCCGATTTTTATTTTTTTAATGAAAATTAATGATAATATAGAGAAATTTTAAGAAAAGAAATTAGAAAATTATGAGTTAGAGTAGGAGAAATCTTTAGTTCATGTAGAGTTACCCCCTTTCGTTTTATAAATGAGCACCTACAATTTGTAACACGTAAGTGGTTTATTAGTAAATGGCAGAGTACGACAAGACCCTAGTGCATCTAACCCGCATTCCTTGTCATTTTAGATGTGGTGTATTCATTTCCTTCACAAGTAGACCAGGAGATTGTATTTCTAAAAGCAATGATAGACACTGGGGAAGACCAAGAAGTTTAAACACTGGGACCACAGAATAGCAGATTCAGAATGCATGAGATCCCTTTTAGCTCTTCTAGATTTTGACAAGACACTAAAATGATGGTATCAAAGTGTTTCACTATATAAGCCCACAACAATCAAGAGATTTCAACATAGTTTGGAAAGACAGAAGACAGGTGGAAGAGTGTGAAACCGAAGCAGTAGAACAGAGGAAAAGCATCACCTAGAATATGCACAGGGACCACGTGCAACTGAGGAGGATTCTGACCCCACCTGCAGAAGTAGCTCCGTGCTTTGATGCGCATGTAGGAGAGAGGGTGGAGTTAGTTAAAAGTGTGACTGAAATAAGGGAGCTCATTGAAGGGTTGTGTTTGGAGGAGTGGACTCCCAGCCTTGCCCTCACACTCCAGAAATGAGATGATTTCATTTTGAAAACAGTGAAACTGGCGAGAGCTAGGGCAGCTAGTGTGAATTTTTACACCCGAGAAAATTGTGTTTGGGGGAGATCCTGTTACAGTTACTGCCCGCTTCTTCCTGCATAAGAAGCCCGTCAGTCGTTGACTTTAGGGAGCTTTCTGCACTCATTGTTAAATAGAAAACTGTCATTTGCCTGATAGCTGAGTAAAGCTTACAACATGAGAGGGGGGAAAAAGAGTGAAAACATATCCTAGTAGGACCAGGGACAATTTAGGGAACAAAATAATTTAAGGAAAAACCTTAATTAATATCCTGAGAGAGGTTTAAAAAGAGCTAGCAACTATAAAATAAGACTAGGGTGTTAATTAAAAAGAGAATGGTCGGAAAGCAAGAGAGGTCTCCTGGAAATGAAAATATGGTTGCTGAAATAAATTCAGTAGGAATTTAAAAAATTTCTCAGTATATAAAAAAGAAAGACACAATGGAAAATGTGATAGAAATATGTTAGAGAGGCTGCATCTGGGAGATCTCACATGTTACTATTAGAAACTCCAGACCCAGAAAAAAAATGGAGGGAAGCTGTCAAAGGGCAACAAAATTCCCCATAGCTGAAAGTAGACATCAGGCCTCAGATTGAGAATAGTTATGCAAGACGAGCAAGAATAGACTCATAACTAGGCACCCTTCATTGTGAAACTTTAAAATACTGAAAAAATAAAATAGAATAAAATACTGAGAGGATACATCCATTCCAGAGAGAAAAATACTGGTCACCTAAAAAAAAAATTTTAAATCTGACTTCATCATACTTGTCATCAGCGCCATGGATCCTGGAAGGCATTAGAAAGATACCTCCAAAGTTTTTCAGGCACATAATTTTCACCCTAGGGGTTTGTATCCAGCCAAACTATCAGTCATAAGTGGAGGCTGAAGAAGATATTCTGTACACAAAGAAATTTGAAAAATTGACCTCCTGTGCTACACCTTAAGCTATTTATAGAAATAATCCAGCAAAATGAGGCAATAAACCAAGAAGGAAGGTAATAGGGGATTCAGTGCAGATTGCATCTAGTCTAGAGTGGAGAGGCTTCTATTGATTGTGTGATTGAGAGCTTAGAAGCACCTTGAGGCATATTGTACTTACTAGGTGTTAGGCACTGTTGGAAGGGAGGAGGGAGAGGAAGAGGAGAAGGAACTTGAACTCCAGAGGAGAAAGGGCTATACGGACATAAACCTGAAGCCAACTAAACTATGGTTGATTTTTAACCTACTATTGGTGAGGAAGGGAAGAATCCACTTAAACTTGACACTATAGATGTCCCCCTTCTCAGTGACACACAGGGGTAATGACCACCTATCTAGTTTGTTTTCCAAACCAGAACTTGTCCAAACTCCTTACACTTCAATAGTGTAAGGAGGTGCTCTAATGCTGTAACATCAGGACAACAGGTATAAACTGGAACAGCCCAAGGTGGCTTGGGGTATGTGGTCACCCTGCACAAGGGCAGTGACACTGGCACGGTATGGAACGAGGTGTAGTCTATACACAGAGACACAGTACATCTGGGGTGGGCAATATTAATTTCATTGTAATAATGGCAATGCTGTCTTGGTTTGCAGCTTTTATTGTCAACTTGCACGTAATCACAAATAACTAACGTAAACTATACTTAGTATGTATTAGTATTAACTTGGTATGGACTGAAATGTATTGTGTACTAGTATGTACTTAGTATGTATTAGACTCTAAGTGCTTTTGCATATATTAACTCATTTAATCCTCTGAATAGCCTTATGAGGTTGGTGCTAATATCATTCCCACTTTTGAGAACAGGAAGCTAAGACAGGGCAGGAGCTTGCCCAGGCTGTACGTAATTTAAGGTTGGATCGAGGCTTTGAGTTTAGGCTGTCTGCCTATTCTCTTAAACCTTACTCCGCACTGACTCTCAAATAACAGAAGACTTAACTGCACATAGAACAGAATATAAATTTCAACTTTGACAACGTAAAAGCTAGGTTTGGAAGGTAGACAGGAGGTAGAAAAAAGAGAAGATGGTATGAATGTCCTCATTTTACAAAGCGTGACGTTGAGAGAGTTTCTAGTTGATCAACAATGTAGGTTTTTAAGTATATCACTACAAGTCAAAGAGATCATGAGCAGTGGAATAACTCATGATGACATAACTTTACTGAGCAGTGTGGACATAGGAAAGAGTGTAAAGGAACTAAACCCTTACTTATTAGTAAGTGAGAAAGTGAACAGATAATGCCTCCAATTTAGTGAGAAAATAATCATGGAAGAGTATTACTTGGAAATGGAGAAGAATTCAAAATAACAATAGTTGGACCTCCCTGATGGTGCAGTGGTTAAGAAACTGCTTGCCAAGGCAGGGGACACGGGTTCAAGCCCTGGTCCGGGAAGATCCCACATGCCGCGGAGCAGCGAAGCCCGTGTGCCACAACTACAGAGCCTGTGCTCTAGAGCCTGCGACCACAACTACTGAGTCCACGTGCCACAACTACTGAAGCCTGCACGCCTAGATCCTGTGCTTCATAACAAGAGAAGCCACTGCAATGAAGAGTAGCCCCCACTCGCCGCAACTAGAGAAAACCTGCACGCAGCAACGAAGACCCAATACAGCCAAAAGTAAATAATAATAATAAAATAATAAAAAATAACAATATTTGACGTAAACCTCATAAAAAAGGAAATCCATACAGCCAGTAAACACAGAAAAGTGTACGACTTCATTAAGTAATAAGTGAAAAGTGAGTCAAAACCAAGGAAACTACATGCCGATGAGATGGACAAATACATAAATAAGAAGTCTGGTAGTATCAGGTATTGTAGACCTGGAGTACTATGGGAATCTTCTACCCTGCTTACACTGGAGTATAAATCGACACAACTACTTTGGAAAGCATTTAGCACTCTCCATCAACTGAAGGTATATAAATAGCCTGTGAGCCAGCAGCCCTCACCCCTGCCCTGTGTAAATGCACCAGAATAACCGGTACAGCAGGATTCCTGTCCATGATTTGCATTAGCACAAACTGAAAACAAACCAAATGTGCATTAAGAGTCAAAAATTAAAGGTGATACAAATAGATGGAGAGATATACCATGTTCTTGGATTGGAAGAATCAACACTGTGAAAATGACTCTACTACCCAAAGCAATCTACAGATTCAGTGCAATCCCTATCAAACTACCACTGGCATTTTTCACAGAACTAGAACAAAAATTTTCACAATTTGTATGGAAACACAAAAGACACCTAATAGCCAAATCAATCTTGAGAAGAAAAACGGAGCTGGAGGAATCAGGCTCCCTGACTTTAGACTATACTACAAAGCTACAGTAATCAAGACAGTATTGTACTGGCACAAAAACAGAAAGATAGATAGATGGAACAGAATAGAAAGCCCAGAGATAAACCAACACACATATGGTCACCTTATCTTTGATAAAGGGGGTAGGAATGTACAGTGGAGAAAGGACAGTCTTTTCAATAAGTGGTGCTGGGAAAACTGGACAGGTACATGCATGTAAAAGTATGAGATTAGATCACTCCCTAACACCATACACAAAAATAAGCTCAAAATGGATTAAAGATCTAAATGTAAGGCCAGAAACTATCAAACTCTTAGAGGAAGACATAGGCAGAACACTCTCTGACATAAATCACAGCAAGATCCTTTTTGACCCACCTCCTAGAGAAATGGAAATCAAAACAAAAATAAACAAATGGGACCTAATGAAACTTCAAAGCTTTTGCACAGCAAAGGAAACCATAAATAAGACCAAAAGACAACCCTCAGAATGGGAGAAAATCTTTGCAAATGAAGCAACTGACAAAGGATTCATCTCCCAAATTTAGAAGCAGCTCATGCAGCTCAATATCAAAGAAACAAACAACCCAATCCAAAAATGGGCAGAAGACCTAAATAGACATTTCTCCACAGAAGATATACGGACTGCCAACAAACACATGAAAGAATGCTCAACATCACTAATCATTAGAGAAATGCAAATGAAAACTACAATGAGATATCATCTCACACCAGTCAGAATGGCCATCATCAAGAAATCTAGAAACAATAAATGCTGGAGAGGGTGTGGAGAAAAGGGAACACTCTTGCACTGCTGGTGGGAATGTGAATTGGTACAGCCACTGTGGAGAACAGTACGGGAGGTTCCTTAAAAAACTACAAATAGAACTGCCATATGACCCAGCAATCCCACTACTGGGCATATACCCTGAGAAAACCATAATTCAAAAAGAGTCATGTACCAAAATGTTCACTGCAGCTCTATTTACAATAGCCCGGAGCTGGAAACAACCTAAGTGTCCATCATCGGATGAATGGATAAAGAAGATGTGGCACATATTTACAATGGAATATTACTCAGCCATAAAAAGAAACGAAACTGAGCTATTTGTAATGAGGTGGATGGACCTAGAGTCTGTCATACGGAGTGAAGTAAGTCAGAAAGAGAAAGACAAATACTGTATGCTGACACATATATATGGAATTTAAGGGAAAAAATGTCATGAAGAACATAGGGGTAAGACAGGGATAAAGACACAGACCTACTAAAGAATGGACTTGAGGATATGGGGAGGGGGAAGGGTAAGCTGTGTCAAGGTGAGAGAGTGGCATGGACATATATACATTACCAAACGTAAAATAGATAGCTAGTGGGAAGCAGCCGCATAGCACAGGGAGATCAGCTCGGTGCTTTGTGACCACCTAGAGGGGTGGGATAGGGACGGTGGGAGGGAGGGAGACACAAGAGGGAAGAGAGTTGGGAACATATGTATATGTATAACTGATTCACTTTGTTATAAAGCAGAAACTAACACCAAATTGTAAAGCAATTATACTCCAATAAAGATGTAAACATAAGTGTAGGCTGTTTTTATTAGTGGATGCAAGCTAGTGATACTGTAAAAGCTTTCAGCAAGTATCTGTTTCTTTCTTATATAAAGAACTGCCATTAAGGCTGCCCTAATTTTTTTTAGGTTACATTTACCTATAGATTACTTACAGGTTCCAATCGACAGTGGAAATAACTTTTTTTTATTTTTACTAGTTTTGGAACAATGTTTTTAAACCAGTTCCTTAGAAGACTCCTATGTGACCCACACTAGTAAAATATACCTTCAGGTGCCTCCTCTGTCTAGACAACAGCAGTGTAAAATATGTAAACAAATGAGTGTCCTTGTTTGCTAAAATGTAATCTGTTGATCATGTTGTATTATTGCTCTTCCCCAAATTCTGTCTCCGCATCAGGTAACATTCCTTATTATTAGGAAGAGGAAGTTCATTAACATATTATTTCGACAGCATAATTTACCCAGATGATGGTTATTATGATGATGCTTCATTTTTTCGATTTATTTTATTTTTTTTGATGATGCTTTAGATTCATTTAGAGTCCACCATTCAGAGAGGAAGAATGGCTGGCCTACATTATTTCTCCTACTTATTAAAAATTGCTGCATTCCCATTTGTGAGTTTGTTGAACGACTAGGTAGCATACCTCTTTATAAAGATAAAATGGAGAGTAATAAATGAAAACACTCCCTAGCTATACTATTGATTTAATTGTTTATTAAAATAACCTCATATTGGACTTGTATTTTCCTCTTAGAAAATTGGCAAAGTGCTAATATATTTAGTTTAACTGGACCAAGTACATGTCTTATTTAAGTTTGATTCCCCAGCACAAACTCATTTATTAAGAATAAATGCTTGGGACTTCCCTGGTGGTGCTGTGGTTAAGAATCCACCTGCCAGTGCAGGGACACGGGTTCGAACCCTGGTCTGGGAAGATCCCACGTGCCGCGAAGCAGCTAAGCCTGGGTGCCACACTACTGAGCCTGCGCTCTACAGCCCGTGAGTCACAATTACTGAAGCTCACACACCTTAGAGACCCTGCACCACAACTACTGAACCCACATGCCACAACTACTGAAACCCATGCTCTCTAGGGCCCACGTGCTGCAACTACTGAAGCCCACATGCATAGAGCCCCTGCTCTGCAACGAGAAGCCACCACAATGAGAAGCCTGCACACCGCAATGAAGAGTAGCCTCCGCTCGCCACCACTAGAGAAAGCCCATGTGCAACAATGAAGACCCAACGCAGCCAATAAATAAATAAAATAAAATAGAATAAACAGTCGAGAATATTGGACTTTATTTTAAGAAAAAGAGTAAATGCTTGTTGAATCGAATTAATCAGCCAAACAGTAGACAAATAAAACTTGTGGTTAATAAGATGGGCCAGATTGAAATACTATTCTTGTTGAGAAGCTTACTTTAATCACCTTCTTATTTTCCAGCCTTATATAATCATGTATTAATGTGATAGAATATTTCTCATATTGAAAAAATAATAGTTTTGTATTATGCTGAATCTGCCTGGGAATAAAATAGACACCTTATCAAATTCAATGGAGGTGTCATGAGAATTGATACCTAAGGGTTGTTGTGGGAACACATTTAAATTTTAAAAATATGCAAGATTTTTGATATTGTCTCATGCCCACTATTGTTTGGGAATAATGCAGTTTCAATTTATAGGATTGCATCATGTATTTTAGGGCTGGAAGAAAGTTGATAAGTCCTGCATTGAACCTAAAGAGGAATGCATTGCAATAAGGTGCTCATTCAAAAATCGAATAATGATGTGAATAATGCTGATCATCTCTACTGGAGGAGAAACATGCTACACATTAAACACATTACTTATTATATATTTATTTAACAATCTTGGACTTTATTAATACAATGTTTTGTAGTATGTATGCCTTATTTTTTTTCTTATAGTTAAATGTCTGAATTCTGAGAAATTTCAGCATGCTTTGGTGAGAGGAACAGTCATCTTATTTTCAAAAAGATGCAGGCACAGACTGTTTTTGACCAAAAGGAGTATTACTGACCAAAATTCAGCCATCTAGTCTGGAAAATAAATGAAGAATTCTGCTGCTGGTGAGATGAATACATAGGTAGAGGGAGGTGAAGAATATAAACTACTTAGCAGCCTTAAACTTTCTCTTGACTTTGATGTAAGTGCTGGAGAAACATCAGTGTTATCATTCCCAGAGGCCATTCATTTAGAAATGGAAATTCGAATAGATGGAAAAATACAGTGTTGGGAGTTACCTATCAGGAAACCAAATGGATGTGTGTGATATCTACCCACTGTCATGGTGAGGGCCCTGCATTACACTTACTGTCTAAAGCTTACTGTGCTGAAACCTTCACAGGAAAGGTTCCAGTTTCTCATAATGACCTCTAAGTGAAAGTGAATGAGGTTTAGCTACCAGGTATGTGCTTCTGGAACAACACACGATGGGACCTTTTTTTTTTTTACCTTATTTTTATATTATTTTATTTTTTGGCTGCGTTGGGACTTTGTTGCTGCATGCGGGCTTTCTCTAGTTGCGGCAAGTGGGGGCTATTCTTCATTGTGGTGCATGGGCTTTTCATTTCGGTGTCTTCTCGTTGCGGAGCATGGGCTCTAGGTGCACAGGCTTCAGTAGTTGTGGCTTGCGGGCTCTAGAGCACAGGCTCAGTAGTGTGGCACATGGGCTTAGTTGCTCCGCGGCATGTGGGATCTTCCCAGACCAAGGATCAAACCTGTGTCCCCTGCATTGGCAGATGGATTCTTAACTGCTGCGCCACCAGAGGAGGCCACAGTGGGACCTTTTAACGTTGTTTCCAAAGCTATTTTCTTTGGAATACTGTTCTGTGAGATTTGGTAGAAAAAGAATCCCATGATCAGAATGTTTGGGAAACACTAAATATTTAATCCCCACGTTGTACATTCAAAATGTATATTTTTTACATCAGACATAAAATTCCTAGAATAAATGAAAACTGAAAAAACAAAACAAAAAATCTTGCTAATTCGATTAATACAAGTTTTCCACTGAACACTTGTGAATGTTTCTGAGGCACTGGCTGATACTGAACACAGTCTTGGGAAGGCTGATCGAAGGAATTAAAATTCTGGAAATTATGAGGAAAACACTTTTAGGTGAGAAGAGATGCATATGGTAGCAGGCTTCAGTATTCTGTATTTCCATTCGGGAAATTGTTCTTTTTTGATCCCTTCCACCCTTGATCCTTTTCCCTTTCAGTGGACTCTGTAGTAGGGATAAAGGGAAAAATGTCATTCAGTACCCTAGAAGAGCTATTTACTCTACTGTAAATACAGTGGAGGCTGGTAAAAGTGTGTTGATAATAAGACATATTAGCTTAGGTTCTCTTGGTAGCAAATAACAAAAACTAAATCAAAGTTGGATATATGAAACCCAAGGGCAGAAATAGAGCCAGGCTCAGGAAAGGTCTAAGAAGCAGCTATATCATTTCCAGTAATGTGATCGCCGAACTGCTTTTCAACAAAGGGCGTCTTCCTAATGAACTTCAAAATGAACTCTGCTGCTGGTTGAAATTAAAATATATATATATATATATATACATATGTATTTACATATATATATATACACACAGAAGCATGCATATATACATATGATACAAAGAAAACATATATAAGTGGATGTTTTGTTGTTACAACATGCATGCCAGGCATTGGTGACCATGGGAAGTCATCCCCGTGTTTCTGAGCAAGACAGCCTAACACTCATTTTTCCATTGTCACTGTTGCCCAGAGTGAACATGTCAAAGAGATACTCCACCATTCAGACTTCCAAACCCCTCCACCCCCCATCTTGCTACTCATACTTAACCATTAGTATTTGCATGATTAATGCACATACACATTTCAGGTGAAACTGAAGACACCCTTATTTTAATCCCTGCCCAATCCCATTCCCTTCACTTGTTCCCCAGGGGCAACTGCAGTCATGATTTTCAGGCTATGGTTCTATACTTTCACTATGCACATGCACCCACATTCACCAGGGACCCCTACCTCACCCCACCCCACCCCACTCTACCCCGCATATACCTACATTATTTATAAGGGAAAGACTGATTTTGTGTTTTCCAGGGCCCCATGGAACACCTTCTCCCTCCCACTGTGGAGATCCTGAGCTGCATATGGTTGGCGTATGGCGCTGTTCAGAAACTCCTGGATACCTGTTTTAAAACTTAAAAAATGAGAGATTTGCCCACGTGAATCAACCAGAGACCTTTATTTATTTATGAACCAATAACTTTATTGGAAGAAACGGAAAAACTGGAAGAACAAAACTTAAGTGATAAAATAAAGTCCAGGAAAAGAGTCCTGCACTTGATGCAAGAAAAACAAAAACAAAACCAAAACGTAAGTGAACTTCTTCCGCAAGGGCACTGTTGCCGTCTGCATGGCAGGCACGGTGACCAGGGCTCTGGTCTCCCCGTGGCTCCGGGGAGGTCCAGTCCAGGCTCAGTTCTTCTTGTCGCTGTCGCCCAGGGTGAGCTTGTCAAAGAGGTACCCTGCCAGGTCGACGTCCTGGGCCCCCATCGTGCTCAGGGTGGTGACATGACCCTCCAGCTCTCTGATGAGCGCCACCTACTGGCTGAGGTAGTGAGTTGCCAGGAAGTGGCGCAGGTGGGGGTCGCACTTGTCGGTGGCCAGCTGGTGCAGTGGAGCAGGCTCCGGGTCACTTGCTTCTCCAGGAACAAGGCGCACTTCATGGCCTTGAGGCCGCTCTTGCACTCGTCACTGACTGGCTTCCTGATGTCTTGGACGTTGAGGCGGCCCCCGCGCTGGTTCTGCAGGCGCTTCAGGCCCTGGGCCCGCCGGCTGTGCTCGTGGGAGCGGCGCAGGAAGAACCGGCTGAAGTGCTTCAAGGCCACGTCGTCGCGGTCGAGGTAAAAGGCCGCGGCCAGGCACACGAAAGAGGCGCGGAGCTCCAGGGTGAAATGGCTGTTGACGGCGGCCTCGCACCTGCGAGGGCGGCGCGGTTAGCGTGGCGGGCGTGAAGGCCAAGGTGAAGGCGAAGCCGCGGGGCCTGCGATAGCTGCCTCGGAGCCCCTTTCACGTGATTTGCCAATTTCCTTCCTCTTGGGTAAGTGCAGACTTCTCTTTTCTTTGTCAGAAAACAAAAGGCTTAGATGCATTCTTAGAGCAAATAACTTAACTGTGGGGATGTATTTATCCCCTCCAACCTCATTTGTTCTTTCACTGCCACTCTGCAAGCACTTTTTTAACCCCTCAGTTATGTTGTATGGAATGAGCCACAGTGGTAGGAAATACCATTGATCTCAAATTATCTTTCATTCATTCATTCAATAAATATTTCTTGATTACTTAATATGGCCCAGGCACTGGTATGGGATTTGGGCATATATTAATAACAAAGAGAGGCAAAGTCTGTTCCCATGAGGTTTGTATTCTAGTGGCGAAGCAGACCAAAACAAACCAAAACAGAAAACTACTGTTTTTCTCCCTTTATTGTCTCAAGTAAATACGTATAAGATATTACACATATGATATTAAAAAGTCAATATTTTCTTAGAAGTTAAGGATGTTATAGTGGAAGACATAAGACCAATCTAGGTATTTATAATTAATTAATTCAACATTAATTCAACAGCCATTTATATACAGTACTCCAAATATGTGTCACTGTTTGACTCTGGAGATACACAGAAGAATCAAACATGGTCTCTGTTCTCAAGGTACAAGAAAGAGTGATGGACTGTTTAAGTGCTCTCAATGGTTTTAAAGCTTTTGGATAAAATAGCTGTTTTCACTTAAAGTTTTATTACCATGGCTTTGACTAATGTACTTTTTTCTCTTTGAAAGCTCATGCTATGCTATAATCATTGTTTATGAAGGAAGCAAAGAATCAAATAGCAACTGTCACGTTGTAAACTTATCTAAGCAATTTTAGAGGCATTTAATTGTTGAGTCTGTAAAGAAATAGAATAATAAGAATGTCTATTTGATAAGTTGATTTTAATGATAGGATCATACATTAGAGATGGAAAAGAACTACATGATCAGTTTCTCAGTGAGATAAAACTGTATTCTATGTTTGCTTAACACCAGTGTTTAGTCGTAATATAATTGCAGTCTTTCAAAAATTTCCTTGGAAGAGTCCATTGTAGACTTCACTGGAAGAATCTATTTAAATAGAAGAAATCTTGATTTTGTAGGACATTTTCTCATTATGTTCCAAGATTATTTAATAATTAATTTATCTGGACAACTTTACTCTTCAAATATTAAAATAATACTATTGAATGGTTATATGTGTACTAAGGGGGTGATAATGGTGTTTCTCAGATGTTTTATCCCTCATCATTACTTCCTAGGTTAGAAGATAATGTTAAAATACATGTTATAACTAAGAGAAACCTAAGGTTTAAACTCTAACTTTTTTAAGGGAAATGAATAAACTAGCATGAACTGGAACCTCAAATTTCTATGAAGGAAATATACATATATATAAACAAAAACATTGCATGCAGTTTTTCTTTAATGAGGAATGTAAAGCTAAATACAAACACAGAATGAGAAAACTTCAGAGCAGATCATGTTTTTAGAAAAATTTTAAATTTTATTTTTAATTTTTGGCTGCATTGGGTCTTTGTTGGATGCGGGCTTTCTCTAGCTGCAGCAAGTGGGGGCTACTCTTTGTTGCAGTGCGTGGGTGTCTCACTGCGGTGGCCTCTCTTGTTACGGAGCACGGGCTCTAGGTGCTCGGGCGTCAGTAGTTGTGGCATGCCGGCTCAGTAGTTGTGGCATGTGGGCTTAGTTGCTCTGCGGCATGTGGGATCTTCCAGGACCAGGGCTGGAACTCATGTTCCCTGCATTGGCAGGCGTTTTCTTAACCACTGTGCCACCAGGGAAGCCCCCAAATTTAAAAAATATTGACAATCAAATTTTATAGTTTATAACTTGGTATGTGCTAAGATAATGTCTTTTAAAATATCAGTATAGGACTATAAGATGAAGGTTTCTTTGAAATATTTGTGGTCAGTGTTGGTATTATGTTAGGATTCTCCAGAAAAACAGAACCAATAGAAGATATATTTGTATATTATATAAAATAAGGAATTAGCTCACATGATTATGGAGGCTGACAAGTCTCAAAATCTGCAGTTGCCATACTTGAGACCCAGGAGAGTCCATGGTGTAGGTCCAGTCCAAAGGCCAGGAGGCTCAAGACCCAGGAAATCCAAGTTGAAGGCAGGAAAAAACCATGTTCCTGCTCCAAGGCAGTCAGGCAAGAGGAGTTCCCGCTTACTCAGAGGAAGGTCAGCATTTTTATTTTATTCAGGCCTTCAAATGATTGGATGAGGCTCATCGACTTTAAGGAAAGCAATCTGCTTTACTTAGTCTAGTATTTCAAATGTTAATCTCATGGAAAAACACCCTTTCAGGCACAAACAATAATATTTGACTAAATATCTGGGTACCCACTGGCCCTTTGAAGTTGACATCTAAAAATTAGCTATCACAGTATTATTCATGATAAATGCAGAGTCAACTAATAAAAATTCTCATGCTATAATCTGCAAAAACTGTTTTGACTTTCAGTTCCCTTCATTAATTTAAAAATGTTGCAGAACTAATAGTTACACAACTGATATTAGACAATAAGTTCTGACTCCGTGTCAGTGATTAGCGCTCATTCATTCATTCAGCATATTTCTATTGAGCACCTATTATATGACAGGCATTTTATAGGTACTAACATAAAACTTGTTCTATAAGCTCTTCATATTTGTATTTCTTTTGTAGCTAAGTGCTAGTAAATGTTACCTATAATTCCTTCTTTGAAAATTAATACATGAAGTAGGGTCAATGGTATAATCTTAAGGAAGTAGACCATATGTAGCAGCAGTTGGTGGCTTATCTCACTCTGTGGTGTGTGTGTGTGTGTGTGTGTGTGTGTGTGTGTGTATACATATGTATAAATAAATCATTTAATGAGAGGTAGTGAAAAGTGATACATCAATATTATATACCTCTGGGCTGTTCAATCTGCATTACCTCATTATTACAGATACTGGATTAAATTTGATTATTATTACCCATATTTTACAGATAAAGAAATTGTGAATTAAAGTATGTAACATGATCAAACACAGAGCTTGTAAATAGCAGAGAGTGACAGTCTGAATTGGATTCCTCTCTAGGTAGTTTGGGAAGTTTGGCTGGACCATGAGCTCCTTTATTTTTTATTTATTTTTTTTTTTATTTTTTATTTTTTTTGCTGTACGCGGGCCTCTCACTGTTGTGGCCCCTCCCGCTGCGGAGCACAGGCTCCGGACGCACAGGCCCAGCGGCCACGGCTCACGGGCCCAGCCGCTCCGCGGCATATGGGATCCCCCCAGACCGGGGCACGAACCCGCATCCCCTGCATCGGCAGGCGGACTCTCAACCACTGCGCCACCAGGGAGGCCCAACCACTGTTAAACTCAGCAAAAAGCACAGTTTCCAAAGTAAATGTTTTGTAAAGTGTTTCCTGTGTATTATTCACATTTATTACTTTTCCTCTGAGCTTTTTATATTTCAGTTCATACATGAAAAATAAACAATGTCCTTTTGACTTATTTTCTTGAAGTATTTTGCCATTTTCCAAATATATCTGAATAGTTAAGATCAGTTAAACCTATTTAAAGTTTCAAATTTCTAGGAAATATCTGATATTTAGTAACTTTCTACCCAAATTATTTTAAATCTCATTTATTATTAAGTGAATTAAAAGATTGGCATATATTCTTTAAGTAGAAAGATTATCAACCTGCTTTTGCAAATGTAGATGGTGCTCTTAAGTTCCGATTTCATACACGACAAACAACCCAGGATTAAAGGCTCATTAATAATCTGCCAAATACTGTCAGCTGTATGACTCAATACTCCAATAGTAATGTAATCCCTTGATTTTCTTCTGCCAGAAAAGTGATTCTTTGAAACCATTGGCAGTAATATGAATTTATACATTATATATGTGTGTGTGTGTGTGTGTGTGTGTGTGTGTGTGTGTGTGTGTATCTCTTGGAAGAGAGACTGAACGCCAAGACAAAACCTTGCATTCCTTTACAGGACGTGCAGTGCAGATCTATTGTGGAGTAACTGCTGGATCTGGGAAGGAAGGTGAGGCTAAAGGCAGCCCATTAGAAAGGGAAGTGGCTGTTGGAACTGGGAGTTGAGGGGAAGAGAACTACTGACAATTTTAAGGGATAACACTCTTGCCTTTGAGTATCTGTCCGTGGCCTGGAGTAGAAGGGGGAAGCTGTACTAGAGCAGCTTCTGGTGGCAGGAATATTATTTTCTTATACATGCAGCTATTGAAACATTGCTTAACATTCCTCAGATCTTAACTGTCAAGGACAAAAAACAGTAATGATAACTGGAAATGTCAGTTCCACATCCACAATAATCTATTTACAATTGCTTCCCTCTTTCACGAGTTCTCTATCAATTATCCATGGTTTTATCCCCCCCTAAATTATCACTTTTTCCTTAATCACATGTATTGCTCAATTATGCTGTAGAGAACTGCAATTTTCCCTACGTGGCCCTTTCCCCTTAATCGTTTTTTTTTATTTTCCATATTAACAATCCCTAATTTTTAGAAAAAAGACAATAGCATATAAATGAATCAAGGTGCAGAATTCCTCAAATTATAAAAATCAATTCCTGGAGCGTTATTGATTGGTAACTATATTGATCACATCAATATAAGTACTTTAATCAGTCTGTCTACAGAGATTGCAGCTACAAGATAAAAAAACATAATCAGTTTATTCAGTTGTTACAAATGTAGGAGAGGGAAATGGAAATAGGATTAACAAGATTTTATGCAGAACCAAGAGTCCACTTCCTTTTCTTTCCAGAAACACTATTCTATAAACCATGGTATTGCTTCTCCTAGCCAGACTATTAAGCATGTTTGGTTAGATTACATTTTGAATTATACCAGTTCATTGGAGTAAATGTCTCTATGGGACACTTGGGTTTATAAAACTCTGTTTCATAGCCAGATGATGTAGAGCATCCCTCAGACTGTTTTCTTGCAAAAGAATGCTGTTGTGTCAAATGAACAAGCGAAAACAGGTAATAATATAATATTAGAACTCTCTACAAAATAACATCTCAATTCACATTTTGTGATACGTTCAGTGACATCTTAGAAAACCATGTTGTGTGTATGTATGTATGGAGTGCACACATTTGTACATACATATTGGGCTTTGATCACTAATGTTAGTGTTCGCTAAAATTTGTACCTTAATGTGGATTGTAGTATGAATATATATGTAGTAAATTATTATAAAGAGATATGATTATTAATATAGAATAGTATTCTATTTTATAATTAGGGTTAGAGTGGTATAATTTAAAAATAATAATAATATTGAATACTTTTGCCTACCCTTCCAATATTGGACGTTAGTTAGGTAAAGTAGACATTAGTGGAAACATGCATCTTAGCTGATTGTGTATGTATATACTCTGTCAATTTTTAATTTTTTAAAAAACACAAATATTGTATTAGAAGCCATGGAGTGTTAGAAGTCAGCGGTAGTGGAAAACTGAGGTTATTCATTATTTTGTGTTTTCATATCCACAATATGAAGTGATTTTGGAAGTTTTTTGCTAGCTACTAGAAAATAAGCTAAGATTTATGTTAGCTCTTTGAATACATCTACCGAAGTTCCATCACTAGGAAAGTGAGGTCACCCTTCTTTGATTAAATCATCAAACATAGTACCATTTACATGTCCTCAAAGTTTTATTACAACACAATTAATAGCCAAGATTTTAGCTATTTATGAGGTCTTCTAACTATATACCAGATAGTTTCATGTGTACATGGCATGAACTACCTTATAAAATAGAGCTGCCTCTTTTTATTTCCTAAATATTATAATCTATCTATATTAGTGAACTGGAGCTGTGGATCAGATGATAAGATATGCATAACTGTGTGCACTGAGTGATTGGAATGCCACTTGTTATCTTTTTTCTGGAAATGTCTATATAAGAAAATAAAAGGTACTTTATAGAAATATGAAAAACATAGCATCCCGATACTGTTCATTCTTACCCTTTTTGGGAATTTGAATAAGTAATTTATTCTCCCTTAACCTCAAGTTCTCTATTTAAAAAAGTGACCTTGGACTAGATCCTGTTGCAGATACTGTGGTCAAATGATTTTATGGCCAGGGATTTCAGCCGTTGGCTGTGAATCAAAATCAGTTGAGGAAATTCTGATTCAGCAAGTTCAGGGTTGATCTCTGGCTTATATACAGTTGACCCTTGAACAACTTTGGGGTTAGGGTTGTGGACCCTCACACAGTCAAAAATTCAGGTGTTACCTTACAATTGGCCTTCCATATCTATGGTTGAACATCTTCATATTCAGTCAACCCCAGACTGAGTAGTACTGTAGATTAAGTGAACCCAGTTCAAGTCTGTGTGGTTCAAGGATCAACTGTACTTTTAAGAAGTGCCACAAGTAATTCTGATACTCAGCCCGGATATGGAATATTGATTCTATGCTATTTGGTGCAAAGAACAAAATGGGGATCTCTCAGTCTATATATTGATTATAACTTATCTAAATATCATACCTTACTAAGAAAAAATATCATTGGGTGTAGCAATGGTAAAATAGCTGCAGTGTATTTCATCGTAAGAGAAGATGGTTACAGTGTTACTGGTAGAAAAATGATCAGAATAGTGTATTAGTTAGGGTTCTCCAGAGAAACAGACCTAATAGGATATTTATATTATATTGGATTGGATTGGATATATAATAGGTCATTGTATTTTATATAATAGGGTAAAATATCCTATTGCGGTTGACCCTTGGACCATATGGGTTTGAACTGTGTGGGTCCACTTATCCACGGGTGTTTTTCAGTAAATACTGCAGTGCTACACGATTCGTGGTCGGTTGAATCTGCGGACGCAGAACCGGATTATGCAGTTTTTAACTGCACCCTAACCCCCATGTTGTCCAAGGATCAAATGTATATATGTGGGGAGGGGTGATTTCTTTTAAGGAATTGGCTATTGGCTTTGGTTTATGTGATTGTGGGGCTTGGCAACTCAGATATCTGCAGGGTAGGTCAGCAGGTTGGAAATTAAGGTAAACGTTCATGTTGCAGTCTTGAGTCCAAAAGCTAGAAACTCAGAATTTCTCTTTTGCAGTCTGGAGGCATAGTTCTTTATTCGTGGGAGGACTTCAGTCTTCATTCTTAAGGCCTTCAACTGATCGGATGATGTCCAGCACACTATGGAGGGATCATCAGCTTTTCTCAAAGTCCACTGATTTACAAGTTAATCACATCTAAAATATACCTTCACAGCCGCTTCTAGACCAAAGAACCAGACACCATAGCCTAAGTTTACATGTAAAATTAACCATCATAAATGGTAAACATGAGTGAGGGCTGGCTGATGCAGGCAGAAGAATGCCGAAGTGGGTTCATTCAGAGGGAATGTGATTGGGTATCAGAGGAGGGCTGGCATATGCTGTGTGGGTGGAGGAGGCAGCAAGGTTGTGGACTACTTGAATCTGTTGGGGCTCAAAAATGGTGCCCTGAGCCAGCATGAAGTCCACCACAGTAAATGGCAGAGGTACATAGGATGTCATACTCGAGACCAATTAGGCTTCATTTAACCAGTGAGTTTCATCACGTTGATTTTCATAGTTAATTCTCACTCCCTTGTTCATCTGTTCATTATATAACACTCCAGTCGGAGCCTTTCAACTTGCTTGAGCATTTGTGTATTAGCTTGGTGGTGTTGGTTTTGGTTGTCAGTACAGCACTATTCATTTTTGGAGTAGTATCACTTCATACTAAGGCAGTTGTTGCCTGTTGATTGAACAGGCCCGTTGTAATTTCTCTGCACTCCATAGCAATATCACTTTTCTTCAACCCAGGAAGGGTTGATTGAATAAGCAAGTTGCTTCCACTTTTAGTCTTTCAGCTGCCACTTGGATACTTACCATACTTTGAATCCACTTGCCAAGCTATCATGACCCTGTTATCCTGTGTGTCCACCAGTTATATACATATTATCTTTCCTTACCTATCTTGCATATGCTGAATTTTGACTTTCTTCAAATTGGGTTACTTTGGATAATACCATTACTACTTTGGCTTTTAAAGCCTTTAAAAGTCTTTTGGCACTATAAAAGGCACAGGGCTCTAGAAATGGAATCCTCAGATTTTGGTGTGCATACGATTCACCTATAGCTATATGAAATGCAGATTCTTGGCTCCATTTCTAGAAAATTCTGATACAATTTATATGGAGAGAGGGGGGTCTGCAAATCTGCATTTTACAGGAGCTACAGTTTCTACTATGCTTAATAGCTATTCTGTGTTGATTCATCATAATGCAGTGCAACTATGCACTTAAAAAAAACTAAACCTTTTTTTGAGAATATTAGATTTATCAAACAATTGCAGAAATAGTACAGAGAGTTCTCATGTACTCTTCACCCTTCTTACTCTAATGTTACTATTTTACGTAGTACATATGTTAAAACTAAAAAGACAGTGGTGCATTACTTTTAGCTAAACTCCAGACTTTATTCAGATTTAACGATTTTTTTAACAATTATGTCTTTTTGCTGTTCTCGGATGTAATCAAGTATATCGCATTGAATTTAGTTATAATCTCTCTTCTATGGTCTCTGACAGGTTCCCAGCCTTTCCTTGTTTCCCATGACGTTTATAGTTTTGAGAAGTACTGGCCAGGCTTTTGTAGAATGGCCCTGAATTTGGGTTTGTTTGGTGTTTTTCTCATGATTAGACAGACCAGCGTTTTGGGGGTTTTGGGGAAGATTACCATAGAGGTGAAATGTCTTTCTCATCACCTTGTGTCAGCAATGACTTATTACTGGTGATGTTAACCTTGATCACTTGGTTAAGGTGAGGTCTGCCAGATTTCTTCACTGTGAAGTTACTATTGTTCCCTTTCCATAATCTATCTTTTGGAATCCAGCCAATACACCTAAGAGGGAGTTTAAGCCCCATCTCCTGGAGGGAAGAGTATTTACATATGTTATTTGAAATTCTTTGTAAGAAAGATTTGTACCTTCTTCCCCGTTTATCTGTGTGTTCAGTTATTTATGTCAGTATGGACTCATGAATATTTCATATTTCTCTATAACTTTAAAGTTTAATTAATTTTATGACTCAAATTGTTCCAGCTTAGGCCATCAGGTGCTCCTTCAGTTGGGTCCTTGTGTCCCTTTGATCTGCCTCTCTCCTTTTGATTTTTGAGTGCCGCCTTATTTCCTGGCACTACATAATGCTCCGGGCTCATCTTGTGTTTTCATTGCCCCAGGCCTAGAATTAGTCACTTCTCCAAGGATGTTTGGTTTTTCTAAACCATGTTTAGAAACTAAGGCCTGGATGCTACATGTGTTTGTTGCTACTTGGTGTCATTGTTTCTTGTCTCTCCGCAAAGTTATGAAATATATGCACGTATATTAACCAATGTATACACTCATATCTATAATCATTTCTCTAGGTGTCTATCTCTATACCTATTAAACTAAACGTGAGTTCATACTAATGTCTGACTCTAATCCAGTATCACATGGTTCATTCTAGCTTTTGCCTCTTGCTTATTTGTAACTTCTTTTACTAACAGTGAGAAACCTGACTCAAATTATTTACCATTTACTTATTTGTTCTACACTAGTGTAAATGTGTTTTCAGATTTCTTAACTGTATTCCTGTGAGAAACAAACTTACCAACTAAAATTGTGTTTATGTAGTTATTTTTGCACCTAGTCTTATATTTACCAATCAAAACATCATTTTCCAAAGTCACTTATGTCAGTTCCTTTTTCTCCACCCCCTCCAGTGACATTTTATCATATATTGGGAATACAGTTAAATTTATTTGTCACAGTATGTATGCATTACATCCAGGATACTCTGATTAAAAACTGCATACATTAAAGTTCACCCTGTGATGTACTATTCTATGTGTTTTGACAAATGTGTAGTCATGTATCTTATGCCTACTACCGTACAGTACAGTTTCATCAACCTAAAATATTCTCTGTGAGTGGCCTTTGTAGTCATTCACTCCCAACCTCTGACAAATGCTGATTTGTCTTCCATCCCTATAATTTGTCTTTTCCAGAATGTTGAATAAACGGCATCATACAATATGTAGACTTTTGAATTAAGGCATCTTTGACTTAGCAACATGCATTTAGGATTCATCCATGTTGTTGTGTGAATCTATAGTTTCTTCCCTTTTATCACCTGAGTATCCAAGTTTGTTTATCCATTCACCTGTTGAAGGATAATATGATATGATTATTTCCAGTTTGGGACAATTATAAAAAAAGCTGCTATAACCATTTGGGTATAGGCCTTTGTGTGAACATAGGTTTTCAATTAGCTGGGGAGTATGATTGCTGGATCCTATTGTAAAACTATGCTTAGCTCTGTAGGGAAACTGTCAAACTGTCTTCCGAAATAACTATATCATTTTATATTCTCACTAGCAATGAATGTATGTTCCTGTTGCATTTCGTCAGCATTTGGTATTGTCAGTGATCGGATTTCAGCTATTCTAATAGGTGTGTAGTGATATCTATCTCATTGTGGTTTTATTTGTATCTCCCTAATGACATATGATGTTGAGCATCTTGTCATATGCTTATTTGCCATCTGTATATCTTCTTTGGTAAAAATATGTATATATGTATTTTTCTTCCTTTTGTTCTTATAGATTGTGTGTGTGTGTATATATATATATATATATATATATATATATATATACACACATATATAAAGTTAGGTTGCTTGTTTTCTCATTGTTGAGTTTTAAGAGTTCTTTATATATCCTAGATATGAGTCCTTTATACAATATATTGTTTTGGAAAGTAAAAAAAATGAAATGGATACAAGGTACAAATAAAAGTTTTAATCAACAGTCATATGAAAAATTTTGAAGCTGCCCAGTTGAACTTTAGGATATTTTAGATAAGTGAATACTCATTAGGCTTGCTAGTTACAGTATTATTAAAGGGAATGGTTGAAACATTGGCTCTTATACAAGTTCCTCAGAATTTTTCTAAGTAAGGAAGCTAAAATTATACCCTTATGAAAATTCTCTTACTATATAAACATCATGACATCTACTAAATGTCTTGGGACTTTAAAGCATTTTCCTATAAATAAATGAAAATATTTGTGAGATATAAGAAGATCTCTATGTCTTTTGCTTCCCCTTTATGCAATGAATATAGTTTACTTCTGTTTTCTGATTATAATTATACTATATGAAATAGCAATATTATACTAGATGCTTATCCTGAGACAGATAACATACAAACCCGTGTTACATAAATTATATTGATTTACAAATAACCCATTTGTTTGATTTCATACGAAATTTAGAAAGAATTATTTAGAAAGAATATTTAGAAATTTAGAAAGAATTTACAAAGAATTTATATTCTTTATTTCAAAATTTAGAAAGAATTTATATTTAGAAATTTAGAAAGAATATTTATTGTGTCCAGTTTACAGAGGAAGAGCCAGAGGCAAAAGAGGCCTTTATCATTCCTCATTCACAAGGAGAAACTAAGGCATACTTGTTAGGAAGGTAGGAAACATCGTTCAGCTACATCTAACAAAGGAAATGAGAAATATTCCCTTGATAAGTTAATGAACATGTTTAGAACAATTAATTCTGTCATGAAAAATACTGTGATAAAAGAAAAATCCAAGATGAATTTGTCTGTATTTCAAATCTTTAGAAAACAGCTTGTTCACGGGCATTGTTGTAAGCACCATAAAAGAGATAAAAATCTAACTGTTTTAAACAGTGGTGATACCGTATGATCTGTAAGAAGAAAATAAATCTCCAAAGAAATAAAAATAAATACATTATTGCTGCAACTAGAGAAAACCCGCGTGCAGCAACAAAGACCCGACGTAGCCAAAAATAAATAAATAAATTTTTAAAAATAAAGAAATTTAATAAGTAAATAAATATATACATTAGACTTTGAAAACTGAGACATTTACCTCTTAAGCAGTAGGTCATTAACATCACAGATTTACATTTGTTACTCTATAGATCCAATTGCAATCCTTGATTTTTCCATGAATAATAACAGTTAGATTTTTATCTCTTTTATGGTGCTTACAACAATGCCTGTGAAAAAGCTGTTTTCTAAAGATTTGAAATACAGACAAATTCATCTTGGATTTTTCTTTTATCACAGTATTTTTCACGACAGAATTAATTAATTTTCTCTTATCACTTAATGAAGTCGTACGCTTTTCTGTGTTTACTGGCTATTTGGATTTCCTTTTTTATGAGGTTTACATCAACTATTGTTATTTTTTATTATTTTTTAATTATTTTTTAATTTTTGGCTGTGTTGGGTCTTCACTGTTGCGTGCAGGCTTTCTCTAGTTGGGGCGAGCGGGGGCTACTGTTCATTGCGGTGGCTTCTCTTGTTATGGAGCACAGGATCTAGGCGTGCAGGCTTCAGTAGTTGTGGCACGTGGACTCAGTAGTTGTGGTTCACAGGCTCTAGAGCACAGGCTCCGTAGTTGTGGCACACGGGCTTCGCTGCTCCGTGGCATGTGGGATCTTTCCAGACCAGGGCTCGAACCCATGTCCCCTGCCTTGGCAGGCAGTTTCTTAACCACTGCGCCACCAGGGAGGTCCAACTGTTGTTATTTTGAATTCTTCTCCATTTCCAAGTAATACTCTTACATGACTATTATCTCACTAAATTGGAGGCATTATCTGTTCAGTTTCTAACTTACTAATAAGTAAGGGTTTAGCTCCTTTACACTCTTTCCTATGTCCACACTGCTCAGTAAAGTTATGTCATCATGAGTTATTCCACTGCTCATGATCTCTTTGACTTGTAGTGATATACTTAAAAACCTACATTGTTGATCAACTAGAAACTCTCTCAACGTAACGCTTTGTAAAATGAGGATATTCATACCATCTTCCCTTTTTTCTACCTCCTGTCTACCTTCCAAACCTAGCTTTTACGTTGTCAAAGTTGAAATTTATATTCTGTTCTATGTGCAGTTAAGTCTTCTGTTATTTGAGAGTCAGTACGGAGTAAGGTTTAAGAGAACAGGCAGACAGCCTAAACTCAAAGCCTCGATCCAACCTTAAATTAGGTACAGCCTGGGTAAGTTCCTTCCTTGTCTTAGCTCCCTGTTCTCAAAAATGGGAATGATATTAGCACCAACCTCATAAGGCTATTCAGAGGATTAAATGACTTAATATATGCAAAAGCACTTAGAGTCTAATATATACTAAATACATACTAGTACACAATACATTTCAGTCCATACCAAGTTAATACTAATACATACTAAGTATAGTTTACGTTAGTTATTTGTGATTACATGCAAGTTGACAATAAAAGCTGCAAACCAAGACAGCATTGCCATTATTACAATGAAATTAATATTGCCCCCTGCAGATGTACTGTGTCTTTGTGTATAGACTACACCTCGTTCCATACCGTGCCAGTGTCACTGCCCTTGTGCAGGGTGACCACATACCCCAAGCCGTCTTGGTCTGTTCCAGTTTATACCTGTTGTCCTGATGTTACAGCATTAGAGTCCCTCCTTACACTACTGAAGTGTAAGGAGTTTGGACAAGTTCTGGTTTGGACAACAAACTAGATAGGTGGTCATTACCCCTGTGTGTCACTGAGAAGGGGGACATCTATAGTGTCCAGTTGAAGTGGATTCTTCCCTTCCTCACCAATAGTAGGTTAAAAATCAACCATAGTTTAGTGTGCTTCAGGTTTATGTCCGTATAGCCCTTTCTCCTCTGGAGTTCAAGTTCCTTCTCCTCTTCCTCTCCCTCCTCCCTTCCAACAGTGCCTAACACCTAGTAAGTACAATATGCCTCAAGGTGCTTCTAAGCTCTCAATCACACAATCAATAGAAGCCTCTCCACTCTAGACTAGCTGCAATCTGCACTGAATCCCCTATTACCTTCCTTCTTGGTTTATTGCCTCACTTTGCTGGATTATTTCTATAAATAGCTTAAGGTGTAGCACAGGAGGCCAATTGTTCAAATTTCTTTGTGTACAGAATATCTTCTTCAGCCTCCACTTATGACTGATAGTTTGGCTGGATACAAACCCCTAGGGTGAAAATTATGTGCCTGAAAAACTTTGGAGGTATCTTTCTAATGCCTTCCAGGATCCATGGTGCTGATGACAAGTTTGATAAAGTCAGATTTAAATTTTTTTTTAAGTGATAAGTATTTTTCTCTCTGGTATGGATGTATCCTCACAGTATTTTATTCTATTTTATTTTTTCAGTATTTTAAAGTTTCACAATGAAGGGTGCCTAGGTATGAGTCTATTCTTGCTCATCTTGCATAACTATTTTCAATCTGAGGCCTGATGTCTACTTTCAGATGTGGGGAATTTTGTTGCCCTTTGACAGCTTCCCTCCATTTTTTTTCTGGGTCTGGAGTTTCTAATAGTAACATGTGGGATCTCCCAGATGCAGCCTCTAACATATTTCTATCACATTTTCCATTGTGTCTTTCTTTTTTATATACTGAGAAATTTTTTAAATTCCTACTGAATTTATTTCAGCAACCATATTTTCATTTCCAGGAGACCTCTCTTGCTTTCTGACCATTCTCTTTTTAATTAACACCCTAGTCTTATTTTATAGTTGCTAGCTCTTTTTAAACCTCTCTCAGGATATTAATTAAGGTTTTTCCTTAAATTATTTTGTTCCCTAAATTGTCCCTTGTCCTACTAGGATATGTTTTCACTCTTTTTCTCCCTCTCTGATGCTGTAAGCTTTACTCAACTATCAGGCAAATGACAGTTATTTTCTATTTAAGAATGAGTGCAGAAAGCTCCCTGAAGTCAACGACTGATTGGCTTCTTATGCAGGAAGAAGCGGGCAGTAACTGTAACAGGATCTCCCCCAAACACAATTTTCTCGGGTGTAAAAACTCACACTAGCTGCCCTAGTTCTCGCCAGTTTCACTGTTTTCAAAATGAAATCATCTCATTTCAGGAGTGTGAGGGCGGGCCTGGGAGTCCACTCCTCCAAACACAACCCTTCAATGAGCTCCCCTATTTCAGTCACACTTTTAACTAACTCCACCCTCTCTCCTACATGCGCATCAAAGCACGGAGCTACTTCTGCAGGTGGGGTCAGAATCCTCCTCAGTTGCAGGTGGTCCCTGTGCATATTCTAGGTGATGCTTTTCCTCTGTCCTACTGCTTCGGTTTCACACTCTTCCACCTGTCTTCCGTCTTTCTAAACTATGTTGAAATCTCTTGATTGTTGTGGGCTTGTATACTGAAACACTTTGATACCATCATTGTAGTGTCTTGTCAAAATGGAGAAGAGCTAAAAGGGATCTCGTGCATCTGAATCTGCTATTCTGTGGTCCCAGTATTTAAACTTCTTGGTCTTCCCCAGTGTCTATCATTGCTTTTAGAAAAACAATCTCCTGGTCTACTTGTGAAGGAAATGAATACACCACATCTAAAATGACAAGGAATGCGGGTTAGATGCACTAGGGTCTTGTCGTACTCTGCCATTTACTAATAAACCATGTACGTGCTACAAATTGTAGGTGCTCATTTATAAAATGAAAGGGGGTAACTCTACATGAACTATAGATTTCTCCTACTCTAACTCATAATTTTCTAAGTTCGTTTCTTAAAATTTCTCTATATTATCATTAATTTTCATTAAAAAAATAAAAATCTAACTTTCTCTTTTGAAAATGAAAGAGTAATTCCCATAGTCCTACAATAATGGGATAATTAATTCTGAAACCTGTCAAGTTTCATGTTTCATATGAAAAGAAAATCACATTAAATAATTTTTAAATTTAAGTAATTAAATTTAAATAATTTTTAAAAATTAAACATGGAATTCGTAGCACAAAGACACGGTCCCCCCAAATGGTGTTCCTTTATTTACTAGAAGTGTTCAGCTCTGCATTGAAGTTGAAATAAAATAAATATATTATTTTTGAGGTGCAAAAATTTCTTATGAAAATCAATTTTTCTTTTCTGTCCATACAAACAAAAGTATGCAATGACATTAGAGGTCAGGTTTATTTGGTAATAGAATGTAGCTTCTTGATATTTTTGATTTTAGGAAAGGAGAATATCAACATCGAAACGTTTTTGAACTTTACTTTTATTTAAAATGAGGCCATATTTTCCTCTTATAAAAAGAGAGTTCAACTAGAACTGTCAGTTTCCTCATCTTTAAACAAGATCACTGAATCAGCTGACTGTATTCATTCAGAACTCAATTTCCTTATCTTATGATCACTAAGGTTCTCCCTACATCTAATATACTAAGGTTCTAAGGAAAGGAAAATATATTACTAACGACATGTTTTGATTTTTATTTCTTAGAGTTCAAATGTCCACCATTCACCTTGGTCTAAGCTTAAGGAACCATTCAAGGGGATACAATGCAGATGGGAGGAGAAAACAGAACCCTCACACAAGCTGTGCCGTGTTGCAATCAGGCTTTCATTTGAAAAACAGTCTTCTCTATAGCTTTAAAGTGATAACTTTGTACCTGCACTGCTTCTTGTTTCCAACGGATTTTCTCTGGCTCTTCGTGAACACGTTCTGAGGAATCATCAGCCTCTTCCACTTCTGAGGAGGAAGGACTCTCTACTGTCACAGTCACAGGAAATTCTGATGGACCTGAGTGTCTGAGGAAGAAGATAAGAGATCACAGAGTTGTTACACTAAAGTGCAAAGAAAGAAGACAAGATTGTATAAAAGATAACACAAGCCAGATACCAAGTATCCAAATATTAGAGGACATTTAACAAAAGTGATCTGAGGTATCATTCTTTATAAATGTCTCTCACTGCTCCTTAGTCTAAAACAGGCAATGACTAAGTAAAATTACAGGAACTTATTTTTGCTATGTTACTGTACAGACCTCTGTTGTACGTGCTTAGGATTAGTAATGGGAATTGTCCATATTATTTTATTAAGTTTCTTTCACAGAAGCCAAGTGAAGGTCCAAGGTAAACATTTTTTCTCAGATCAACTTTATACTGCAAATGAAAAATTTATTCTTCACCATCAGACAAAAACAGTCTGGAAGAAAATGTAGTTTTTCAGAGGAAAATACATCAGCAAAGGGACTGATGAATAATCAGAAAGTCAACATATCTAAGCTGTGAATAACAGACATTAGAATTTTAAAAAATAAATCACATACACATACGCAACTAAAACTGACCCATCAAAAACTTCATCTTCTCACCACCCTCAAGCCAAAACTAGGGCAACAGTAATACAATTCTCCCAGCAAGCTTCACTGCCAATGCAAAGTTGTTCAATAGGACATTTCCAAACATTTAAAAACTGACCGTGCCACAACCCCATAAAAGTCTACAGATCATAAAGAAGTGTGCTGGGATTATATAACCGCGCAGAAGACAAGTCACTAGGACATCCTTTTGACAACAGGCAGCAAACCCTGCAGCAGAGGAAAACCCTAACAGGAGAACGAGGTGCACAGCCCTCTCTCTGGGAATGCAAGGCCAGGACTGACTCCCAAGACGCTCTTCTCTCAACCTCAGCAGTGGTGCCTTTCACAGAGCAACTATGCAGTCTCCCAAGACCACTGGGAAGGAGAATCTGATACTGACAGTATTAGCTTGCCATGAGGCCATAAGCGAGGGAATGTGTGTGGCCTTGGTGAGAGAGCAGAGGTTTGGGAGATGTTGCTTTATATTGGCTTTCAGATCAGGAATTTGTACATGTAGCCCGCAAACAACGTTTCTTGAAAACATGTGAACATTCTTGAGTATGACAGCTCCGTGGGAGGGGTCAGAAATGGCAGTCAAGTTCATTTCACTGTGTAACAGCTGATTTGCGGACTGGAAAACAGGCTTCCTTGTTTACAGACATAGCCACAAGGCTGCCCGTTGTGTGCCAAATCCACACAACTACACAGTTGCATTGAGAGAGCGACCAAACATGTTTTACATGGATTTATTTCAGAGAGGGAAATGCTTCTTGTAAGGCTCTGTCAGTTTAAAAAGCAAGAAGAATGACCATCCACCTTTCCCAATTCAAGCCCTATATATCAAAAATATGATAGCTACACACCAGCAACTGATTACATACATCACGAGCTTTGATGAATGGAAAGCCCCTAAAAAGATATCAACAAAACGAAGTTAGATCTTCATGTAAATACATCACCAGTTAAACCCACTTAATACAACTATTTAGTAGTATGAACAGTATCCATACAGAATTGTGTATAAAAATAAATAAGCTCAAAAGAAGGACCTGGAAGGCTCTGCTATGGAAAAAACTGAACAGCATTAAGCCGACTGGCTTGGTAATAACTCTCTGAACTGCTGAGAGGCCCCTTCACAGTTTCTATGTTCAGGATGGTTGAGATTTCAGTCTCACTTCTTTAAATGGTGATATTAATCGTTCTCTAATTTACCACTCTGTGTAATGAGGATGGACCTGAGATTAAGTGCCTCAAGAAGACAGGAAACCACAGAGTTGTTAAACTCAAGTGCAAACACTGGGGATTCAACACTATAGATTATGCAACAGCAATTCACATCGCCATTTGGTCATATTCTTTCTACAAAGTAAAAGCTGCACTCACACGTATGAAAAGACAAAAATTAACTGTCATCTGTATCAATATGTTAATGTGCTTCAATCACATATGTTTTCATGAAAGTTTAAACATAAAACCACCTTTAAGATCTTGACCATGTGATCTGTTCCCTGCCATGTCAGATTATACCCCGTGAAGTTTACTGTCTTAACAGTGATAGAGTTCTTTATACCTTGACAAGTAACTAAAAGGAAAACACACACACAATAAGATGAAGAGCCTATACATTTGTCAATCTTGACTTATTTGCTTTTCTTGAGTCAATTGGAGGTTTATAGCCACATTCTTAAAATCATTAACTACAATCTTCCCAAACAGGTAACTGATGAACTGATGCATCCTAAAACTCGTCAGTAACAAAGTGTTATTCCAGTTTACAGCAACACTTTAATTCTATTTAGGTATGAAAACTGAATACACTGAATACTGCAACCTTTATTCCCAACCACTCAGTAAAGTACTACATACTTTTGAGACAAAGGAAAAAAAAGAAAAACGTAAAAAGCATAAGACTCCTCCGATTTTCATTTCCAAAGATACATGCCAATCTTGATGATCAATCAGCGATTTAAATGTCAACTATAAACCCAGTATTTTATTAGCTGCTATGCAGTGTACTAGAGCAATAGAAGAGAGAGGACCTCAAACCCTGTGTTCCCTCAAATCGAAAGGCAGGCTTCCTGACCCCTCCAGACCACTACTGGACACAGGGAAGGCACACTAATCTTTCAGGACCCTAATCAAGAGTCACCTGCTTTGTGATTACTTCCATGACACACCCTCACCAACACCACTGAGTTTTGCTGCTCCTACGGGACGTTACATATATTTCCTATTTTAACACATACCACAGTGCATCATAATTATGATTGCAGATAGATGTTCTAACAATTGAAAGAGAATGATGACTTTTTTGCTCTTACATCTTGCTATTTCCCTTTCCATAATATTTCTTGAAGAGAAACCATAAAAATATAAACAAACAGAGAAAACAGAAAATATACAAAACATGTGGTTTGTGGCTTAACACAAACTTAAGTAAGATTAATTCTGACAGTATCCAGCATGACAAACTTCCATGGTACAAATGAGAATGGACCAAGGTTTGAGCAGGTACAGGAGACAATCCAGGCCTGAACAACACCAACAAAAGGTAGACAGTCATGGTGTGTAGGAAATCACGAGACCAGTCTGATGGGAAGAGACTTAAACAAGACTGAAACTCACTTTCTAAACCTCCATCCCCAGATGGACAATTCACAAGACACAGGTGCACCAAAGAAGCCAATTATTCAATCCCTTTAACGTGGAGGAACAGTTTAAACTTTTATTGGTTAAGTTCGCCCCAAAAGCAACTATCAAATGTTGGCAGGACACAATGAAGGCTTACCTTTGTTAACACAGTTAAGTCTCTCTCTCACAACTAGCCCACTTCGCTCCACGTTCCTTAGCACACCCGACGCACTTACACAGCATTTATGAGCTTTACACAACTGGAAGGTCACATCTTTATTTCTTATCTCAGGAACACGACTTCTGTAAACTTTATTTCTGTCACAACCTAAAGCAAAATTGTTGTAAAATGAGTGATTTAAACCATACGTTTTATCATCATTAAAAAGTATCTAAATAAAAACAAAAGCATCTGCTCTGTGCTAAGGATTAGGAACGACTCCTGCCCTTAAAGCCTTCATTAAGGAGGAAGATGTATAAACTCAAATTTCAATCACATGAGACAAATAAACGTAACCTTTATGCACAGAGGTTCCCATGGAGGCAAAAAGTTATATCTACGTGACGGCTTCATGATAACCCTGAGGTACAGTCTAGAAAGATGAGGCTACGCAGAGCTGGAGTAGGAGGTGCATTAACTGCAGAGGGAACATCTGTGAAAAGACACTCAAGCCTGACTCCTGCTGGGCACTGTAAACGCTGCAGGTGGGGATGACTAAGGCCAGGGGTCCAAGTGTGAGAAGAGACAGAAATGAAAATAGAGGTGTTGGCCCAAGCAAGCCTGGGAGAGAGCATGGCTTGTATCTCACAGGTGGTGAGACCTGGGGCTACCACTGGCTGAGCAAGGGTGCCTCCGCTGATTAGAAAAAGGCTCCCCGCTGCTGAAGGACCGACTAGATAAAGGGAGTGATCACAAAAAGCTCCCCTTCCTCAGGGCAAAGAGCCCCAGGAGGCTTGGCCGAACACAGTTCAGACTACACGCCTCCGTGCAGAGCACACGCTGGGCGGCTAGTCTGCACTAACTCTGTGTGGGCAAGCCATCAGCAGCATTAGTTTAAGCACATCTGTTTATGTTAGAAGATCACTTAACCTGAGTAGGCACATGAACTTAGAGGAACTGAACCCAGGGGCCGTGAAACCACCCAGGAGTTTCTGCCATAGTCTGGGCAAAATGCAATATGGATGAAGAAGCAAATTGAGGAGGAGGCCAAAATTTACAGGATAGACCCACTGGATGCAAGACATAAAGAAAGTTCAGTGAAGGAACTCTGAAGAGAATGGGCTCTGCAATAAACTTCTTACATTCAATGTAAAATATTAGGCAAAATTAAGTACAGTGGCCTTTCAGGTCCCTTCCAGCTCTAATTTCTTTTGATTTCTAACTTATTACTCTGGTTAAGTAAAGTCCCTTCAGAGGTACAGAACAGTTCTTATACCTGCATGGGATGCAAAGAATAATCTGACTTCTCTTCACCAGGGGATGAGTTGAACTGTCCTTGCAGAAGAGATAACAGATGGTGTGAACCCCAGATCCTAGAAAAGGGCCAGGCACACGATGAGTATTCAGCTTTTCAAAATCAAATGAACAATCATGTCCTGTCCCAGATCTTTACACCCTTCCTCTGCTGGCTACTTTCTCACAGCTTATAAACATCCTCAAATATACCCACTTAAAAATCTCTCAGACCTAGGATTCTTTGGATCTTCTTGTGGATAACCTAAGTCTCTACCACGCCTTCAAACACCTGTCCTCCCCAAAAGCCCAGATCTGTACCTTGGGTCCAGACCCGTCTACCAGGCCCCTCTAAAGCACTGAAGATGAAGTAAGATCCTCTTGCCACCCCCAATCCCTTTCTACTCTGCTCTGTATCTCTCAAAAAGATGCAGCTGTAAACTGTCACCCACGCTTGCTGCCCTCCCTTTTCTAACTTGCTGCCCTCCCTCTTCTAACTGGTCACCAGGCCCTACCCATTCTCTCTCAGATCTGCAAAACCCAGTCCCACCTTTCATAACTTAAGTGGGACCCTCAGATTACAATTCACCCTGCACCAAATCAACTGCCTCCCACATGGAGGTCCGAGTGAGCCTCTAAACCACGAGTCCATCTCACTGTTCTTTGGTGGAAATTTCCCACAGCCTTCAGGATAAACATCCAAACTTCTGGAAGGACAAACAAGGCCCCCATCTCTTGGGCCTCACTAAGTTTCCAGTATCCACTCTCATTTCTTTCCCAAACCCTGAGTTCCAGTCCTGTACATTAGTTTTGCCATATTCTCTTATATTTCTCAAACGTCAACACACACTGCTCTCTCCTGCCACCCCAGGACCTTCTACATATCCTTAGAAAGGATGGCACCTCCTCCAAGAATCCTACCCTGAAGTCTCCCTTCCAAGATTCTGTGCTCTGCAAAGGGGAAAGGTGGGGGGGAGGGATAAATTAGGAGTTTGGCATTAACATATACACACGACTGTATATAAACTAGATAATCAAAAAGGACCTACTGCACAGCACAGGGAACTCTACTGCATATCCTGTAACAAACTAGACGGGAAAAGACTCTGAAAAGGAATGGATATCTGTATAACGGAATCACTTTACTGTACACCTGAAACTAACACAATATTGTAAATCAACTATCCTCCAATATAAAATAAAAATTAAAGAAAAAAGAGATTCTGTGCCCTGTAGCACCAGAACTCACTTCTTCCAGAGCACTGACTACTGTGCTTGTGTTTACTTGCTGCCCAGTAGAAGGGAAGATTACATACGGCAGAAGCATCGTCTCCAGCAGCCACTGGTTCTGACAACTCATTCAAGTGCCAGGCTACTTTACACACATAACCTGCTTAACTAATTCTAAGAACCCACAGAAAGAGTGGTTATTAACGTCATTTTACAAGTGTGGGGATTGCAGTGCAAAAGAAACCTGCCCAGGCCACAGAGAGCATAAGCCCTGGAATTCACACCCTAAGCTAGGCCCTTCACACCGCTGCTCTTTGCACTATATGATACGACTATTGAAAAACAATTTTTTTCCTGAGCCCTGTTTTAATGGAAAGGAAATGAAGCCGGGATATATCTATTTCCTAATCGCTTTGGTGTGCACCAGGCAAAGTCATTCAACAGACCAGGTAACATCTGTGCAACAATTAACGATGCTCCAAACTGTGCAAAGTGTTCTACTTTGTAGAGTCTAGAAGCATTAACACAGTGCATCCTTGTATCCGCCACAGAGACTGGGTCCTGTTCAGCCCACGCTACAGATGGGAACACTGAGACCTTGAAGCCTTAAGGCACCCGGCCGGGGTCACCGAGCTGGCTGGAGTCCTAGGCAGCACGCCCCGTCTAGTGCACGCACACCCGGGCACTGGGCACTGGTTCTAGTGCCCACCCTCCACCTTGCACCATTTAACACCCCGCTTCTCAGCGCCCACACGAGGGGCCCTGGAAGCGGGAAGTACAAACCTGTCTCGACAAGCCGTGGCTGGAAGAAGCTCTGGATACAGATCAGGGGCAGCGGGTGCTCAGGAGTGGCGCCCAGTGCACCCCGCGGAGGCGGTCGGCCTTAAGTCCAACAGGCCCTCCTGTAGGGAAGCGCGCACGGAGGGCAGAGGCACCGAGTCCTGCAGCGCGCACAGGTCCTCAGAGCGCGGAAAGATGTCGGCCGCGCTGTCCCGGCGCAGCTTCACCAAGTGATCATGGCCCCAGCGCGGCCTCGGGGACGCTGGCTGCGGACACGATGCCCACACCCGCCTGGGGGCCCGGCTCGCCTCCCGGCCCCTCGGGCGCCCACCGCCCGGCGGCTGCGGCCCCCAGCGTGCACAGGACCGGCGTCGCAGCCAGAAGACATAGGGCCACGGGCCCCAGCTAGACCAACCCCGCCATGCCGCACTCCGGAGGCCCCGCGTGGCCTGGTGTTGGCGCAGGCAGCTACGCCCTCCACGCCGCGGGGCGGCGGTTTACGTCGGCGGGCGGTGCCGTGGGGGCGGGGCTCGAGGACGTCATCACGCTCGCCGTGCGTCGCGTCCCCCCGCAGCCCTGTCTCCCTTGGTGACGCGGCCTGAAGAGAAGGGGCTTGAGCTCTGAGACTAAGGCAGCGCGAAACGTGCGAGGTGTGGAGACTCCGGGGTTTCCAAAAAGCGTTTGCTGACTCATCCTAACAAACGTGAGACCTGGTTGTATCAACGCATTTTAAACGTAAACTCCCGTAAGTGTCTGGGCTCCCCCGCCCAGGAGAGAGCGTGTATTCCGTGAGGGACACACGAAAGGCGGAGTGAACGTCTGCCTGTGGTCCCTCACCTGGTGCACGGGTGTGTGAATTTATGCGGAGAGCTCTTAATTTCTGGAGTTTCTGCTAACTAACACGGTAGTTGGCAAATGGTGACGTGTTCCACGCATTCAGGACATGATCGTGGTTACTAATAATCACCTTGTTGTGTACTGACAACTCCTCAGAGAATTTACTACTGAATATCCACTTCACAGAAGGGAAACTGAGGCGTAGGAAGTGAAGTGACCCAGTAAGAGGAAGGACTCAGACAACTGGTGTTAGTAAATGAACCCTGCAGGGGGCCGTTAGCCTGCGGTGGCTCGAGTGATGCGGCTGCCTACGTAAACCAACCAAAATCTAAGCCTGTCAACGGCTCAGGGTGATGCACACCGCTGAGGACCACCAGTCACAAACCACCGACTAGGCTTTAAAGCGATAGCAAGTCAGGCATTTCCTTGCTTGGCTTCGGCCCTTTTAAGATAAACATCTCTGCAGCTCCTGTGGCTGGAGCGCTCCTCACCACTTCCGCTTTGGTGGTGCCTGAATTGAATCTATTTTTGCTCACGGAAAGTCTTATTTTAAACAAGGCTCAGTCTGTCTTTTAACACTGGCCGTAGAAGTTGGATTGGTGTCCAGTTTCTAGAACAGTGGTCGTCCTCTGGTCAGGCCTTAGGCGTTATGCACACAGCGTTCCTCTTCTACCAGCACCTTCTGGATGCCTCCACCCACTACCAGCTCCCGCGTATCAGGTCCCCTAGATGTGGTCAGCAATGGCTTTCACACGCAGCGTGCTCACATTATAACATCGCAGACACTCCTCCGTCCTCCAGCCGGCGTGTGAACTGAAACATGACCATTCCTGTGCAAGAGCCTACTGTGACCACTTTCCCCAACACAGCCACTCCCCAGCTGACCCTGGGTAACCACGCTTCTGAACTTGGTCTCCATCACTGCATGCATGTCTTTCTATTTAGGCTCCATTTTGAAGTACTCTTAAACCTCATATAGTATTCTACTATGTTTTCTCTTCTTCCTTGCTTTTTTTACTGTTATCTTGGCTAGGGTCATCCATGCTGACACGTAAAGATCTGTCTAGTTCACGTACTTTCCTCACTATGTAGGATTCCCGTGTAGGGAAATACAATAATTTATATGTGCATTTTCCTGTTGATGGACATTTAAATTGTTTCCACTTTTCAGTATGATTTCTGTTTTAAAACATTTTATATATTTTCTAACGGTTACTTTACATTTACAGTTATTACAAAGTATTGGCTATATTCCCCGTGTTGTACAATACATCTCTGAGCCTATCGTACACCCAGTAGTTTACGTCTCTCGCTTCCCCACCCCGTATTGCCCCCGCCTCCCCCTCCGCACTGACAACCATTAGTTTGTTCTCTATATCTGTGACTCCCCTTCTTTTTTGTTATATTCGGTAGATTGCTGGATTTTTTAGATTCCATATATAGTTGATATCCTACAGTGTTTTTGTTTGACTTATTTCACTTACCACAATGCCCTCCAAGTCCATCTATGTTGCTGCAAATGGCAAAATTTCTTTCTTTTTTAAGGCTGAGTGGTATGCCATTGGTTATATGTACCGCATCTTCTTTATCCATTCATTACTTGATGACACTTAGGTTGCTTCCATATCTTGGTAATTGTAAATACTGATGCTCCGAACATTGGCGTGCATGTATCTTTTCAAATACATGTTTTTGAAAACACGTGTTTTTGTTCTTTTTGGATTTACACCCAGGAGTGGAGTTGTGAGGTCATATGGTAGTTCTATTTTTAGTTTTTGAGGACCCTCCATACTGTTGTCCACAGTGGCTGCACCAGTTTACATTCCTACCAACATGTACCAGGGTTCCGTTTTCTCTAAAAATTGTAAATTTTCTTCCTAGGGGTAATTGAGATGATAGTTGAATAATAACATAAGATCAGGCGAAGTCTAAAGAAATTGTAGAAAAGCTGGATAGAGTAGGAAAACTTCTGTTTGCTGGCGTCTGAATGTTAGAGAGACACCAAGACATGTGGGCCAAGTTCTGGAGAGAAGGGAAACACAGACGCAAGCTTGACATTTGGCGCAGCTTTTCTCCTTGGGGCATTTGCTGGTTCAAATGTTACAGCCGAGGAGCTGAAAAGCCAAAGGGTTCAAAAGACTCTAACGACAGAAGCCAAACGGCAAGAACCTTTTTACATTGATAAACATCATTTTAACTATGTAGAAGCAGAAAATGAAAAGAAAGAACTTTGCATTACATTTAACAAAAGTTGAGGGAGATCTTTGTGGCATATTAGTGAACTTATTTGTGGAAATTTAGCCATGTACATTGTGTTGGAGAGGCACCAAGAGTTCAAGGTTTCTCACAATTTGAGTACACAGTTGCCTTAAATGTAGGCATGGTGGCATCATGTACATAACAATGATTTGGAGGATGTTGTGTTAGTCAGCTCTTGCTGTGATAATGCTTTGGAACAAATCACACCAAAGTCAGTTACATAAACAAGAATTTATTTTTCTTGGACCTCTGGGCCAGCTGCAGTGGCTCTCTTTTAGACCTCTAGATGGCTAGTTTTGCTCCGTGTTTTGGGTCAGTTTGAGGTCTGTCACACACCTCTTCGTCTGGAGCCCAACTGTGAGGCCACAGCTCCCAGGCCCTGTCTTCTCTAAAAGTTCACTGAAACATAAGAGGTGAGCCCAACCGCACAAGCCCATTTAAGGCCTCTTCTGCTCATTTAAGGCCATCATGTCTGGTCATACTTCAGTGGCCAAAACATGTCACAGATCTAAGCTGTATTTAGAATATGTGTATTTGTTTAAAGTTGGGTGCTCTCACAGAAGAAGATTGCATTTTGGACAGTGTTAGCTTAGCATTTCCATTGGCATTTGCAAACGTGATAAACGTCGTGTGCACTTTTTCACCTTTGAGAACTTTTGGAAATTGTGGGACAATTTCTATGGGAAAAGAGGAAGGTACATTTTAGAACTCAACTCTAGTTATGGCACTGCTGGGAGAAGAATTATTGAGATAAGGTCAATACAAATGAAAGATTGGGGCTTCACATATTCGTAATTATCATTAGCATTCGAAAGGACATTCCTGGAGAATTGTGATGCTTGCTTTACGTGATTTCTATCATAAATCATTATAATCTGACCAAGCCACTTCAGTAAAACATGCATCATACAGTACACATTGCATTTTAGTTTTCCTACCACTGCACAACTTATCGTCAGGCACGAAAGGCTACATATGGTATGGTTCCATTTATACGAAATGTCCAGCAGTGGATACATCCATACACACAGCAGATATTATACATTAGTGGTTGCCAGGGGTTTGGAACAGAGGGAAATAGGGAATGGCTCCTTAAAATGGGTGTAGGTTTCCTCTTGGGGTGATGAAACTGTTTTGCCGCTGGACAGAGGTGATAGGTGCACAACATTGTGACTACTAAATTCCACTGAATGGTACAGTGAATTGTAGAATGATCAAAATGGTGAATTTTGTGTTCTGTTCATTTTACTACAATAAAAAGGAGAAAGCATTAGGGAAAGACTTAGAGTTTGGGAAAGTAAGGTGAACTGGTCAAGAAAAAGCTCTACTGTTCAGTTTTCTCTCAGCTCTCCCAGTGCATTAATCCTCAGCAAAAAGTAGCCTTAACGTGTACATGATAGTCATTCAACACAGTCCAGGGAAAGTAAATAAAATAAAAGCCAACTCTTCTTCTTTAGCACATCTATGAGAGGCTAACTTCCTGCTCAGCCACATGGACATTCATGAGGACGTTTCACTTTAGGTGTCCTCTACTTCAGTACTTTACTGACAGCTCATTCACACGTGTAGGCAACAGCATTCCTTAATTCGATGGGATCTGCAGTGCTGGTTGTGATCAGTGTCATGAAAAGAAAAGGGAAGGAGGAAAAAGCCTCCACATTGACTTGGTGGTCTTGACGAAATGGATGCAGAAGACAGCTTGAGTGTCCAACTGGAAACTTTTATTTTCCTTTTCCTTTTCTTTTTATCTTTCCTATCAGGTCTTCTGCCCACTTCCCACCCCCTTCTTTCAAACAGGAGAGACACTCATTAGCTGCTTTTTTTTGTTTGTGCTAAAACAACTATTGTTTTGGGTTTCTTGTTGTTCGGTGAACATTATTGTTTTTACTGCCAAATGAGCTTCGGTGGTTGATGTAGGGGGTCTCTTGGGAACTTAAGTTTTTCCAGTTTAAGTGGAAAAGCTTTTTTGAATGGGCTTTTACTGGGTGCTTCAAGGTTTGCTCTTGGCTCTTTGATGGGGGACTGGACAGCACTGTGTTTCCTTTGAGGTTCCGATAAATAAAGGATCCTATGTCCTCCTGGGCACTTTTTGTTGATTTTGCTGTGTGTCCTCTCTAATAGCCAGATGCAAATTCCAGGAAAATAACATATAAATGAATATAAGTAATCTAATATTTTTAGAATTTGCTTTGGCCATACTCCTGGTCTTATTCTACTTGTAGCAGATGGCTTTAAAGAGCATTAGTTATGTATATATTAAATATAATATAAATATACCAGTATTAAATATTATATTGATATATAAATGTAATATACTAATATTTATATTAATGTATAACAACTATGTATTATATTAATATATATTTTTGCCTAGCATATATTATATACAAAATATATGAGAAATGAAATGTATTTATATGGTTAATATGTTCATAATATTAATATGATATATCCTGTAATATTGATTATAAAACAATTATATCATAATATATAAATTATAAATAGATATATTTATATATATATTATAAATATATAATTATTATTATCTGATATAATACACTATAGTTAATATATTCTCTATAACACAATACATAATGTATTAGTATAAGACAATTATATTATGTAATATAAATATAATACATCTATAAAACTATATATATTTTAATTATACGTTACACATACAAGTATGTATAGCTATTTATAATTTTATTTACATAGGAATCTGTTCATCATAACAATTTATGTAAAAATATGCAATATTTTCAATCAAATGGGCCTTAACCTCACTACCTCCACATAACTACTTTTCCAATCGTGAACCCTGTCTAACTCATGCTTCTATATCTCTCAACCTGCTTTTCTACACATGCACATAGACACACATTTATACACGATATATATGTATACTACCAGTTTTCAGTTCAATGTATATAACTATATAATATATATAATTATATTCCTGTGTATGTATACAAATATAAATCAAAGGTATGTGTATAGGTATGTATTTCATATGTTTATATAACTATATCATACAAATAATGTATGTGTATATAAATACATGACTATGTACATACATACACAGAAATATACTTATTTAAACAAAAGGGACCTAAATAAACATAGTTCTCTAAGAATAAAACTAGTTATGTCTCACTGTTTCAATAACAGTTTATAGTTTTCTACTGTATGTGCTTCTATAATTGTTATGAACAATTCCCATTTGTTGAATGTTAAGTTGTTTTAATTTTTTGCCATTATTAATGAAGCTCTAAAGAATACGGTGGGCAAGATTACTTGAAAAACTCTCCTAAAGGAAAAGGGTTAGGTATGCTAGGTTAAGTGTACACAACTTATTTTTAAGTGCGTGGTTGATTTTTGAAGTATGCAGTAGAAATTTCCAGGACCCATGAAAGAAGGGTGGAACATGTGTGAGAGTTATAGCTATATTAGGAGTGGATTGAATATCTTGATAGCTTAGAACAGAAGCTGGAAACCCTGTTATTATGGAGCCAGGTGGCAAATATTTTAGGCTTTGTAGACCAAAGAGGCAAAATTGAGGATATTATTTAGGTACTTAGGTAACCATTTAAAATGTTACCAGTTAAAATGTGAAAATTATTCATAGCTCATAGGCCATACAAAATAGACTTCTGTCTGGATTTGGAATATAGGCCATAGTTTAATGACACACCTGACATAGAGACTTGTTCTTAAACGGCCATGACCACATGGGAGGCAGGAAGTAAGACTCCATCCCTACTAGATGGGAAGTTAGAACTAAACCTATCTATCCCTAGCTTCACCTTTAATGAAAGGGTGTGCCAGAAGAAAAAATATCTGCTGGCAAAGGAAACTAAGACCAAATTCTCTTGGCCTCTGCTCTGGGTAGGAAACAGGTAGGAAATTTTGATAATTCTGAACCCCAGGACTGTGTTTGTGTTGTAAATTTATGTGCCGTCTTGCAAACAGAAAATAAGAAATTAACTTAAAATGCTCCCAAATCGGTGGTATTCCAAACACAAAACTAAACCCTTTCTGGAGAGGTAGACCTTCAACACAGGCCTATAGCATTCCCACAGATAAAGTTTAGCTAAACGTGAGCTCATGATCTAAATTTATCCAATAATGAAGAAATCAGCTAGAAGTGGAGAGAATCAGCAAAAAACAATCAATACCAGAATTAGATTCCCAAGGCCATCCATCAGATGTTGGAATAATCAGGTGCAAGGCAGAAAATATACATAAAACTAGAACTGAAACAAGGAACAAGGATGTTTTAAAAGACTGGGTAGGATCTTTAAAACATTTTTTCAAGTACATGTCATTGATAAAGCTAAAAACTCAAAGGTCATGTAATACAGCAGATTAATCATGGAGAAGAGTGAATTTATGCTGTTTTTAAAAATATGGCAGATCAGATTTTCTGCCTAATTATATAAGTAGATTTATCTTTAAAAAATACACATTATTTTAAAGACTTATTGGCTGTAAAATAAGTTAAGGGTATTTCAAAGGGCTTCTCTCCAAAGAAAAGTGAGAAGTAGCAAAACACAGAAAGTCGAGGGTAAAAAATGTCAATATATACATTGCGATAGGGTGAACTAAGCCTTAGGCTAGCAACAATGTGGAGGAGCTGACCCTTACATACTTACAACTAAGCTGGAATCTTCAAAAAGTTCAACTATTTATAACTAAAAAGATTTCTTAAAATTAATACCCAAGTGTTTTAATTGACATCAGAAGAGTAAAACAATAAACCCTGAGAACATAGAAAAATAGATAATAAAGATATGAGCAGAACTTAATAAAACAGAAAAAAGTATAAAATTGAGGTGATTTAGTAAGTCAAAAGAATATTCTTTGAAAAGATTTAGAAAACACACTTTGATTAAGCAAAACAAAAACTCAAGTAAATAATATACAGAAAGAATCAGGACCATGTTATAACAGAGAGTACAAACAGAGAATATATGAAATGCCAGTAAATTTGAACATTTCTGTAAAGTGGACAAGTTCCTAGCTCCTAAAGTTTACCAAAACTGACACAAGAGGAAATTTATAGCTGGAGTTCTTTCACCAGTAAAGGAATGAAGTCAATACTTTACAATCTTTCACCAAGAAAAGACCAGACCCAGCCAGATCATTTGGGAGGTGAATTCTATCGAACTACTATTAAACAGATAACATCAATATTAACAAAGAAAAACTTCTAGAGAGTAGCGAAGGAAGAATGCTCCTTTATTCATCTTATGAAGTCTATATAATCCTAATACTGAAAATAGATTAGGACTGTAAGGAAAAAGAAATTTACAGGTCAAATTTACTTGTAAATATAAAAGCAAAAATTTTAAACTGTGATATTAGCTACCCAAGTTCACTAGATTAAGAAAAAGCATGAGTAAGTTAGGTCATCCAATGAATGAAAAGGTAGTTTAAAGTCAAGAATATATATCAATAGATTGAAATCACCACATTTGATTTCTTTCATCTGTCTCTTTAAAAATTGATAAGTACTTCTATTGATCTCTCTTGTACTAGGCACTGTGCTAAGTCACTTACATATTTACTCCTTTAAACCTTCTATCATCCCTGCGGGAAAGTTCTGTTTTGCTTCCATTTCTTAGCTAAGACTCTAACCCCCAGGAAAGTGAAGCAACATTTGTAAGTTTTTGTGGATGGTCAGTGATGGGACCAGTACAGGAACATCCAAAGTCTGTGCTTAGAAACAGTGCCGCATGTTGACACTCACATTACAGATGAAAGGAAAGGAACCATGCACGTACCATATAGATTAAATCTCACATTACAGGTTAAAGGAAAGGAACCATGCACTTACATTATAGATTAATACCCCCATAACAGGTTAAAGGAAAAAGAAACATGTGCTTCTCTCAAAAGTTGTAAAGAAAGCATATCCATTTCTTAATATATTTCCCAATTTCTTTTGCTTGTTTTCTGACCTTTGTAGTGCATTTTGCCATGAGGCAAATTTTAATTCTTATATAATTAAATGTATCCTTTTTTCTTTGTATCTTAGAAAGGTATTCCTCATGAATACTTTATTTCATGTCTCCCAGGTTTCTGATACTTTTACAGTTTCATTATTTTTTAACATTTAACTAGTTGCTGTATCTAGAATTTAGTAATGATAGCCATATTTTCCCACTTCTGTTGAATAATTTTTGCTCCTGATCCAAAATGTGAATTTTATTTTAATCTCAATTCCCTTATGCTCTTGCATCTAATTTTAAGATGCTTCCTATTCCACTGATTGTTTTGTCTATCTAAAACAAAATGCTACCTTAATTATAATGTAATTATACTATAATAAATGTAATTAGTAAATGTAATACAATATATAATAAATAGCATATATAAAATAACAAAATATAATTTACCATATAACAAGGTCCAAGGAGAGCAAAACTATACAATCACTTGAAATATCCCACAAAAGATAGTTTATAAAATTCAATATTCATTTGTAATTTAAAAGAAAGAGTAAAATGGGGATTGATGAATGCTTCCAAAATAAGAAGAAATTATATGTCTAAAAGAGAAAGAGGTAAATGATAAAATTTAGTAACACTGGCAATAAATGCAGGACAAGATGAGGATGCCTGATATAATGTTAAAGAAAAAGTATTATGTAACATTGTTTTTGCAGCACTGATGAGTTCAGTGAAAAGGGAATCTCATAGAAAAGAGTATCTCGTTCTTCTTAATGTCTGTACACTGTCCATTGCATGAACATAACGGCTTATTTAGCCAATATGTTACTGATCTGCATCTGGATTTCTAGGTTTTCATGGAATTCTATTATGCACAATCGTTTCAAACACTAGGACTTCCTCTTATGTTTATATCTTTTGAAAGAAACAATATGTCCACAGATGATTTATCTGTGCTGGCTGCTAGCTGACTCTGGGTACTTCTTAGTTCTTCCCTTTACCTTCCTTGTCAATATGAAAATGGAAGGCAAGAAGGTCTCCTGTTTAGAGACTGTAAAGATAGATCTTGGTGATAAAGTCTTGGTGGTAAAGGCTAAAAGTATCAACCCAGAACAAACGTTTTTCCAGCTGTAACTATGTGTGATTCCCTTGGCTTGATTCCGTAGAAGATGTAAGACAAGACTGTAGAATCTGCGCCAAAGTGCTTCCAGTAGGATGGGCTAAGTCAAGTATGGTGGCGTATGTAATTCAAGACAAAATATAATGTCTCCTTTTCTCTCCTAGCAAAACTTGGTGGAGTGAATGTAGAAGTCACTGTCTGCTTTGAATTAAAGGAACACAATAAATCTTGTTTTGGAAGGTAAGTATTCTGGTCTCTTTGTGGAGATGAATTGGAAATTGTCTAGAAGAAGGAAAACGAGGTTAACCAAAGTTAAACTCATAAATAATTGAGCATTAATTAAATATCTGTGGTCTATGTTTGTCTTTGATCATAATTTCTCCCAATTTATAGACCTCTTTGATACTTGATGAATCCTTGTCAAAGATGCACTTAACAATGATTATTACTTGTGTATTAGGTTTTGCCTGGGCCCTGAAGAAACTATCCTAAATTACCAGCTATGATTGTCACTTGATTTCCTCACAGAGAACAATCAGAACTCCTTGTCTTAAGTGGCTTGGAACGTGAAACTAGTTAGTCTCTTAGATATTGTTAGAGGACCCTACAGAGCCCATTGGTGAAAGTTTGGAAAACATTGGGCTTCTTAAAATTGATTCTTATAGTGCTTTAGGAAAGATCACTGAACCAAAAGAATAACGGTGTTTCTGGTTCTGTTGTTAGCGTTCTCCATGGAAACATTGCTGAAGCTTCTGGACTCAATCTCCTTCCCCATGTGTGAATGTCACTGAAAATGTCCAACTCCATTCTATCCCCATATAACTTCAGAAACTAAGCAAAATGAAGACTCAAAATTCATTTCAAATAATGAAATGAATATATAACGTAGACTGGAACTGGGAAAATACCTGGTTTAAATTCTGGAAAGTACCAACTATACAATTCTGGATAAGTTGCTTACTCTTACTTAGTCTAATTTAATGCCCATCTCACAGGATGTTATGATGATTAATTTAAAGTCTTTGTATAACATACAGTGTTATGTAATTTCTTCTTGTTTTTCTTGAGTAAATTCATATCCTTAAGCAGCTCACTGTAAACAATAGTTACTTACTTGCTTAAATTACTCTTATCTTCTATTATCACCTGAACTGTGTCCTGCTCAAGTTAATATGTGGAAGTCTTAACCCACAGTACCTTGTAATATGACTGTATTTGGAGATAAGGCCCTTAAATAGGTAACTGAGGTCAAATGAGGTCAAATGGGTGGGCTCTAATTCAATATGGCTGGTGTCCTTATCAAAAGAAAATATTAGGACACAGACATGCACAGAGAGAAGACCATGTGAAGACAAAAGGAAAACATGGCCTCTACAAACCAAGAAGAGATACCTCAGAAGAAATCAATCCTGTTGACACCTTTTCTCAGATTTCTAGCCTCTACACACGCGAGTGAGTACATTTCTGTTGTTTAACCTCCTCAGTCTCTGGTACTTTGTCATGGCAGCTCTAGGAAACTAATACAACTTTTTATGGCCTCCTTGTCTCAAGTTGAAAGTTCAATATTTGGCATCATAGCTAAGAAACAAAAATATCATCTACATTCCTTGTTGTAGTCTTTCTTCCCCATTCTCATTGCTAGTAATTTTCATATTTGGGTCTGTTTTCTGTATGTTGTAAACAGAGCCTTATGCTCATTTCTAGTCTTACTGCTAACATACAATAAATGTGCAGATACCGAATAGATTTTGGAGAAGTGCAACATATAGTTGGTACATGTGTGATATGTGTGTATTCATATAATTTATACTTTTTCTCTATTTTCTTCCTTTGGTGTGAGCTAAGATTCTCTGCCTTTGTGACTAGCGCTCCTGAATACTAATCCCTGAATTTAATTCACCAAAAATTGTCAAAAATAATAATAATATGGGGAAAGAGAGAGTGATAGAGGGAGAAGAACAAACAATCAGGCAAGGGCAGTACTGTGAATTATTAGGGTCTTCTTAATAACATTATGTTAGTCTAGAGGAAATGACCGTAAGTATCATCAGTGAGCCCAGTTGGTCTTTACTGACTGCTAGAGACATCCCTGAGTTCTGTTCTTAGTCTCCAACTGTATGATGACTACTGTCTGGAAGTATTATTTGAACAACTAAAGTGACTTAATGGAAAAGGAACATGTCTTTAGAGAAGCAACAGTAATTTTTCTATCTGATTAACAAGCAATGTTGACTGTCTGGAAACCTCAGTCATATTTGTAAGCAGAAAAGCATTGGCTATTAAAAGTGGATGATGTAAAGAGATGAGCAGAAACTTTGGCGATAGGTATACCTGGATTTAATTCTCACTTCTACCACTTGGCAGCTGGATAGCCCTAGGCAAGTTTCATACCTCCCTGAAATTCACTTAATTCAGTCTGTAAAATGGCATAATAACTTATTATAGCATCCTTTTAGGAATTTTAAATCAGTTATTGAAATAAAAGTACACACTATATAGACAAGTATGGATTCCTCAATAGGTGTTTGACCTTTCATTTCTCCAGTATCCCACCCCCATCAAATAAAGAAAAATACTTTTTAAAATTTATGAATATTTCATTGTTCTAAAGTTAAAGCCATAAAAATAAAAATAATCAAATGACTTACTCTCATACCTTTAGAAGAACAAAAAAATAGGTGTTCATGAGAGTTCCAAATTAGAATACAAGTTTTCATTAGGCACCTGTTTATGTATGCTATTCTGCTCTTTAAAATAAATAATTAAATTTGAAAGACTTATTTCCTCACTTTGAAGACTTCATTAGTTTACAAATTATATATCAACCTATGCTAAATATTATACCGACCCATGCTAATGAATTCAGTAGAGAAAACAAAAAACACTGCACTCAAGCAAACTACATATATATGTGTATATATATATTACTTAAATGCATTTGTATCCTAGCGTGTCTCCTAAAGCATTGTGGTAACTCACCAGAATACATACAATCAAATATAATTGCAAAAGCACTTAATATAAACAGGGCCAAGGAAACATAGACAGAAGATGAAGAAAAGATGAGGGAAATGTAAACAGGAGGAAGTGTAGTTAATCTGGTTGTATGTTTTGACCTTAAGATTCTCTGTGTGGGGACTTCCCTGGTGGCACAGTGGTTGGGAATCCGCCTGCCAGTGCAGGGGACATGGGTTCGAGCCCTGGTCCGGGAAGATCCCACATGCCGTGGAGCAAATAAGCCCGTGTGCCACAACTACTGAGCCTGTGCTCTAGGGCCCATGAGCCACAACTACTGAAGCCCGCGTGTCACAACTACTGAAGCCCCAGCGCCTAGAGCCCGTGCTCTGCAACAAGAGAAGCCACAGCAATGAGGAGCCCACACACCACAACGAAGAGTAGCCCCCGCTCGCCCCACCTAGAGAAAGTACGTATGCAGCAACAAAGACCCAACATAGCCAAATATAAATAATAAGTAAATTTATTTTTAAAAAAAAGGTTCTCCCTGGATAAAACAACATGTAAATAATTGGGTGCAAAGCCACATTATTTGAAGGTGCCAGACTGCATATTAACAGTCTGACACAAAGGGACAGCACAGGAAATCTATTCAAAGATAAAGATTTTTAAATCTTTGCAGTTTGAAACCTTTTAGAGCAAGTATAATGAGCTCGACACACATTTCAACACTCAACATGTTAATCACATGTTCAAAGTATGTCTCAAAGTCATTGGAAATAGCTGTTGTCTCTGTCCCTGATATCCAAAACTGATCTGTGATGTGTAAAACTCAGGAGGTATTGATATCCACTTTTTGGCATCTGAACAGGAAACAAAGTTGTTTCGCAGTGATAATAAAGAATGAAGTAAATGCAAAAGGATACAAAAGACAAAGTACTGAGGGAATGTATTAACAAAACGAGTCAAACTAAATTCTGGTGAACTGGGGCCTACGATTGTACACACTCCATGGAAATACCCCAGCCTAAATACTGGCATAGGAGGAAGGGTAGTGCGAAGCCCATCACAGTATAATCCTTTAAAATGTCCCTTTCAAGGTTGGCTCCACTCAACACTGAGTATAGGAAATCTTCCCATCAGGGAGAAACACTGGCTGCCCAATGATTGACCAAGAAATTAACACACTAATGAATAAATGATGCTAATTTATTTCTATCCCTGACAACGGGAAACAGCACACACCCTGTGTCAATGGTATGTCCTCTTTCCCACTTTTCTAAATGGTAAATTATGTTTTTCCCTTCATTGCTTTATATCATGTGTGGCAGGCATGTTGGGAAATGGCTATCAATGGTTCTGTTATTGATGTCTACCTTCATTTCACTGTGGCTAAAGAAGATACTTTGTATGATTTCAATTTCTTAAAAATGTATTGGTACTTGTATTGTGGCCTAACATATGGTCTTTCCCGGAGAATGTTCCATGTGTGCTTTAGAAAAATGTGTATTCTGCTGTTGTTGAGTGGAGTGATCTATATATGGCTGTTAGGTTTCGTTGGGTAAATGTGTTATTCAGTCCCCCTACCTCTCGACTGATCTTCTGTCTAGATGTGTTATCCATTATTGAAAGCAAGGTATTGATCTCCAACTATTATTTTAGAACTATCTATTTCTTCCTTCAATTCTGTCAATGTTTGCTTCACATATTGGGGGGTGGTTTGGTACATATTTGTTTATAGTTGTTATATCTTCTTGATAGATTGAACTTGTTATCAACATATAGTGGCCTCCTTTTCCTCTTGTGATAGTTTTTGATTTAAAGTTTATTTTGTGTGATAGTAACATAGCCATCCCAGATCTATCTTCCTTCCTTCCTTCCTTCCTCCCTTTCTTTTTCTGTGTCTCTTTCCTTCTTTTTTGTTACTATTTGCATGGGATATTTTATTCTATGCTTTAACTTTAAAGCAACTTGTGTCTTTTGAAATCAAGTGAGTTTTTTGCGGACAGCGTATACTTGGATTATGGTTGTTTTTAAAGTCCATTCTGCCAATGTTCATCTTTTTATTGGAGAGCTTAATCCACTTACTTTTTCAAAAATTACTGATGAGGAAGAACTTAATTCTGTCTGTTTCCTGCTTGTTTTCTGTATGTCTTATGCATTTTTTGCCCCTCATTTACTCCATTACTGACTTCTGTGCTTAGCCGATTTTCTTGTGGTGAACTCTTGATTCCCTTTTCATTTCTTTTTGCATATAGTCTATTGATATTTTCTTTGTGGTTATCAAGAAGATTACATTTACCATTCTAAAGTTAAAACAATATAATTTCAATTGAAACCAACTTCAGTAGCACACAGAAACTCTGTTCCTCTACAGTTCCGTTCTCCTCTTTACATTATTGTTGTCACAAATTACACCTTTATACATTGTGAGCCCAATAACATGGATTTATGATTATTTTATGCATTTTTTTTCAATCATGTAAGAAATAAAAAGTAGAGTTACAAGCCAATAACACAATACTGGCTTTAGTATTTGCCCATGTATTTATCTTTACTGGAGATTTCTATTTCTTTCTACAGCTTCGAGTTGTTGTCTAGTGTCCTTTGATTTCAACCTGAAGGTTCAATTTAGCATTTCTCATAGGGCAGTGGTAGGAAGTTGTAAAACAAACGCCCTCAGCCTTTGTTCATCTGGGAATGCGTTAATTTCTCCCTAAGTTTTTAAACCAGTTTGGCCAAATATAGAATTTTTGGTGGACAATTTTTTTCTTTCAGCACTATAAATATGTCTGGCCTCTTGATTCCATGGTTTCATATAGGAAATTAGCTCTAATCTTTTTGAGGATCCCTGCTTTGTAACAAATTTCTTTTTTCTTTCTCCTTTGTGAGAAAAGATTCTTTCTGTGTCTTTTGGCTTCTGAGAGTTTGATTGTACTGTTTCTTGCTGTGGGGTTCTTTGAGTTTCTCTTAGTCCTGAAATCAGCCAAAGATTTGAAAATGGCAGGAAAGCTTTGTGGCATTTTTACTTGCCCTTGCCCCATCCACTGTTAGTTTAGTGATGGTCTTAAAGTGGTGGAGTCTTAATGCAGTGATAGTCTTAAAGTAGCAGCAGACCATTCCTAGTATGGGACCCTCAATCATGCTTCAGGAGGGAGCAGAAGAGACCGTACTGTCAGATTATTCTGTGTATCTGTTCTAACCTGTCGGAGCTACCTGAAGGACTGACACAAGATGCTTATCTCTGTCTTAGCTAACTTGGAACACAGTCTGGAAAAGCAGCGGTCATTGCTCAAAAGCAGTGCAAGGTGAACTAACAAAGCACAGATGGCTGGGGCAGAAGACTGTGCACTGAAATACAATAGACCCCATGAGAGGCAGGAGCCAAAGTCGGGGGAGATTCTTTGGGAAATTAGAACCTACGGAAAGTACACATGTGTCCAGAGAAATTAAGAAAGCCACATGCATACTCAAGATAAGATGCATGTTCTGAAAACACCAGAGGAGTCTCTAAGCTTTTACCATGGGCTGAGCCCTGAACTCAATGCAGGTCAGCTAAATGTTGAAGGAGTGATCCAGCAATCTGCACAATGGGCAGAGGTGTGTGGTTTTGAGTGTGCATGTGGATGTGCTTGTGTATATTTATTTTTGTTTGTTTTAGGTGCAGTAATTCAAGGAAATCTCTGTCAAAACATTAGCTAAACATGAACTAAAGGAACAGAGACTTCAGTGCGTACATACGATAAGGAAAACAGTCATTGCAAAAATAGTTTGGAAAGGTCCCTAAACAAACAGACTACTACAGCCTTCAACAATCAAAAGCCCAGGAAACCTTGGGAAAGTGGGAGAATCTGATTTCCATAGATACCACATTATAATATTTGAAAGACAAATTTTCAACCAAAAAAATCACAAGGTATACAAAGACATGGAAAAGTATGGTCCATTTAAGAAAACAAATTAATTGATGAAACCATCGCTAAGGAAGCCCAGACATTTCTCCACTGCATATTCTTGCCTCCTTTGTCATAGATTCATTGACCATAAGTGCATGGATTTCTTTCTGGGCTCTCTATTCTGTTCCAGTGATCGATGTTTTTGTGCCAGTACCATACTGTTTTGATTACTGTAGGTTTGTAGCACAGTCTGAAGCCAGGGGGCATGATTCCTCCAGTTGTGTTCTTCTTTCTCAAGACTGTTTTAACTATTCAGGATCTTTTGTGTTTCCATACAAACTTTAAAATTATTTGTTCTAGGTCTGTGGAAAATGCCCTTGATATGTTGATACAGACTGCATTGAATCCGTAGCTTTCCTTGGGTATGATGGTCATTTTAACAATATTAATTCTTCCAATCCGTGACCATGGTATATCTTTCCAGCTGTTTGTGTCATCTTTAATTTCTTGTATCAGTGTCGTATAGTTCCTTGGGTACAGGTCTTTTACCTCCTTAGGCAGATTTATTCTTATGTATTTTATTCTTTTTTACGTGATTGTAAATGGGATTGCTTCCTTAATTTCTCTTTCTGATAGTTCACTGTTAGTGTATAGAAATACAGTAGATTTCTATATATAAATTTTGTATCCTTCATATTTACCGAGTTCATTTTTGAGCTCTAATAATTTTTTGATGGTGTCTTTCAGATTTTCTATGTATCATGCCATCTGCAAACAGTGACAGTTGTACTTTTTCCTTTCCATTTTGGAGTCCTTTTATTTATGTACTTTTCTTGTCTGATTGCTGTGGCTAGGACTTGCAAAACTACCTTCAATAAAAGTGGTGAGAGTGGGCATCCTTGTCTTGTTCCTGATCTTAGCGGAAATGCTTTCAGCTTTTCACCATTGAGTATGTTAGCTATGAGCTTGTCATATATGGCCTTTATTATGTTGAGGTATGTTCCCTCTATGCTCACTTTCTGGAGAGTTTTTACCATGAATGGATATTGAATTTTTTTCAAAAGCTTTTTCTGCATCTATTGAGATGATCATATGGTTTTTAGTCTTCAATTTGTTACTGTGATGATGAGAGACCTAAGACAGCTACAGAGGCTAAGTGACCTTTCCTTCCCTGAATGGGTAGGTATCCTTGTTCTGCCTTCTAATTGAGTTAGTATCTGAGTAAAGAACTGCCAGGTGTCATTTAGTTCACAATACACTGCTGTGTCAATATAGAAATGAATTTGCCTAAATCATTTGGCTTTTCTAAATTATAGTAAATGAATATACTGAATGAATACTTCAACTTAAGGAAATGTTCTTAAAAATATATTAATGTAGGCACTTCAGTGGAGAATTGAAAACAAAACAAATAATTCAGGTAAAATTAAAGTACACTCAGTTGTATCCAGCTTCCTCTTGTAAATCTCTCTTTTTCATTTGAGTGGACAGTCACTGGAGAACATCTGACTTGGGGCTAAGGAGATCTAAGCCTTCTTGGTCACACTGTATTCTCTTATGTCGTTTAATAAAGACACCAGTTGGGTTGCTGAAAAAATAGTGGGAAAAATCAATGCCTCACATCCAAAGGGCAGCTCTTGAAAATATGTGGATTCTTGTAGTCATTTTGCTCTTCTGGCCTCAGAAGTTCTAATCTTAACCTTAGCCCCTCATGCAGAGAGACTTTTTAAACCAATTCCCACATTACTCATTATGTGACTGTTGAATAAGAGAAACCCAGCTCTTTTCCTGTGCTTTCAACCAGTTATCTTCTTCAAAAATTTGTTTGGATTGTTATACCTTAATCTTGCCTGGCAAGGGACTTATGGGAAGGTTCTTATTGTTTGAAAGTTTGGTGCCAGTATCTGCAAAGAAAGAAGAAAGTAAAGAAGGAAAGGTGTGTTTATCAAACATCCCAATAGTGAAGGTGTGTGAAAGCAACTTTTGAAAAAGTTAATCTCTCAGAGTTTAGCCGTATTATTACATTTTATTTTATTCATTGAACATAAATACTTATCAGTGAATCCTTTCTAGATTTTCTAGTTTCCCAAGGTTCCCTGTATTCCCATTCTAAGGTGAAAAATGGTATTTTAAGTCACTGCTCTCCACCTTATATTATTTATAATCACTCCTCATGACCTCTTCCTTCAAAGAAACGTGATCCTGAGAAGTGTCCTTTGTTTGCCTTTGTGGAATAAGTGATGGGGATGCATCCTGGAGACCTGTGAGATGTTTAACTTGTGGCCTAATGAAACTAGGATGGAGAGTTCTGGAAAGATCTGGAAAGATGGCTGGTAGAGTGTGGCCAGATGTGGGAGAAGAGACACGTACAGAGAGATGGAGAGGAAATTTTCAGAGGGAGAAAATTAAATAATTCAATAAGTTTTGTTGTGTGGTGTGGGATGCAAGCCTTTCTCTCCCCCTTTCCTTCACAATCTCTTTGTTAAAGGCTGTGTTTTTCATTAGTTTTACTGAGATAGGATTTGCCGTTTTCTTTGGATACTGAGAATGGACCCATGGAAACAGTTACATTTGGGTTATCTCTGACTATCTTTAATGAAGAACATAAATATTGGCCACACTATCTATGCACATGCTATCACCATGCCTTTTTTGTTCTCTGTTCCTATATCTAAGTCCTCTTCTTTGAGGTCAATCTCAAATCTCATCTGAAATGTACATTTATTGATAGATTCAACCCATAATGAACTGTCCCTTCTTTGTCCTCCTTAGGCTCTGATTATTTATAAAAACTCATTTTTGAAGTTAGAAACTGTCCAATATGATATATTAGTTATTTCATAAGCATCTGTTATATCCTCAACACAGTTATAAGCTTTTTTGGGACTGGGATCATACATTCTGTAATTTTTCTCAGTACTTACACTTACTTTGATAAAAAGCGCATTCATTCATCTAAACATCATTTATTGAGTGTTAATTAAATGTCTCAACTCAGTAAATATTGTTTGAATGAATGCATGCATGAATGCGGGAGTATGCAATAGGTAGCCTAATGTACCACCCGATGTGAAAAAACCAAAAACATAAACACAAAGCAAGCCAAAAAGTGGCCCAGGACTTTCTGTAAAATATCCTGCTTTTGTTGGATGAGGCCATGAAAATCAAGATGCTCCTGAAAGGTCTTAAGAGCTGACCAAGAATAGTAAACAATTGAAATTCTCTCAGGCTTATTCAACCCTATCACTGGACACATTTATACCTCTCAGGAATGTTATTAAAAGAAGAGATGAATAAAGCTTTTATAGATGAGTTGATAAATCTCTAAATATTTTAATCTTCATTTCCTCCTCGGTTTCTCTATTTTGGGTTTCAAAAGATTTCAAGAAACCACAGGATAATTAAAAAATTAGACATTAGCTTTCTTACCTTCATGTTTTTTGATGGTAAACACATTTTATTTTCTCCATAGTGCTGCCCAATTTCCACCAGTACAGTTCTTAAGTGAATTTGGCTCTGGATGGTGGGATATATAAGATGTAAATGAATTGTTTGTATATGTTTTAGAATTGTTCAAAAGGGCCTGGCCATGGAAATGCATTGAATATTACTTAAATAAGTAAAGTAACTTCCTCAGAATTATTATTCTATTCTGGTTAGGATACTCTCTGCCCTGGTTTGTTAAAATTTCCCTCTAGAGTGGTTTTAATTTTGTTTCTGATAGGGTCCTAGGATTTATTGCCACACCCATCCTGCATCTGTTTTTCTTTGAATTACTCTCCTTGCAGTTTCTGATTCCTACAGGGCCTTAGAGGTTAGTGACAACCTGGCCATCACAACTCTGGGAAGGACAGGCCTACTTTTCAGAGGTGTTGTTTTCTGTACCTGAAGGTTTTCCAGAGATATCAATCTTCCTCACCACCTCCCTTGGCCCTCTTAATGGACTAAGCAGTTCCTCATGAAATTTCTGTAGGATATCTGTACTAACTTCTCAATATTGTTCCATTCTGAGTCTAAATTCCTGGCCTCAAGGTAATGTTAGATTTCTAGCTCCAGCCCCTATTTACATAAGGCCTATACTAAGGAACGGAACCCATACACATCAGTCTGCTCTTATTTCTCTGGATTTAATTTCTCTGTTACTTTCGGAAACATGCAGGTGTTCCTTTCTTTCTTTTAATCTCAGCTATGTTCTTTTAACATTTTCAAAATTGACCCAGAATTTACATGTGTCTCCAGTAAGAGTACATTAAATTGAGCTTAGTCTGCTCTTCTACTGGCATATTTGAGATCCAAAGAATTTGCTACTTAACTGGATTCAGTTAACTGTATATTTCAGGCACCTAAAACTCACCATGTTCCAAATTTCCCCCTTTATTGTTAGTAATTTTCTTGGGAATCTGGATAACATTAGATGGAATAAAGTTAGTGAGTGGCCCAAGATTGCCTGAAATTTTGTTTGTCAGAGTGGCCAGGGAAAGTTAAGCAAAGAAGAAAACCAAATGAAACACAGAATCACATTATTATGGCTGAGACAAGATTCCATGCAGAGCTCTCTGTAGAGCTGGGTTGGGTCATAACTTATGCCAGAGCTCTAGGTGGGGTTGGCATCTCATGCCAAGCTCTCAGTTCTGGGCTAACGTCATCTCTGGTCCACTCTATGGAGTGGAAACTTTGGAGGAATGGCCAATGTGTTCTGTGGTGTAGGAAGAGGGAAATTGTGAACGTTACTTTCTAAATTGTGGAGGAAGTAACCACTGTAAATGTGCCTTCAACTATGGTGTTTAATTTGACCAGTCAGATCAATGCCTTTTCCCTTGAATGAAATGCCGCTACGTATATGAGAAAAACAAAACTGGTATAAGGAATAGATAGCTAGTGGGAAGCAGCCGCATAGCACAGGAAGATCAGCTCTGTGCTTTGTGACCACCTAGAGGGGTGAGATAGAGAGGGTGGGAGGGAGGGAGATGCAAGAGGGAAGAGATATGGGGACATATGTATATGTATAACTGATTTACTTTGTTATAAAGTGGAAACTAACATACCATTGTAAAGCAATTATACTCCAATAAAGATGTTAAAAAAAAAAAACTAGTATAGGGAGATGGAGAGACTGGGAGTCTTATTTTCCCAGCAATTAACTTTTCCTCGACTATGACCTTCCCTTGGAGTCTCCTAGACCTTGGGGATGATCGCAACCCCTTGGGTTGGGTGATGGCAACCCCATCTTCACTAGAACCTCTATAGTTAACTTTGATTTTTCCCACTCCATCTATCCATCCCATGTATGCAGTCAGACATTTAATCCTGGACTTTTACTGACAAAATATCCTTGCATATAACCATTTCTTTTCACTCCCACTGCTACTGCTTTTGTCACTGCCTTAACTAGGGCTTTATCTTTAAGTTCTTTATATAAATATCTATATATAAATAAAATATACAAATAAATAAAATATAATATTAATTCTGATGATTTTAAAGTCTTTTCTTGATAAAGACTTTTCCTGATAAATATACACAATATCTTATATAAATATTTTTGTATTATCTGTTCTTTTCTTAGAATTTTAGTCATATGATTCTATCTCTTGGTATGTCTAGAAATTTTTGATTGAATGCTGACTATTTTATTTGGCTTTTTTTTATTTTTCTTAGTGGAAATGGTGTTTTGCTTCAAAATATTTTACTCTACCTGGAAGTAGCAAATCTTCAAATTACAATTTTTTAAATGCTTTCAAATATCAATACTATAGGTGTCACAAAATCTAGAAAAATGACATTTGAAAATTAACTACTGCTAGATGTGTCTCTATAAAACTTTTTCCCCACTCTTGTAGCTATATATTCTTTAACTGCCTCCTCATATGACAGTTTATGTGTTTTAGAAATAAAATTTTAAGAAATAAACTTTGTAGTTTATAGACTTGGATTTCTTTTAACATGGTTGATTAGAGTTTGCTTTTAGTTATTAATAGTTTAGAAAAGGTTATTTCAGCGTCACAATTTATTATTGATAATGTCACTTTAAGTTTCATTGTTCACTTTCAGAAAACCTCTATGGATTACTTCCTCATAAATATTTACTATTATAAATGCATTACTGATTTCAGTACTGCTATAGGTTTGTGCATTACAGGAATTCTGATAAAATACTCATTCACACCATTCCATTACACACATTATTGATGGGGTATATTCTTTTATTTGTTTATTTATTTATTTTTGACTGTGTTGTGTCTTCGTTGCTGTGCGCAGGCTTTCTCTAGTTGCAGCGACTGGGGGATACTCTTTGTTGCAGTGTGCAGGCTTCTTATTGCGGTGGCTTCTCTTGTTGCAGAGCACGGGCTCTAGGCACACAAGCTTCAGTAGTTGTGGCTCACGGGCTCTAGAGAGCAGGCTCCATAGTTGTGGCACACGGTCTTAGTTGCTCCGCGGCATGTGGGATCTTCCCGGACCAGGGCTCGAACCTGTGTCCCCTGCATTGGCAGGTGGCTTCCTAACGACTGTGCCATCAGGGAAGCCCCTGGAGTATATTGTTTTTTTGTTTGTTTTGTTTTTTTGTTTTTTTTTTTTGCGGTATGCTGGCCTCTCACTGTTGTGTCCTCTCCCCGTTACGGGGCACAGGCTCCGGACATGCAGGGTCAGTGGCCATGGCACATGGGCCTAGCCGCTATGCGGCATTTGGGATCTTCCCGGACCGGGGCACGAACCCATGTCCCCTGCATTGGCAGGCAGACTCTCAAACACTGCACCACCAGGGAAGCCCTGGAATATATTCTTGACAGAAGGAAATTTCCATTTTGACTAAGCATTGAAGAAAACTGAATCTTTGACTTATCTTTCACATGCCTGATGATTGAAATAATTTTCCACAGCATAGCTTCTGGTTTTATACTTTTCAGTTCTTTTTTTCTTCTTCAAACGCACATGCTTTGAGAGCTGTGAAGTGCAAGACATGGCTATATTGTAAGGTGGTTTTTGTCCTTATGCTTCTGTGTCTTGTGCTAGTTAAGTCAGTAGAGTAGTCAGTAAGAGTACTGGAAGTTATTCCTGTAATGGGATAGTATATAGTCAATTACATATGGTGGTGTCTGAAAATCACATAATAGCCTCACTGAAAACATCTCCTTAGCCAGATTTCCAAAAAGCCTGTGACCAATCCAATATGATCCAACATAGCAGAATATGATAGAAGGAAAATTGACAAAGAAAGAGACGCTGGTCTTACCTGATGGAAATTAAAATATCTCACTTTAGACAATTTTGCAAAAACCTATAATTACATGAACTAATTTCTAGGGTTCTTCGTAGGACCTAAAAAGGAACCCATAGAGTTGTGGAACAACAATAGAAGCTACTGTGATGAGAAGCCCGGGCACTGCAACAAAGAGTAGCCCCTGCTCGCTGCAACTAGAGAAAGCCTGCACGCAGCACTGAAGACCCAACGCAGCCAAAATAAAAATAAATAAATAAAAATAAATAAATTTATCTTTTAAAAAGTAATACTCAGGTTTGAGGCATAAGAAATTTGATGAGGAGAAATTAGCTGATGTTTTCAGAACTTTTAAAATATCAAACTCAGTCTCTAAGATTTTAGCATTATATACAACATCGGTTACTTATTAGTGGTTTTGGAAGGCCAAGTTAAAATTTTCTCATCTTACTGTATTGAAATTCACGGCCCTAATGTTTTCCACGTTGACTATATGAATGATGAAGAAAAGTCAATCATGAATTTCATTTCCAAATGGACAGAAAACCATATTTAAAAAAGTGTTTGGCCTACTGACTTTTGATTTCTTCTAAGGCAAATGGATAGGTAATTTTTATTCCCTGATTAGGAGAAAAATGGTGGAAGAGGGCAGGGTTAAGAATTAAGATTTCAAGAGCATGAGAGGTAGATGGCCAACCAGAGTTCCTAAGGTTCGGTGCCTGTAACTGTTGCCGCCGCTTAAGCCTGCCAAAGCAGTGGTACGGCTGCTGCGCTCCTGCTTGCTACCACTAGAAACATTCTTGCCAGTAGTGGCGGCAGCGGGACTCAATTACCCCCTTTTTTCACTCTCTCCAGAAGCTCCAGATGGCATCTTCCGTGGGCAACGTGGCCGACAGCACAGAACCAACGAAACGTATGCTTTCCATCCAAGGGTTATCTGAGTTGGCACATCGAGAATATCAGGCAGGAGATTTTGAGGCAGCTGAGAGACACTGCATGCAGCTCTGGAGACAAGAGCCAGGCAATACTGGTGTACTTCTATTACTTTCATCTATACACTTCCAGTGTCGAAGGCTGGACAGATCTGCCCACTTTAGTACTCTGGCAATTAAACAGAACCCTCTTCTGGCAGAAGCCTATTCGAATTTGGGGAATGTGTACAAGGAAAGAGGGCAGTTGCAGGAAGCAACTGAGCATTACCGGCATGCATTGCATCTCAAACCAGATTTCATCGATGGTTCTATTAACCTGGCAGCCGCTTTGGTAGCAGCAGGCGACATGGAAGGGGCAGCACAAGCTTACGTCTCTGCTCTTCAGTACAATCCTGATTTGTCCTGTGTTCGCAGTGACCTGGGGAACCTGCTCAAAGCCCTGGGTGGCTTAGAAGAAGCCAAGGCATGTTATTTGAAAGCAATTGAGACGCAACCGAACTTTGCAGTAGCTTGGAGTAATCTTGGCTGTGTTTTCAATGCACAAGGGGAGATTTGGCTTGCAGTTCATCACTTTGAAAAGGCTGTCACCCTTGACCCCAATTTCCTGGATACTTATATCAATTTAGGAAATGTCTTCAATGAGGCCCGGATTTTTGACAGAGCTGTGGCAGCTTACCTTCGTGCCCTAAGCTTGAGTCCGAATCATGCAGTGGTACATGGCAACCTGGCTTGTGTATACTATGAGCAAGGCCTGATGGATCTGGCAATAGACGCCTACAGGCGAGCTATTGAACTGCAACCACATTTCCCTGATGCTTACTGCAACCTAGGCAACGCTCTCAAAGAGAAGGGCAGTGTTGCTGAAGCAGAAGATTGTTATCATACAGCTCTCCGGCTGTGTCCCACCCATGCAGACTCTCTGAATAACCTAGCCAACATCAAAGGAGAACAGGGAAACAGTGAAGAGGCAGTTCGCTTGTATCGTAAAGCATTAGAGCTCCGCCCAGACTGTGCTGATGCCCATTCAAATTTAGCAAGTGTATTGAAGCAGCAGGGAAAACTGCACGAAGCTCTGATGCACTACAAGGAGGCTATTCGAATCAGTCCTACCTTTGCTGAGGCCTACTGTAATATGGGAAACACTCTATGGGAGATGCAGGATGTTCAGGGAGCCTTGCAGTGTTATACTCGTGCCGTTCAGATCAGCCCTGCATTTGCGGATGCCCACAGCAATCTGGCTTCCATTCACCAGGATTCAGGGAATATTCCAGAAGCAATTGCTTCTTATTGCACTGTTCTGAAGTTTCAAGCTGATTTTCCTGACGCTTACTGTAATTTGGCTCATTGCCTGCAGGTTGTCTGTGATTGGACAGACTATGAGGAGCGAATGAAGAAGTTGGCCAGCATTGTGGCTGAGCAGTTGGAGAAGAATAGGTTGCCTTCTGTGCAGCCTCATCATAGTATGCTCTATCCTCTTTGTCATGGCTTCAGGAAGGCTATTGCTGAGAGGCATGGGAACCTCTGCTTGGCTAATATAAGTGTCCTTCATAAACCACCGTATGAACATCCAAAAGACTTGAAGCTCAGTGATGGTCCACTGCGTGTAGGATATGTGAGTTCTGACTTTGGGAATCATCCTACTTCTCATCTTATGCAGTCTATTCCAGGCATGCACAATCCTGATAAATTTGAGATATTCTGTTATGCCCTGAGCCCACATGATGGCACAAACTTCCGAGCGAAGGTGATGGCAGAAGCCAATCATTTCATTGATCTTTCTCAGATTCCATGCAATGGGAAAGCAGCTGATCGCATCCATCAAGATGGTATACACATCCTTGTAAACATGAATGGTTATACCAGGGGTGCTCGAAATGAACTCTTTGCTCTCAGGCCAGCTCCTATTCAGGCAATGTGGCTGGGGTACCCTGGGACTAGTGGCGTGCTTTTCATGGATTATATCATCACTGATCAGGAAACTTCACCTGCTGAAGTTGCTGAGCAGTATTCTGAGAAACTGGCTTATATGCCCCATACTTTCTTTATTGGTGATCATGCTAATATGTTCCCTCACCTGAAGAAAAAAGCCGTCATCGATTTTAAGTCCAATGGGCACATTTATGACAATCGGATTGTGCTGAACGGCATCGACCTCCAAGCATTTCTTGATAGTCTATCAGATGTGCAAATAGTCAAGATGAAATGTCCTGATGGAGAAGACAACGCCGACAGCAGTAATACAGCTCTTAATATGCCTGTCATTCCTATGAATACTGTTGCAGAAGCAGTTATTGAAATGATTAACAGAGGACAAATTCAGATTCCAGTTAATGGATTCAGTATTAGCAATGGGCTGGCAACTACTCTGATCAACAATAAGGCTGCCACTGGAGAGGAGGTTCCCCGTACCATTATTGTAACCACACGTTCTCAGTACGGGTTACCGGAAGATGCCATTGGGTACTGTAACTTTAATCAGTTATACAAAATTGACCCATCTACTTTACAGATGTGGACAAATATTCTGAAGCGTGTTCCCAATAGTGTACTGTGGCTGTTGCATTTTCCAGCAGCAGGAGAAGCTAATATTCAACAGTACGCACAAAATATGGGCCTTCCCCCGAACCGTATCATTTTTTCCCCTATTGCTCCTAAAGAGGAACATGTTCGGAGAGGCCAGCTGGCTGATGTCTGCTTGGACACTCCACTCTGTAATGGACACACCACAGGGATGGACGTCCTTTGGGCAGGGACCCCCATGGTGACTATGCCAGGAGAGACTCTTGCTTCCCGAGTTGCAGCTTCCCAGCTCACTTGTTTAGGCTGTCTTGAGCTGATTGCTAAAAATAGACAAGAATATGAAGAGATAGCTGTGAAACTGGGTACTGATCTCGAATACCTGAAGAAAATTCGTGGCGAACTCTGGAAGCAGAGAACATCTAGCCCTCTGTTCAACACCAAACAAGACACGATGGAACTAGAGCAGCTCTATCTACAGATGTGGGAGCGTTATGCAGCTGGCAACCAACCCGATCACATGATTAAGCCTGTTGAAGTCACTGAGTCGGCCTAAATCATGACTGTGTGCCCAGGAGAATTACCCCTGTAGGTGAGCCTCAACCTTCTGGGGGAAAGGGAACTACTTTTTCAATATCATGTTGCAGATGGGTGACAGACAATGATAAGAAATAGCACAGCCAGACTTGCTTCCTGCATGATCACGATAGGGAGAGACACAAGAGATGGGAAACTGCTGTTCCACAAGGAGTCTCCATCGAATTTTGCAGCAGCCAGGTGTTTGGAAGGTCTAGAAGGTAAGTCTGGAAGGTCTGATCTCCCTTGGCCTTCCAGGGGATGGATGGTTAGTGTGGAAGGGAGATAGAGATTGCCCAGCCGTTTTGTGATTATCATGGATTGATTGAGTCTTCTGAATTAATTTTTTTCTTTATATTTTGGGTATTGGAGCTTTTAAAAATGTTTGGTTTCAGGTATTTTTATTCATGTGAAGTGTATATGATTCTCTTGAGATAAGGTTTTAAGCTAAAATAGTCCTTGTTTTAGTTTCTGAACTCTACAGATAAATGGGGACTTTGCTGCTGTAGTCTTTTTATAGGTTTTATAAACCACTTGAGCCTGTATCAGTCACTTTAGTGTCTGACATAACGTTTGGAACGCTCAGTGCTTTCTTGGTTAGTAGACGATGGCTTCAGTTCTCTTTCTGCTCCGTTTCCTTCTTCCCTTCCCCCCACTGTAAAAATTCTCCTGTAACTTGGCTAACACAAAACCAAGTGTGATTCAAAACCTCTTAAACACATCATCTGGTGCCAAATGAAGACTCTTAGGAGTGCTTATTAATTATGAAGGGCACAGTTGTGGTCCTGTCACTGATGATAATAATAATGGATTTTTGGCCTAGAGTTTTGTCCGATTTCACCAGTGTTTTACCGTTGACTGCCCCTCTATGCTGCTTCCAAAAGTGATAGTGTGTGATAAGATTTTTACTTTCATTTCTAAAGTTTGTTTTTTTTAGGTGAGTCCTGTTCTTCCTTTTTCTTTCAGCAGAAATGAAATCCCAGGTAAGTATAAGTATTCAAATATTTGATCAGTAAGTCACAGTTATCTCCAGTACATTAAATAACTTTCATCAAAAAACATGTTATAGGGCTTCCCTGGTGGCGCAGCGGTTGAGAGTCCGCCTGCCGATGCGGGGTACACGGGATCGTGCCCCGGTCCGGGAAGATGCCACATGCCGCGGAGCGGCTGGCCCCGTGAGCCATGGCCGCTGAGCCTGCGCGTCTGGAGCCTGTGCTCCGCAACGGGAGAGGCCACAACAGTGAGAGGCCTGCGTACCGCAAAAAAAAAAAAAAAAACATGTTGAAGGTAAAAAGCTCTGAAGGACCAGCTATGTATATGATAATTATGTTTCAGGCCTTCTAGGGTATTATATATAATAACTTGTCTTCTGGTCGTGGTCTTGAGGTCTTTATGGATTCAGCCTCAGTAGTAGCGAACTGCACTGCTACTTGGTTTGGAGTACAAATTAGACTTTAGCCCTCCTGGAGGTTGAGTTTTTGGTATTGAAAATCATAGGAATGAAATTATTGTATTTCAACAAAGGATCGAGGGCTTGAGGCTTAAACAAGCCAACATATGTGTGGGAAGCAGTCAGCCTTGAGAGCAGGCTACGGACATGCCAGGCATGCCGCCGCTGCTCGAAGGGACTGTCCCTACTTGTTCCCCTCCTTGTTCCATTCCACAGGAGATAAGTCACCAGGGCCCAGAAATCAGAAAGTATGTAAAATGAGACAAGCAAAGCTGTCTCCCCCCTGCACGTGCAGGTTATTTTGGATGATTCTGGGTTTGTGGGTTTTCTCCCAGGGAAGTTAACCCTGAGCGGAGACAGTCTATAGATAATGTAAACCACCGTCTGGCAACCTTCCATTTCTAGTCTATATAATCTGCAACCGTAGCATACTAAAACTTGCCTTGCAACCATCAGTTGTCTTGGTCCTTCTGACCCCATTCGTCGGCGCTGCTTCAGTTCCTTACCCCGTCCCTTCTGACCCTGGGAGGTGAAATCCTCTTTCTGAGGCTGGTCCGCGGCAAGTGGCGCCCGAACAGGGACCTGAAGCGTGAAGGCAATTAAAAGAAAAAGAAAGTGCAGGTAAGAGAACCCTTATGCAACATATGTGTGGACACGAGTAAAAGTGAAACTAATAGAGGCATAAGGCAACAGTCAGAAGTAAAATAAGATGGGGCAAAAGGGCTCAAAGGAGCGTGAATTATTTGCTCCGGTTTTACTTTCGATGCTTAAAGCTCGGGGTAATAAAGTTTCTACCTCACAGTTGACTGAATTTTTGCAGCATATCCATGATGTATCTCCCTGGTTTCCTGAGGGCGGCTCTGTGACATAGAAATCTGGCAGAAAGTTGGAGAAGATTTAAAAAATTATTATGAGTCTCGAGGGCCTACTCATACTGCCGTTGTTACATTTAGTTTGTGGAATCTGATAAAAATATGTTTAGGTTCTTCTCATGATAGTGTTGATTTGAATGTAAAGTCAGAAAAACATAAGCCTCTGAAAGAAGAAAAGACTGTATTATCAGCTACTGTGTCGCCACTTCCTAAACCGAAAGAGCTAATTAATTTAAATATTTCAGATGAAGAGGAACATTTTGACTTAACCGATGAGGCTTTTAAACATAAAAGAGAGAAATATCCTGAGGATGATTTTCTAATGGCTATGATAGATAAGTCAGTGAAAAAGCTGCAAGTTAGTAAGGACTGTCTTCCTCAAAAATCTACATCTGTAAAAATGCTCAGTCTCTTGCAACGTGCTGTACAAGCAATAAAACGAGGAGAAGATCCTATTTTCTGTTGTCCTGTCCTAGAAAGACCTGATCCTAATAATCCTCAACAGGGTATTAGGGAGCATCAGGCTCTTCCTTTTAAAGTCTTGAAAGATCTAAAATCTGCTTGTGCTCAATATGGGCCCACTGCTCCTTTTACTACTGCTATGGTTGACACTATGGCAGGAGAAGCTCTTTCCCCCGCTGACTGGAAGTCTATTGCACGAGCTTGTTTAAATGGTGGAGATTATTTAATATGGAAGTTTGATTTTTATGAACGGGCTGCTGAACAAGCAGAAAAGAACGTTACCCATGATATTCCAGTTGATTATCATATGCTGAGTGGGGAAGGACCATATATTTCTTTACAAGATCAATTAACTTATACCTTTGTTGCTTATCCTCAAATAAATCATTTGGCATTACAAGCCTGGAGGAAATTACCTTCTACACACAAAACTGAGGATCTTCCAAAAATGAGACGGGACCTGATGAACCATATGCTGATTTTGTAGACAGATTGTTACAGGCGGTGGGGAGACTCATTGTGGATGGACTCACGGGTACAATTGTAGTTAAGCAACTTGCTTTCGAAAACGCTAATAATGCACGTCAGGCTGCGATTCGACCTTGGAGAAAACGGGGAACACTGGAGGATTATATTGGCCTTTGTGCAGACCTGGGGCCTGCTTCTATACAGGGTGCTGATATGGCTGCAGCGTTAACTAAAGTGGGGTTTCAAAACAATCCAAAGAGAACAAAGACTAGTTTTCAGTGCGGAAAGGCGGGTCATTTTGCTGGAGAATATGGATCTTCTCATTGTCACCCTGGTCCTTCCTTCCCTACTCAAAACCCTCCAGCTGGTCAGAAAATCCCTGGTTTATGCCCTAAATGCAACAGGGGAAAATGTTGGGCACGAGATTGTCGCTCAGTGGCCCACAAGGATGGGACACCACTGTCGGGAAGCTCCTCCCGGGGCCTTCCCCGGCCCCAACGAATAATAGGGGCAACGTCTGTGTATCCTCCTCAAACTATCAATCAGACATTAACCAAAAACAAAAACATACAATATCTTCGCTCTCCAGAGCAACAGCAGGAAGCGCAGGACTGGACCTCAGTACCTCCGCCCGATATGTATTAACCCCTGAAATGGGTCCTCAGGCCCTCTCTATGGGCATCTATGGACCTTTACCCAAGGGTTTGATTGGACTATTATTGGGAAGAAGTAGTGTCGCCATGAAGGGTTTAACTATTATGCCAGGACTCATAGACTCTGACTACGAAGGAGAAATAAAAATCATGGCACAAACTATAAAAAATATAATAACGATTTCTCCTGGTGATAAAATTGCACAATTGCTACTTTTGCCCTTTGTACCTCATGGACAAATTTTACAACATCAAAAGAGAGAAACAAAGGCTTTTGGGTCATCTAGTGCTGCCTACTGGATTCAGAAGATAGGGAAAGAACGTCCAGAAATGAAATGAACCATTAATGGAAAGGTTTTTTCAGGTTTGTTAGACACTGGAGCTGATGTCTCTGCTATGACGCAGATGCACTGGCCTAAACATTGGCCCGTTAGTCCTATTATTACAGAACTTCAAGGAATAGGACAGAGTTCTTCTCCTATGCAAAGTAGTCAGTTATTATTATGGCAAGATAGTGAGGGCCATTGAGGATACTTCCAGCCTTATGTTTTGCCTGGGCTGCCTTTAAACCTCTTGGGCCAAGATATATTAAAAGAAATGGGACTATTACTTTATAGTCCAAATTCTCAAGTCTCTAATATGGTGTTGGATCAAGGATTTCTTCCCACAAAAGGGCTGGGAACAAATCAAAAAGGAACTGTCTATCCTATTGATGTGAAAATAAAAAGTGATAGACAAGGTTTGGGTTTTTCTTAGGGGCCTTGGATTCTCCTCCACTCACTGCAGATCCAATTACTTGGCTGAGTGATGACCCTGTATGGGTGGACCAATGGCCCCTCACAAAGGAGAAATTAGAAGCTGCAGAACAATTAGTACTGGAACAATTAGGGCATTTAGAAATTTCCAATAGTACTTGGAATACTCCTATTTTTATTATCAGGAAAAACTCTGGAAAATAGAGGTTATTACAGGGTCTAAGAGCTGTTAATAAAACTATGCTAATAATTGGAGCTCTTCAACGAGGCCTACCCTCTCCAACAGCCATACCACACAATTATCATCTTTTAGTTATAGATTTAAAGATTGTTTTTTCACTATTCCTTTGTTCCTGAAGATAGAAAACATTTTGCTTTTAGCTTGCCTTCCTTAAATTTTAAGGAACCCATGAGGAGATTTCAACGGAAAGTATTGCCTCAGGGCATGGCAAATAGTCCTACATTATGCCAAGTATATGTGGCTCAGACCTTAAGTCCTGTGAGAAAAAGGTTTCCAACGTTATATTTCATACATTATATGGATGATATACTTTTAGCCACTGATAATATTTCTTGATTAGAGACTGCTTCTCAATTTTTACAACAATCCTTACAATCATTTGGCTTGGTCATTGCCTCAGAAAAAATTCAAAGACAATCTCCATTTTTCTATTTGGGAAAATATATTGATAACTCTACCATTAGGCCTCAAAAACTGCACATTCGAGTTGACAATTTAAAAACATTAAATGATTTTCAAAAATTACTTGGAGATATTAATTGGCTAAGGCCTTCCTTAGAACTTCCTACTGCTCAGTTAGAGCCTTTATTTGATATTCTTAAAGGTGACTCAGATCCTTCTACTTCACGATCTATGACTCCAGAGGATTTCAAGCTTTACAAATAGTTACTAGAGCTTTCAGCTCTGCACAATGAACTCGAACACACACTCACCTGCCAATTTCTTTAGTTGTCTGTCCAACACCTCATGTGCCTACTGCCATCTTATGGCAAGCTGTTGGAATTATTGAATGGATTCATATGAAAACTACATCCTCTGAAGTTATTAACCCTTATTATGAACTTATTAGTAAGTTAATAATGCAAGGTAGAACTAGATGCTTACAACTTATAGGTATAGAACCTTCTCAAATTATTATCCCTTATTCAGTTAGTCAACAAAATTGGCTTTTTCAACATAGTAATGAATGGGGTCTTGTTCTTGCAGGATTTTCAGGTACCTTGGAATGCCATTAGCCTGCTGATAAATCGATCCAATTCAGCAAACTTAACTCTTATATCTTTCCTTCTATAATTAGGCAACAGCCTATTCCTCATGTACCTTTGGTTTTTACAGACGGTTCTTCTTCAGGAGTGGCTACTGTAATCATTGACGATGGAACAAAACTCATTAAACAAACTTCCTTGACTTCAGCTCAACGGGGTGAACTGTATGCTGTCATTATGGCTTTTAAACATTTGCCTTCTATATCTTTTAATTTGTTTTCTGATAGTAAATATCTTATTCGCTTATTATTTCTTCTGGAGACTGCGACCAGAGGATATACTAATGACCCTGAATTATCATCCTGTTTTCATTTGCTTCAACAGCTTATTCGTTCCCACGATGGTCCTGTTGCAGCTCTGCATATCCATGCTCATTCTAACTTGTCTGGTCCATTGTCTAAAATGAATGCGACTGCAGATGTTTTAACTCGATCTAAACGTGATCTTTATCCTGTGCATTTTCCTCCCAAAGATAAAGTTAAAGTTACTCTTCCTCCTCCATCTCTTTTCCCTAAAGCAGGACATATCCCAATTTACCGTCCTCCTCCTTTCCGTTCGTCATGCTGTCAAGAATGGCCAAGGTATTGCATTCATTATCTTCACACTGTTGATGCTCATGGTCCATGTCCTGGACACCCTCATATTATGGTAAGTTACGATCCAACTGCTTCGCAAGCAGCACAGCAATCGCATGCTTTACACCATCAGTCGGCGCCTACATTACGCAAACAATTTTCCCTTCCTCGTGGAGCCGCCCGACAAATTGTTAAGCAATGCCCACGATGCTTACCTCACCTTCCTGTTCCACATTATGGTGTTAATCCTCGTGGATTATTACCTAGTCATTTATGGCAAATGGATGTTACTCATATCCCGTCTTTTGGGACATTACTGTTTGTTCATGTCACTATTGATACTTATTGTGGTTTCCTCTGTGCTACAGCACAGACCCGAGAAGCTACTAAACATGTTATCACTCATTTATTACACTGTTTTGCTTTCATGGACCTTCCCAAAATTATTAAAACAGATAATGGGCCCACTTACACTCGTGTTGCTTTTGCAACATTTTGTGATTCATCACAAATTACCCATATTACAGGCATTCCATATAACCCTCAAGGACAAGGTATTATACAACGTGCAAATAGATCTTTAAAGCTAACTATTAAAAAATAAAAAAGGGGGGAATTATATAGAACAACACTACATAACCTTATAAATCATGCTCTGTTTATTTTAAATTTTCTCACTGTTGACAGGGGAAAGGTTGGTGGCTGAGTCAAGATTGGCCTCTCAATCTCTGGAGGTCCTCTGGAAAGATCCGCTAACCAGCACTTGGCGTGGTCCTGATCCTGTGTTGATTTGGGGACGTGGTCATGTGTGTATATTTCCCAGATGAGCTCCTGGACCTCTCTGGCTTTCTGAGAGCTTAGTCAGGCAAATAGATGGCTCACCACAGCTCACACCTAGTTCAGAAGATGAAGAAGCTCTGTATCTCTCCCGAAAATTTGACAGTGTTGATTGAGAAAAAGAAGAAGAAGAGGAGACCACTTGCCAGGACGACTCAAAGGAGTGATGTTCCAACTTGGGGACAAATTAAACAATTGGTTTCACGAGCTCAAGAGTTAGTGAAACAACAGAATAATCCTGTTACACCTGTGACTTTATTTTTGGCTATGTTGGCAACCATTTCATGTGTTCCCTCTGTTAATGCAGCAACTTACTGGGCCTATGTACCTGATCCTCCACTGTTACAACCCATATCTTGGTCTGAAGCAGAGTTTCCTGTATTTTACAATGATACTGTTTATGGGCCTCTTATTGGGAATATAAAACAAATCAATATGTCTGTAAATTATACTAACTGGTTTAGTACCTATCCTGTCTGTCTTAGCCCATTGAATCGGGAAACTGGATGTGTAAAGGCTATTAGTTATGAGCATACAGATGTTGATGAGGGAACGGATCAATCAATTAGTTTGTCAGGCTCTCCAGGCATCCTTCGTTTTACAGGAACCCACATTACTCTTACATGCCCGGCTACCAGCCGACAAGAGGATCTTAAGGATACCATCATTTGCTATAAAAATGGGCAACCTATTAATATTAGAGGTCGAATCTCATACGCCTCACCACTTAGGGATTCCGCTATTACTATAGCCAAGGTTACAGGTGAAGATTCAGGAAATTATTTGTGTATGAAGCATTTACTTGGAGGACAAGGGATACTTATGGCTGGACATATGGTTACTATTCTTAAGAGAAAATCAAAAACTCAATTTCCTCCTTTTATGACCATTAACTTTCCTGGATCCAATTTTGAATGTTGCAATGCATCTTGGAATAATAACCAAATATGGTGTACTATAGATTATACCAAGGGGTAAATTCTCATCTCTTCTATTCCCGTCATAGATAGGTTTATCGCATTTCCAAAGAACTGGGATATATGGAAACTAGCTCTAACTTATTCCAATACACCTGTTATAACTTGCGTTGCTCCTCCATATACACTTTTGATTGGTTCTATTAACATTGGTAATTCTTCCAAAGGAGGATATAATATTAGCTGTGTTCATTGTATTTTTACAGTTGCATGTTCCCTTCTGCAGGAACACAATCTGTGCTTATACTAAGGCAACCCATATATGTTATGGTGCCTGTACAGCTGAGAGAACCTTGGTATGAAGATACTGGAGTACAGGCATGGGTGGAACTCTCTAAAGCCTTGCAGAGAAGGAGACGCTTTACTGGGTGGCTAATAGTAAGTTTACTTGCCTTGGCTGCTCTGTCTGCTACCGCGGCTACTGCCGGTCTTGCTCTTTCACAGAGTATTAATCATGCTCACTTTGTAATCAGTTATCTCAAAATACCAGTCTTGTTTTATCTTTACAAAGTCACATAGATTTACAGATGAATAACAAGTTAGATGAATTTAAAAACGCAATTTTGGGGATTGGAGATCAGATGGCAGCATTAAAATTGAGGATGCGTTTAGCTTGTCATGAAAAGTATACATGGATTTGTGTTACTCCTTACAAGTACAATGACTGTATTTGGGAATGGGAAAAAGTAAAAATGCATCTGCTGAGTGTTTGGTCAGATAATAATATTAGTCTTGATCTTAAGAAATTAAATGCTGAAATTCAGGATATACAAAATGCACATCTTGATGATATTTCGCAAGAAGATGTAATTAAAACTTTACTGGACCATTTAAAGTGGTTAAACCCTCAGTCGTGGATTACTGGAGGGTGGTCAGGATTTATTACCCTGGCCATAATTTGCCTATTATTGATAATAATCTTCTCATGTCTGTTTCGTATCCTCATGCAACAATATACTACTCTCGGCACTAAGCTTCATGGAATTATTTTGCAGCAAAAATTAAAAAATAAAAAGGGGAACTGAGGGAAACAGTCAGCCTTGAGATCAGGCTACGGACATGCCAGGCATGCCGCCGCTGCTCGAAGGGACTGTCCCTACTTGTTCCCCTCCTTGTTCCATTCCATGGGAGATAAATCACCAGGGCTCAGAAATCAGAAAGAATGTAAAATGAGACAAGCAAAGCTTTCTCCCCACTCCCTGCACATGCAGGTTATTTTGGATGATTCTGGGATTATGGATTTTCTCCCAGGGAAGTTAACCTTGAGCCGAGACAGTCTATAGATAATGTAAACCACCATCTGGCAACCTTCCATTTCTAGTCTATATAATCTGCAACCGTAGCATACTAAAACTTGCCTTGCAACCATCAGTTGTCTTGGTCCTTCTGACCCCATTCGTCAGCGCTACTTCAGTTCCTTGCCCCGTCCCTTCTGACCCTGGGCGGTGAAATCCTCTTTCTCCGGCTGGTCCGCGGCACATACGAATAGATGTTTCTGTCCTGCTGTCCTGTTCACATGCTGTCGAGTAACAGGAGTTGTGTCTTCTAGTACTGTCGTAGATTATGTCTTTCCAAACGCTGAGGCAGTGCACCTACTCTGCAGTTGCGGCTGATGCCTGAACGTATCCTAGCTGACAAAGTATTGGTTAATGAGAACTTGAATTTCTAAAGATTAGTACTGTTAACCAAAATCTGAGCAAGGAGTCTCAAATGTAATTCTTAGCCAGAATTACATGTTAATGAACCATTTAACAGTGTAAATCAAGGAACATCAGTGTAGGGATTTCTTTTCATTTATTTCTTACCTGCTTGAAATATCAGTTAAAGGTTGCCAGCTTGGTTGCAGATGAACGGACGTTTGAAGTTCACCAAACTACTTAATGTGGAATAGGATAATAGACTTCCAACGCCCTCAAGGCTGTGACCTTGCAGCCATTTTACATAACACATCATCCTCCTTTAGGGATGAACCTTTCCCTGGCCCGAAACATAGCCACTCCGTTGAAGCTTTGCTTATTGTAACAGGCTTTTGTTTCCAGGTTACATGTCTGTGGAAGACTTAATTCTGAATAGAGATATAGATATTACTGGAAACTAATTGTTTTTGCTATTATACTCTGCTTTATCAAAAAAGTAAAACATTTAAGAGACTTCCGGGTAAGATGGCGGAAGAGTAAGACGCGGAGATCACCTTCCTCCCCACGGATACACCATAAATACAGCTACACGTGGAACAACTCCTACAGAACACCTACTGAACGCTGGCAGAAGACCCCAGACCTCCCAAAAGGCAAGTTACTCCCCACATACCTGGGTAGGGCAAAGCGGAGAGATCCCCACACAGAGGATCGGTGCCGAGCGGCACTCACCAGCCCGAGAGGCTTGTCTGCTCCCCCGCCGGGGCGCGCAGCGCTGGAAGCTGAGGCTCGGGCTTCGGTCAGAGCGCAGGGAGAGGACTGGGGCTGGCGGCGAGAACTCAGCGTGAAGGGGGCTAATGTGCCACAGCTAGCCGGGAGGGAGTCCAGGAAAACTCTGGAGCTGCCGAAGAGGCAAGAGACTTTTTCTTCCCTCTTGGTTTCCTGGTGCGCGAGGAGAGGGGATTAAGAGCGCTGCTTAAAGGGGCTCCACAGACGGGCGCGAGTCGCGACTGAAAGCACGGAGCCCAGTGACAGGCGTGGGACGCTGGGGCTGCTGCTGCCGCCGCCAAGAAGCCTGTGTGCGAGCGCAGGTCACTGCCCACACCGCCCTTCCGGGAGCCTGTGCAGCCCGCCACTGCCAGGGTCCCGGGATCCAGGGGCGGATTCCCTGGGAGAACGCACGGCGCGCCTCAGGCTGGTGCAACGTCACGCCGGCCTCTGCCGCTGCAGGCTCGCCCCGCACTCCGTGCCCCTCCCTCCCGCCCGGCCTGAGTGAGCCAGAGTCCCCGAAGAGGCTGTTCCTTTAACCCTGTCCTGTCTGAGCGAAGAACAGACGCCCTCCGGCGACCTACACGCAGAGGCGGGGCCAAATCCAAAGCTGAGACCCAGGAGCTGTGAGAACAAAGAAGAGAAAGGGAAACCTCTCCCATCAGCCTCAGAAGCAGCGGATTAAAGCTCCACAATCAACTTGATGTACCCTGCATCTGTGGAATACATGAATAGACAACACATCATCCCAAATTGAGGAGCCCGGAGTCAGTGCTGTGCCTCTGAGGTGGGAGAGCCAACTTCAGGACACTGGTCCACAAGAGACCTCCCAGCTCCACATAATATCAAACGGTGAAAATCTTCCAGAGATCTCCATCTCAACACCAGCACCCAGCTTCACTCAACGACCAGCAAGCTACAGTGCTGGACACCCTAAGCCAAACAACTAGCAAGACAGGAACACAACGCCACCCATTAGCAGAGAGGTGGCCTAAAATCATAAAAAGTCCACAGACACCCCAAAACACACCACCAGACGTGGACCTGCCCACCAGAAAGACAAGATCGAGCCTCATCCACCAGAACACAGGCACTAGTCCCCTCCACCAGGAAGCCTACACAACCCACTAAACCAACCTTAGCCACTGGGGACAGACACCAAAAACAACAGGAACTACGAACCTGCAGCCTGCAAAAAGGAGACCCCAAACACAGTAACATAAGCAAAATGAGAAGACAGAAAAACACACAGCAGGAGAAGGAGCAAGATAAAAACCCACCAGACCTAACAAATGAAGAGGTAATAGGCACTCTACCTGAAAAAGAATTCAGAATAATGATGGTAAAGATGATCCAAGATTCTATTTCCCAGATCCAAAATCTTGGAAATAGAATAGACAAAATGCAAGAAACAGTTAACAAGGACCTAGAAGAACTAAAGATGAATCAAGCATCGATTAAAAACACAATAAATGAAATAAAAAATACTCTAGATGGGATCAATAGCAGAATAACTGAGGCAGAAGAACGGATAAGTGAGGTGGAAGATAAAATAGTGGAAATAACTGCTGCAGAGCAGAATAAAGAAAAAAGAATGAAAAGAACAGAGGACAGTCTCAGAGACGTCTGGGACACCATTAAACGCACCAACATTCGAATAATAGGGGTTCCAGAAGAAGAAGAGAAAAAGAAAGGGACTGAGAAAATATTTGAAGAGATTATAGTTGAAAACTTCCCTAATATGGGAAAGGAAATAGTTAATCAAGTCCAGGAGGCACAGAGAGTCCCATACAGAATAAATCCAAGGAGAAATACGCCAAGACACATATTAATCAAACTGTCAAAAATTAAACACAAAGAAATCATATTAAAAGCAGCAAGGCAAAAACAACAAATAACACACAAGGGAATCCCCATCAGGATAACAGCTGATCTCTCAGCAGAAACTCTACAAGCCAGAAGGGAGTGGCAGGACATAATTAAAGTGATGAAGGAGAAAAACCTGCAACCAAGATTACTCTACCCAGCAAGGATCTCATTCAGATTTGATGGAGAAATTAAAACGTTTACAGACAAGCAAAAGCTGAGAGAGTTCAGCACCACCAAACCAGCTTTACAACAAATGCTAAATGAACTTCTCTAGGCAAGAGACACAACAGAAGGAAAAGACCTACAATAACGAACCCAAAACAATTAAGAAAATGGGAATAGGAACATACATATCGATAATTACCTTAAATGTAAATGGACTAAATGCTCCCACCAAAAGACACAGAGTGGCTGAATGGATACAAAAACAAGACCCATATATATGCTGTCTACAAGAGACCCACTTCAGACCTAGAGACACATACAGACTGAAAGTAAGGGGATGGAAAAAGATATTCCATGCAAATGGAAACCAAAAGAAAGCTGGAGTAGCAATTCTTATATCAGACAAAATAGACTTTAAAATAAAGACTACTAGAAGAGACAAAGAAGGACACTACCTAATGATCAAGGGATCGATCCAAGAAGAAGATATAACAATTGTAAATATTTATGCACCCAACATAGGAGCACATCAATACATAAGGCAAATACTAACAGCCATAAAAGGAGAAATCGACAGTAACACACTCATAGTAGGAGACTTTAACACCCCACTTTCACCAATGGACAGATCATCCAACATGAAAATAAATAAGGAAACACAAGCTTTAAATGATACATTAAACAAGATGGACTTAATTGATATTTATAGGACATTCCATCCAAAAACAACAGAATACACATTTTTCTCAAGTGCTCATGGAACATTCTCCAGGATAGATCATATCTTGGGTCACAAATCAAGCCTTGGTAAATTTAAGAAAATTGAAATTGTATCAAGTATCTTTTCCGACCACAATGCTATGAGACTAGATATCAATTACAGGAAAAGATCTGTAAAAAATACAAACACATGGAGGCTAAACAATACACTACTTAATAACAAAGTGATCACTGAAGAAATCAAAGAGGAAATTAAAAAATACCCAGAAACAAATGACAATGGAGACACGACGACCCAAAACCTATGGGATGCAGCAAAAGCAGTTCTAAGGGGGAAGTTTATAGCAATACAATCCCACCTTAAGAAACAGGAAACATCTCGAATAAACAACCTAACCTTGCACCTAAAGCAATTAGAGAAAGAAGAACAAAAACATCCCAAAGTTAGCAGAAGGAAAGAAATCATAAAAATCAGATCAGAAATAAATGAAAAAGAAATGAAGGAAACGATAGCAAAGATCAATAAAACTAAAAGCTGGTTCTTTGAGAAGATAAAAAAAATTGACAAACCATTAGCCAGACTCATCAAGAAAAGAAGGGAGAAGACTCAAATCAATAGAATTAGAAATGAAAAAGGAGAAGTAACAACTGACACTGGAGAAATACAAAAGATCATGAGAGATTACTATAAGCAACTCTATGCCAATAAAATGGACAACCTGTAAGAAATGGACAAATTCTTAGAAATGCACAACCTGCCAAGACTGAATCAGGAAGAAATAGAAAATATGAACAGACCAATCACAAGCACTGAAATTGAAACTGTGATAAAAAATCTTCCAACAAACAAAAGCCCAGGACCAGATGGCTTCACAGGCGAATTCTATCAAGCATTTAGAGAAGAGCTAACACCTATCCTTCTGAAACTCTTCCAAAATATAGCAGAGGGAGGAACACTCCCAAACTTATTCTACGAGGCCACCATCACCTTGATACCAAAACCAGACAAGGATGTCACAAAGAAAGAAAACTACAGGCCAATATCACTGATGAACATAGATGCAAAAATCCTCAACAAAATACTAGCAAACAGAATCCAACAGCACATTAAAAGGATCATACACCATGATCAAGTGGGGTTTATTCCAGGAATGCAAGGATTCTTCAATATACGCAAATCAATCAACGTGATACACCATATTAACAAATTGAAGGAGAAAAACCATATGATCATCTCAATAGATGCAGAGAAAGCTTTCGACAAAATTCAACACCCATTTATGATAAAAACCCTGCAGAAAGTAGGCATAGAGGGAACTTTCCTCAACAGAATAAAGGCCATATATGACAAACCCACAGCCAGCATCATCCTCAATGGTGAAAAACTGAAACCATTTCCACTAAGATCAGGAACAAGACAAGGTTGCCCACTCTCACCACTCTTATTCAACCTAGTTTTGGAAGTTTTAGCCACAGCAATCAGAGAAGAAAAGGAAATAAAAGGAATCCAAATTGGAAAAGAAGAAGTAAAGCTGTCACTGTTTGCAGATGACATGATACTGTACATAGAGAATCCTAAAGATGCTACCAGAAAACTACTAGAGTTAATCAATGAATTTGGTAAAGTTGCAGGATACAAAATTAATGCACAGAAATCTCTGGCATTCCTATATACTGATGATGAAAAATCTGAAAGTGAAATCAAGGAAACACTCCCATTTACCATTGCAACAAAAAGAATAAAATATCTAGGAATAAACCTACCTAAGGAGACAAAAGACCTGTATGCAGAAAATTATAAGACACTGATGAAAGAAATTAAAGATGATACAAATAGATGGAGAGATGTACCATGTTCTTGGATTGGAAGAATCAACATTGTGAAAATGACTCTACTACCCAAAGCAATCTACAGGTTCAATGCAATCCCTATCAAACTACCACTGGCATTTTTCACAGAACTAGAACAAAAAATTTCACAATTTGTATGGAAACACAAAAGACCCCGAATAGCCAAAGCAATCTTGAGAACGAAAAATGGAGCTGGAGGAATCAGGCTCCCTGACTTCAGACTATACTACAAAGCTACAGTCATCAAGACAGTATGGTACTGGCACAAAAACAGAAAGATAGATCAATGGAACAGGATAGAAAGCCCAGAGTTAAACCCACGGACATATGGTCACCTTATCTTTGATAAAGGAGGCAGGAATGTACAGTGGAGAAAGGACAGTCTCTTCAATAAGTGGTGCTGGGAAAACTGGATAGGGACATGTAAAAGTATGAGATTAGATCACTCCCTAACACCATACACAAAAATAAGCTCAAAATGGATTAAAGACCTAAATGTAAGGCCAGACACTATCAAACTCTTAGAGGAAAACATAGGCGGAACACTCTATGACATAAATCACAGCAAGATCCTTTTTGACCCACCTCCTAGAGAAATGGAAATAAAGACAAAAATAAACACATGGGACCTAATGAAACTTAAAAGCTTTTGCACAGCAAAGGAAACCATAAACAAGACCAAAAGACAACCCTCAGAATGGGAGAAAATATTTGCAAATGAAGCCACTGACAAAGGATTAATCTCCAAAATTTATAAGCAGCTCATGCAGCTCAATAACAAAAAAACAAACAACCCAATCCAAAAATGGGCAGAAGACCTAAATAGACATTTCTCCACAGAAGATATACAGACTGCCAACAAACACATGAAAGGATGCTCAACATCTTTACTCATTAGAGAAATGCAAATCAAAACTACAATGAGATATCATCTCACACCAGTCAGAATGGCCATCAGCAAGAAATCTACAAACAATAAATGCTGGAGAGGGTGTGGAAAAAAGGGAACACTCTTGCACTGCTGGTGGGAATGTGAATTGATACAGCCGCTATGGAGAACGGTATGGAGGTTCCTTAAAAAACTAAAAATAGAACTACCATATGACCCAGCAATCCCACTACTGGGCATATACCCTGAGAAAACCATAATTCAAAAAGAGACATGTACCAAAATGTTCATAGCAGCCTTATTTACAATAGCCCGGAGATGGAAACAACCTAAGTGTCCATCATCGGATGAATGGATAAAGAAGATGTGGCACATATATACAATGGAATATTACTCAGCCATAAAAAGAAATGAAATTGAGCTATTTGTAATGAGGTGGAGAGACCTAGAGTCTGTCATACAGAGTGAAGTAAGTCAGAAAGAGAAAGACAAATACTGTATGCTAACACATATATATGGAATTTAAGAAAAAAAAATGTCATGAAGAACATAGGGGTAAGACAGGAATAAAGACACAGACCTACTAGAGAATGGACTTGAGGATATGGGGAGGGGGAAGGGTAAGCTGTGACAAAGTGAAAGAGCGGCATGGACATATATACACTACCAAACGTGAGGTAGATAGCTAGTGGGAAGCAGCCGCATAGCACAGGGAGATCAGCTCGGTACTTTGTGACCGCCTGGAGGGGTGGGATAGGAAGGGTGGGAGGGAGACGCAAAAGGGAGGGGATATGGAAACAAATGTATATGTATAACTGATTAAATTTGTTATAAAGCAAAAAAAATAAAATAAAATAAAATTACAAAAAAAAAGTAAAACATTTAAATTATGCTACAAAAATTCAGATGTTGTCTTGCAATCTTTAAACAATAAATGAATGAATTGCCCTTAAAAAAAAGAATTAAGCAATTAAGCTGTTGGTCCCACATCAGACAAATTATCCTTATACCTCCTGTCAATATTGTTAACAGAGACTGTTCTTTTATGAATCCTTATGATCCCGTGATTCTTTCTTTCATGTTTCGGGGCACAGCAGGTGAGAGAGTGGGTTTGTTAAGCTGGTGGGTTTATCCTTCTTTTATGCGTTCATTCAATTTTATGTTCATTTATTTATTGTACACATATGGCAATAGAAGCTGCTAAGGCAGTCATTGCTATTCTGCAAAACAACAAGGCACCGAAGCAGATGTCTTATTTCCGAGATTTCTCCCCCCAGGATTATTATGATTAAAGATCCTTTCTCCCCACTCCCTGGAGAGGACAAGGGGCTGCTCGCTGGAGGATTTTTAATGACTTGGGGAAAGGCTCAAATATCCCCCCATTATGGTAATCCACCCCAAGGGCAAACCACACAAGAATATTATGAACTTATTTTATTTTTCTATCCTTGCAAAGGTAATACTCAGCTCATTAGAATATGAAAACTATACTGTCAAATTTCAGAATTACATGGATGAAGAAAATCACCAAAGTGGCATCATATCATGTGTGTTCTAGTTGTATTGACTATATTGACTATATTAACTATGTTGTGTTAACAATATATTGTATAACTATATATTGAAAAGGCAAAATGCTGTACCTTATTTCAGAGAAAATAATTATGTTGGCAAACCCCAAATTGTACATTGTAGACGGGTCCTAGGAAAAGAAGATTTCATTCATAGTGGACAAGAGGTTAGCTTCTGTTTTCAGCCATGTGCTATTTCAAGAATTAAGCATCATTAATAATACAGGATATAAGAGGAATAGTCTAAAGATGGAAAAGCACATTTTGATTAGGAAAGAGAATTTAAGGCTTAAGTCTTTTTTTTTTAATGGAAAACTGCCTTATTACTATGAGATAAGAAAATTGTTTCATTCTTTTCTTCCTTGCTTTCTTCTTCTTTTTAACCTTTTTAATATTGGATATTTGACCTCTAAGCTGAGATGACTGAAAATGCCTCCTCTGGGCATCAACCATTTTGAAAGACTTTTTCCCCCTCCGTAAGGGCTATTTGTCTCTTGGAGGCATTGTCTACATTACTCACCAAGAGGCAAGCATTTGTCCTTGCACTAAATGCTGACATCTCCTGATAAGAGGGAAGCTGCAAAGTAGAAGAATTGAAGGTCAGTATGTTGATATTGGTCTCAAGCGCATTGATGTACATTTGTGTATTGGGGAAGGGGAGTGAAGCTTGAGAGTGGGCCAGTGGGGAGGGGTAAATATTTTGTGATGCTGTCCACCTATGGGCTTATAAAGTTTACAGCTGCATTAGGAGGACAAGCATTACCATTAGCATGAAAAGTAGGGCAGACGTCAGTTGCAAAAGCTTCTAGCCATACACATAGGGCAATATGTAAATGATACACCTTATTGCATTCACCCATTCACCCTCCCCTGTTCACGTTAATTGGAAATTTCTATCCACTTCAGAGAAGTAACACAACTATCAATCATTTTCCCTGGCACGAATCTTCCAGGAGGAAGAAAATGGAATACACCTAGCAACAGAGCTCACGCACTAGCCCATGTGTCTTAGATTTAATATCTGATCACTAGCTGGATTGAAGCCAAAAGGTGGTTCACAAATTTACTGCACATTAGAATCACCTGGGGAACTCTGAGACCTCCACGTGCCCAGGCTCCTCCCTAGACCTACTGAATCAAAATCTCTGGGGCTGGGACCCAGACACCAATGTTCTTCTTCAAAGCTCTTTAGGTAATTAATACGAGCAGCAAAGCTTGAGGACTAGCCCAATAACGGGAACAAACTTATTTCACACAGATAAAGTGGGGCAATTCATATGTTAAAAAGAACATGAATATATATATATATATATATATATATATATAATATTTCTTTTTTTCTCTTTATTCTGTTTGTGTTTCAAATAGGCTTCTTTTTTTCTTCTGCAAAAAGCGTTATTGTTTCCATTTGGTCCAAGGCTTGGGAGAGGGCTCCAGGGCGGTTACAAAGCTGCCTAGTGGCTGCATAGCGGGGCTTCAGGCAGAAGCTTTGACGCCAGAGGGGCTCCTCAGCGGCCGCTGGACTTCAGAGACTCCTGTTTGGCTCGAGAGTGAGCCTTTTGAAGAGATACTCGCCCAGCACAGCCTGCGGACCAGCCAGCCTGCGGAGGTTGGTCAGGTGGTCGCCCATCTTCTTGATGAGTTTCACCTGCTCCTCCAGGAAGCAGCTCTCCAGGTAGTCACAGAGGTGGGAGTCTGCGCGGGCAGGACCCAGGGCGCGCAGATCCGATAGTGTCTGGTTCAGGTTCTTCTCCCTAAGAATGGCGGCTTGCACAGTGTCCTGGGTTTTACCCCACTCATCTTGAGAAGGCTTCCGCGCATCCTGGAAGAGGGCGCGGCCGCAGCACTTTATTTGCATTTTCAAGAGACGTTGGGCGCCCTCACACTTCTCCTCAGCCAGGTGGCGAAAAATGTGGCCCCCACTGTCCAGAGTCCCATTGTTGCTGTCGAAATAGAAGCTCAGAGAGAGGTAAGTGTCCACAGATGCATGTTAACAGGCGGTGGACGGCGGCCTCCACCTCGATGGAATAATTCTGACGAACCTGGGAACTCGTGGTTGATCAGTGATAAGGAGCTAAGCTCAAAAAACGGTGTTGGCCTGTCCTGGAGGCTGAGGATAGCTGAGTGGCTGATTCCAAAGGTTGCGACAGGAAGAAAGGCTGGACGGTTGTCGGTGGCTGGGGCAAGGAGCGGCCCTGGGTCTGTTCATTCCAAACACTGTTGAAGCAAAAGACAGATCTGCAGGACTGCCGAGCACACTGCCTCAAATAGGCTTTGATACAAGTGAACAAGAAGTCCAAGCAAGGACCAAACTTACCCTTCCCCCCACCAAAATAGCTGGCGATACTAGAATCTAGATCTGGGTAGGGATTCTTCCATTACTTTCTTAACATTCCAAGCCACTAGAGCAGTGGTTCTCAAAGTATGGTCACCTTGTAACCAAGCAGTACCCTATGGGGCCTTCCTAGGACAGACCCATCCCCTATAGCCTCTGCTGTAGTTCCTCTCTGAAGTATTCAGATAATAGTATCTCAGGCATATTTCTGGAGTTTTCAGATGCTAAAAACCACCACCCAATGGAAGAAATGAACTCCTTGATGATCATGAGCACGTAGCCCCCAGACCTTCTGGCACCTAAGGATGGATAATGTTACCTGTCCTGTGGCCTCAACATCAACCAATGAGAGGATTGTGCATGAGATGATCACATTCCCTGGGACGTCCCTCCCTCACCTGACCTTTAAAAATGCTTTGCTGAAATCCTTTGGAGATTTCAGGGTGTTTTGGAACACGGGCCACCCCTCTCCTTGCTCTATCCTGCAATAAAACTTTTTCTGCTCCAGACTCCAACCTTTAGGTTTGTTTGGCCTCACTGTGCTTTAGACACACGAACCTGCATTCGGTAACAACCTGACCAGCTTTACCAGCTTCCCCTGATAATATGTCATATATTCAAGTTTTAGGGCCCTGTCCCAGCCCTGTGGAATCAGCAACTCTGGTGGGGCTCAGTGATCTCTGTTATAACAGGCCCTCCAGATGATTTTTATTCACCTTAAAGTTTGAAAATATCTGCATTGTCAGCTGGCCAAAGCGTCCACCAGCAGGTTAAGGGGAGTGTTGCCTGGAAAAGTTAGGGAGTAGCCAAGTCAAGTACAGCAGCATTTGCCGTGGTGGTAATGGAGAATGCCTTTTCTCCACTGGTTGGCACAGACTAGTATCTGGGAGCAGTGGCAGGGTTATTTAGGATGCTTACATTTCAATGTAGAGTGACCTCTGTCCTGGTTTGCCAGGGACTTCCCCTGTGTGAGCACTTAAAATCTCATCCTGGCAAACCCTTAGCCCTGGATTTGAAAAGCTTAGGGAATAACATGAAATTTAGGGGAAACATGATCTAGGTTTTGGGCAAGTCACAAGTGCTAATTAAAGCTAAGCAGGTATGGACAACATCTAGCCTTCTTTACCCAGTTGCGGCCGGGGGGTAAATCTGATAGGGTGAAAGGACTTATTGTTAAGAAATCTTTGTAGAAACATCCCCTTCTGCTTAGTCCGCTGGTTCTCAGTTCTGGCTAGACATTGGCATCATCTGAGGAGATTTAAAATGATTTTATTGGTTTAGGATGCCCAACTGTTGGTGTGAGGGTTTTTAAAAAGTGCTTCTGATGATTCTAATGTGCAGCCAAATTTAGGTGCCACTGCTTAAGCTTTTGAACCGCTGCTACATATTTTCACCTCATCTTCCTATGAGAATATCCAACTGTAGTTGGTTTTTTTTTTCTTTTTCTTTTTTTAACTGTCTTATTATAAGATTTACTGTCTTAAATAAGATTGAATGTACAGAAAATCCTGCTAGTCCATCTGGTATAGCTGGATCCTTAGACTAGTATCGTTAAGATATATACCATTTAAATATTGTGACTGGTCTTTTAAAAATTAACATATGCATTGAATTAGTACCATCTGTTTTGAAGTTGTCATGTTGGGGAGCTATACCTCTAATCTGCTGCCATTGCTAAATATCTAGACACCTCTTATTAGGAATTGCTTTTAAACATCTTTAGGGATTAAAACCAAGATTGCTGTATTATTTGTACTGGGACCACACAAACCTCACAAAGTTCCCCCGCTGTACCATCTACCCCCATCTCTAACCCTTGGCGACTTCTAATCTGTTCTCCATCTCCACAGTTTTGTTATTTTAAGATTAATGTGTAAACATCATCATGAATTACTTAATCTTCGGAGATTGGCTTTAAAACATTTTTCCCTTGGCATCATTCCCTTGAAGTTCATTTCAATTTTTGCATATATTAATAATTTGTTCCTTTTTGTTGCTCGGTAGTATTCAGTCATAAGATTTTATCACAATTTGTTTCGACATTCATCCATTGAAAGACATTTGGGTAGTTGCCAGTTTTTGGCTGTTATAAATAAAACTGCTATGAACATTGACGTGTAAGTTTCTGTGGGAACTTAATTAAGTTTTTGTTTCTTTTGGATAAATGCTCAAGAGTACAATTACTGCGTTGTAGGGTGAATCTAATTTTAGGATTAAAAGAGACTGTCAAGCTGTTTCTCAGAGTGGCTAAACCATTTTATTTTCCCACCAGTGATGTGATATAATTTTTCTATGTACTCGCCACCATTTGATGTTGTCACGATACTTTAATTTTAGTTATTCTCTGATATCTCATTATGGTTGTAATTTGCATTTCCCCAATGGCTAATCATGTTGAGCATCTTTTCATGTGCTTCTTTGCCATGTGTATATTCTCTTCCATGAAGTGTCTGTTCCTGTCTTCTGCCTATTTTCTAGTTGGATTTTTTAAAGTTTTTGGGAGAGTTCTTTGTATATTATAGATACAAGTCATTTGTCTCATATGGGATTTTCAAATATGTTTTCCCACTGTGTAATTTGAGTTTTCATCCACTTAAAATGATCTTCTATGAAGCATTTTTAACTCATTTTGATGAGATCCAATTTATCAGTTTTTGCTTTTATTGATCATACTTGCGGCTCAAGTCTAAGAATTATTCACCTAGTTCTAGATGCCAAAGATTTTCTCCTATTTTTTTTTCTAAAAATGTCCTGCTTTTACATTTAAGATTATGATCCACTTTGATTTAATTTTTGTGTAAGGTGTGGAGGTTTAGGTTAAAGTTCATTTTTTGTTTGTTTGTTTTTGTCGAGGGATGTCCAACTGTTTCAGTACCATTTTTTGAAAAGTCTATTCTTCCTTGATAGCTTTCGCACTGCTGTCAAAAACAAGTTAAATGTATTTATGTCAGTCTATTTCTGGGTTCTCCATTCCATTCCATTGATCTGTGTATCTACCCTCCATCATGACTGCAAAATCTTGAAATTGGGTAGATTAATTCCTCCCGTTTTAATCTTCCTTTACAAATTGTTTTAGCTATTCTTCAGCCTCTTCTTACCATATAAATCTTAGAATAAGCTTGTCTATATCCACAAAAACCTTGAGGGCATTTTAAGAGTAATTATGTTAAGCCTCTTAACTTGGGGAGAATTGACATCTTTATTATGTTGTGTTTCCTAATCCATGAACAAGGTATGTCTCCCTATTTTGGGGGGACTTTTAAATTTTTCTTCATCAGCATTTTGTAATTTTCAGTATAGAGGTCCTATAAATGTCTTATTGGGCTTATATTTAAGTATTTATTTAGGTCCGTTGTAAATGGCATCACATATTTTTATTTAAGCTTCTACACATTTGTTATTAATATATAATTTGATAAAATTGTGTTGATCTTGTACTCTAAAACATTTACAAACTAATATGATTTCTCAAGCTTTTTGTGGATTCCTTGGTATTTTCTCCATTTAGATTATCATCTCATCTTCAGATACAGACAGTTTTACTTTTCCTTAGGCAATATAATAGGATATATTACTATTCAACATTCAGTAGGCTATATTCCTTCCTGTTCAACGTAGTAGGAATAGTCCTTTTATCTTTTAAATAAACGTTTTAAAAATTTAACTTTTAAATTTATGTATTTATTTATTTTTGCTTTATTTTCTTAGTAGAACCTCCATTAATATATTTAATAAAAGTGGTGAGAGCAGATATCGGTGCCTTGTTTCTGATGTTACAGAGAAAGCATTCAGTCTTTCACAGTGAAATATAATGTCGGTATAGGCTGTTTGTAGATCCTCTTTATGAGTTTCAGTATGTTCCTTTTCTATTCCTAGTTTGCTTGGAGTTTTTTTTTTCTTCTTTTTTAAAATTTTTTATTTTTAATTTTTAACAACTTTATTGGAGTATAATTGCTTCACAATGGTGTGTTAGTTTCTGCTTTATAACAAAGTGAATCATTTATACATATACATCTGTTCCCATATCCCTTCCCTCTTGAGTCTCCCTCCCTCCCACCCTCCCTATCCTATCCCTCCAGGCGGTCACAAAGCACCGATCTGATCTCCCTGTGCTATGTGGCTGCTTCCCATTAGCTATCTACCTTATGTTTGGTAGTGTATATATGTCCATGCCTCTCTCTCGCTTTGTCACAGCTTACCCTTTCCCCTCCCCATATCCTCAAGTCCATTCACAAGTAGGTCTGTGTCTTTATTCCTGTTTTACCCCTAGGTTCTTCATGACATTTGTTTTTTCTTAAATTCCATATATATGTGTTAGCATACGGTATTTGTCTTTCTCTTTCTGACTTACTTCACTCTGTGTGACAGACTCTAGGTCTATCCACCTCATTACAAATAGCTCAATTTCGTTTCTTTTTATGGCTGAGTAATATTTCATTGTATATATGTGTCAAATCATGAATGGGATTGGATTTTGTCAAATGCTTTCTCTGCATTAATGGATAGGATCACATGACTTTTCCCCCTTAATCTATTGGATATGGTAGATTACATTGTTTGATTTTCAAATATTTAACCAACTTTGCATAACTGGAATAAATACCACCTTTCATGGTATATTATTCTTTTTATATATTTCTGGATTTAATTTGCTAATATCTGGCTGAGGATTTTTACAGGCAATTTCATAAAACATATTGGTCTGTAGTTTTCTTCTTTCTATACTATTCCTGTCTGGTTTTGGTATCAAGGTAATACTGGCTTCATAAAATTAATTAGGAACTGTTCCCTCTACTTCTATTTCTTATCAAATCATGTAAAATTGGTTTTAATTCTTTAAGTCTTGGATAAAAGTGAAACATCTAAGCCTGAATATTTCTTTTGGGAGTTTGTAAATGAAAAATCAGTGTTTCTAATGGTTACAGGAAAATTGAGATTATCTATTTCATCTTGGCTGAGTTTTGGTAGTTTTGGGTGTAGAAGCATTGGCCCATTTCATCTACATTTTTGAATTTATAGTGTAGACTTGTTCATAATAACTTGCCCCTTATTAACCTGCAGGATATGTCATGGTATCCCTGGTTGCATTTCTGATAGCTGTGATTTGTGCCATCTCTCTTTTTACCTTTATCAGTCTTGCTAGATCTTTATTGATTAAATTGTTTATTTCCAAGAACCAGCCTTTTCTTTCATTGATTCCCCCCCCCCCATTTTCCTGTTTTCAGTTTCATGGACTTCTGTTTCATCTTTAATATTTCCTTCTTTCTGCTTGTTTAGTGTTTTTTTCCTATTCCTTTTTTACTATTGTAATATAGAAAATTAGATTATTGCTTTGAAATATTTTCTTTCCCAATTTAGTGCTATAAACTTCCCTTTCAGCATTGCTTTCACTTCATTCCACAAACTTTGATCTGTTATATCTCCATTTTCTTTTATTCTATGCATTAAAAAATGTTTCCTTGATGCCGTCTTTTTTACCCATGAGTTATTTGGAATTGTGATGTTTAGTTTTCATGTGATTGAAGATTCTCCTGTTCTCTTTCTGTTATTGATTTCTAGTCTGATTCCATTATGGCTAGAGAACATACTCTCTATGATTTTAATTCTTTTTAATCTGCTAATGTTTTTTTATCGCCCAGTATATGGTATATGAGTGAATGTTCCACAGACACTTGAATATGTATTCCGCTCTTATTGAGTGTGTTCTTTAAATGTCAGTTATGTCCTATTGATTGATGATGTTTTCAGTTCTTCCATATCCTTGCTGATTTTTCTGTCTGGTAGTTCTATAAATTGCTGTGTTGAAGTCTCAAATAATAATTGTGGATTTAAAATTTTCTCCTTTTACTACCTTTTTCAGTGTTTGCTTCATGTATTTTGAAGTTCTGTTGTTTGGTACACACACATTTAGTATCACTAGGTCATCTAGGTGGATTATTCCTGTTATCTTTACGTAATGACCCTCTTTGCCCCTAATAATTTCCTTTGCTCTGAAATCTATTTTATCTGATATTAATTTAGCCATTCCTGCTTTTTCTGATTAACGTTCACATGATATATCATTTTCATCCTTTTACTCTGAACTACCTATATCATGATGTTTAAAGTAAGCTTCTTATAGACAGTATATACTTGGATCATGCTTGTGATTTTTTAATCTACTCTTCCAATCTCTGTCTTTGACTTCGTTATTTAGATCATTTACAGTTAATGTAATTATTGCTATGTTAAAGATTAGGTCTACCATTTTATTTTTTGTTTTGTCTTTTATCTTAGTTTCTCAATCTTGTGTTTCTTTTATTTTGCCTTCTTGTGGGTTACTTAAACATTTTTTAATAAGCCCATTTTAATTTAATTTATTTATAATCATTTGTGTATACTGTTTGTATAGTTTTCTTAGTGGTTGCTTTTGGCATTACAGTATACATATGTAACTTATCATAGTCTACTGGAATCAGTGTTTTATTACTTCAAGTGAAGTTTCAAAATTTTACTTCCATTTAGGTCTCTTGATATTCCCCAGTTTTAAAGTATGACTTTCTGTAGTATTTCCTTTCTCTACATTGAGAACCACATCACATGATGTCATAATTTTTGCTTTGACCATCATATAGTATTTAAGAAACTCACGAGGCTAATGATAGTCTCTTATATTTACCCCATTTGTTTTCACCCATTCCATTGTTCCCCTTTTCTTTCTGAAGTTCCCAGTGTTCTGTTTTTGTTTTCTTATGTTTTCATAACTGTAGGTGATATCTGGGCTTTCCAGTGCCATTGGATATGAGTTTCGGGAAACCCTGAGCCTGGCTCACTTAATACTGCTGAGTTGGACGGTTTGTATATGTGGGGCCTGTTGGCTCAGCAGATGCTAGCAGACTAGACTAATGTTGATGGGACTAGTGCCACAGGAGGATGGGTTCCCATTCAGGCTATGCTGCTGCTACAGTAGATCAAGTCCCCCTCTACTCCAAGTGTGGGGCAGTGACCTGCTGCTGTCACTGCTTTGCATTAGGCTGCTTTTCCTCAGGTGTGTGGTGGGATCCCATGGAAGCTGCTGCTGTTGCTCTCAATCACAATGTTAAATTCATTTCAGAAATACTGAAGTATAAATATATAGCCTGGCTCTTGTAGAACCTCTGTATTTGTTTTTTATTGCTTTCACACAAATTACCCAAAATTTAGTGACTCAAAACAAGGTAAATATATTACCTTACAAGTCTGACATTGGTCTCAATTGAGTAAAGTAAAAGTGTTGGCAGGATCGACAGACGAATGGATAAAGATGTGGCACAGGGATTCCCTGGTGGCGCAGTGGTTGGGAGTCTGCCTGCTAATGCAGGGGACACGGGTCCTGCCCCGCTCCAGGAAGATCCCACATGCTGCGGAGTGGCTGGACCCATAATCCATGGCTGCTGAGCCGGCACGTCCAGAGCCTGTGCTTCACAACGGGAGAGGCCGAAACAGTGAGAAGCCCATGTACTGAAGAAAAAAAAAAGTGTGGCCCACATATACAATGGAATATTACTCAGCCATAAAAAGAAATGAAATTGAGTTATTTGTAGTGAGGTGGGTTGACCTAGAGAGTGTCACACAGAGTGAAGTAAGTCAGAAAGGGAAAAACAAATACCATATGCTAACACATATATATGGAATATAAAAAAAATGGTTATGAAGAACCTAGGGGCAGGGCAGGAATAAAGATGCAGCCATAGAGAGTGGACTTGAGGACACAGGGAAGGGGAAGGGGAATCTGTGATGAAGTGAGAGAGTGGCATGGACATATATACACTACCAAATGTAAAATAGATAGCTAGTGGGAAGTAGCCACAAAGCACAGGGAGATTAGCTCTGTGCTTTGTGTCCACCTAGAGGGGTGGGATAGGGAAGGGAGGGTCATAGGGAGACGCAAGAGGGAGAGGATGTGGGGATATATGTATATGTATAGCTGATTCATTTTGTTATGAAGCAGAAACTAACACACCATTGTAAACCTATTATACTCCAATATAGATGGTTAAAAAAGAAAAAAAAAAGTGTTGGCAGAGCTACATTCTTTTCTGGAGGCTCTTAGGGGTGTTTCTGTTCCCTGGACTTTATCTGCTTCCAGTGGTCACTTGTAGTCCTTGACTCAGAGTCCCCTTTCTCCACCTACAAAACCCAAAATGTTGCATCACTCTGATTCTGGTTCTATTAGGACATCTCTCTCTTTCGCTTTCTAAAGTTGGGAATGGTTTTCTGCTTTTAAGGACTCATGGAATTAGATTTGTTCCATGAGTTAATTCAGGATAATCTTTCTATCTCAAGGTCTATAACTTCAGTCATATCTGCAAAGTCCTCTTCACCATGTAAGGTAACATATTAATAGGTTCCAGGGATTAGGGTGAGGGTATTTTTAGGAGCCATTATGCTGCCTACCACACACTTAACAAGTGACCTTGAGAAAATGACTGAGATTTTTAAAGCCTTACTTTCCTCAAACATAAAATGGAAAGAAAGATAACTAGTTAATATCATGAAAGTGAAACAGTATATATGAAATCAACTAACTCAGAAAATAAGATTTCTTCTTTTTCTTTATGATTTACATGATTCTCAGAGTTCAGTTACTTGAAGAGTTACATTTTTTTAAACAGAACTAAGGAATTTCAGGGTTCAGGTGCTGTAAGATTGTCTGAATTACCTGAGTAACAATTAGCTAAGCACAGGTGTAAAGCATTTGATTTACTCCCTAGTGCTTTTTATCTTCTCATCCCACTAAATGCATATCCCTTGTCTAGCTCCAGCCAGTAGAGTCAGAGCTTGTTTTACTGTTTAACTAAAGTTCAATTTAAATTCTCTCTACATCTCCAGATTCTCAGCCCTGGTTGCATATTATAATCACCTGGGGAGATTTCAAGAACTACTGATGTCAAATTTCTACCTATCATGGATATTTGAGGAGGGACCTGGAATGAAATGCTCTAGCTTATGGTTTTTGGAGCCAAATCATGTTTCTACAGATACTGTAGAAAGTATCTTCTAGGTATGAAAATAGTTCAGATAAGTCAAATTTCTCAGTAAAAGATGACAAAACTATGGCTTAGGTGGTAAATTTTCCATGTCAATTTGTCTGGACCACCATGCCCAGTTATTTGGTCAAATATTATTCTGGATATTTCTGTGATGACGTTTTTGTCTTTTTTAAATTTTTTTATTATTTATTTATTTATTTATTTATATTTTTGGCTGTGTTGGGTCTTCATTGCTGCACGTGGGCTTTCTGTATTTGTAGCAAGCAAGGGCCACTCTTCGTTGTGGTGCACGGGCTTCTCATTGCAATGCCTTCTCTTGTTGCAGAGCATAGTCTCTAGGTGCATGGGCTCAGTAGTTGTGGTGCATGGGCTTATTTGCTCCACGGCATGTGGGATCTTCCCAGACCAGGGCTCAAACCCGTGTCCCCTGCTTTGGCAGGTGGATCCTTAACCACTGTTCCACCAGGGTAGTCCCTGTGATGGTGTTTTTGGATGAAATTCATATTTAAATTGGTGGTGGACTTTGAGTAAAGCAGATTATCCTCCATAATATGGGTGGGCCTCATCCAATCAGTTAAAGCTCTTAATAAAACAGAGACTGACTTCCCTGTTGCAAAAAGGAATTCTGCCAGAAGGCTTACAGAATTTGAACTGCAACTCTTCCTAGAGTCTCTAGACAGCCTAACCTGCAGATTTTGAATTTACCAAGGCTCTATTATTGTGTGAACCAGTTGTTTAAAATCTCTCTCTCTTTCTCTATCTATATATAGATATGGATATAGATATAGGTATCAATATCGATATCTCGATCTATATCTATCAATATATATGGGCACATTGTATACACCTGCTGTTGGTTCTGTTTTTCTGGAGAAGCTTGACGAATATAATGTCCCATATAAATAAAAGGATGAACCCAAGTTCACCCAGGTAGAAAGTAGTACAATGAGAACTGGAACTTAAGGCCTCATGACTCATTCAGCTGTGAACACTGACCCAGAACTGGGGTCCACAAACTCTGGCCCACTGATCAGATCTCGCTTGACTCCTGGTTTTGTACATAATGTTTTGCTTGAACACAGCCGCACCCATTCATTAACGTATTGTGCATGGCTGTTTCTGTGCTACAGCAGCAGATGGGCAGTTGCAACGGAGATGTATGGTACACAAAATCCAAAATATTTCCTATCTGACCCTTTACAGAAAAGATCTGCTGACCCTTGCTCTAGGATGCCATCTGTTTTCTGATAGCACTGAGGAGAATAATTCATGCACATTGTGATAGATTGTTAATCTCATGTCCTCCTTAGGTCAAAGATCTCTCAAGTGCTCACCCTTGCAATAGCCAGCTTGGGGAGCACTGTCTGAGGATGCAGAAATATTTCTTGCCAGGTCTTTCCAATCCACACTGCTCCCTGACTATGGTTCTTAAAACCTATTTTTTAGAAAATTTTTATTGGAGTATAGTTGATTTACAGTGTTGTTAGTTTCAGGTGTACAGCAAAGTGAATCAGTTATACATGTACATATACCCACTTTTTTTTTTTTTTGGCATCACGTGGGCCTCTCACTGTTGTGGCCTCTCCCGTTGTGGAGCACACTCTTCGGACGCGCAGGCTCAGCGGCCTTGGCTCACGGGCCCATCCGCCTCGAGGCATGTGGAATCTTCCCGGACTGTGGCACAAACCCGTGTCCCCTGCCTCGGCAGGTGGACTCTCAACCACTGCGTCACCAGGGAAGCCCCACTTTTATTTTTTTTAGAGTCGTTTCCAAATAGCCCATTACAGAGTATTGAGTGGAGTTTCCTGTGCTAATAAGAAGAGCAGGTTCTTATTAGTTATCCATTTTATGTAGAGTAGTGTGTATATTTCAGTCCCAATCTTCCAGTTTAGCCTCCCCTCCACAATCCCCTGGTAACCCTAAGTTTGTTTTCTACATCCATGCCTCTACTTCTAAAACCTGCCTATTTTAACCAACTACCACTCATTGCTTACTGTCTCTGTCTTCATGTACTTGATAATAAATCTACTTCTTATTCTATCCTGGATGACATGTTCCAAGGACTGAGATAATACCTTATTCTACATAACTTGTCCTTGATATTGTCTATCTTGGGGTCTTCATCTATGTCCCAAATAAGACAGTCACACTCTGTCTTCTAGTACTATTAATACTACCACATTTTAGGGCATGAATTTGACCCAATGCACTGAACTATCCTTTTAGAAGCTGTATGCAACCTGTCACTGGGTTTTAGCACAGGGGTAGAACTCAGATTAGTGTTCATATTTAAACAAATCTACTTGACCAGAAACTTTTTGTCTCACCATTTATTTTATTACACAAATAACTTCTGTCTTTGCATCTATGATGTAAATATTTTTAATTTCCTAAATTATCTGAAAAATTATTTAGAGCTTCTGTTTCAATAGGCATTGGAATTGCTGTGTTATGACTATTTCATTATTTTATTTCCAAATGTTAAGGTAGGCTTCAAGCTTTGGCCAAGAGAAGACAGGAAAGGGTTTAAAAAGAAATGAAGAGTGGGAAAGATTTCTGATGCAAGGGAGACTTAATAAAGGTTTGATTTTGAATCAATAATTTATAATAAAAGTTTGATTTTGAATCAATGATTTATGTCATTGCAAAATAGCTCCCTGTAAAATTCCACGCTTTGGTAATCATTAAGTACAGAAATTAACAATCAAAATATGCAGTGCTCCTCTTCATTTTCTAAAAACAAACCTGTGTCTAGATGAGAGGAGAATTCATTTCATCACTCAGGCTCTGGACTTACGACTCCAAGTCCTGTCTTCTTTCAACCATACCTGCTAAGTTTCTGTCTAACTACTTGAGCATGAGGTGATGGCTTCAGCATTCATCCCCTTCCTCAGTATACAGCTTGGTGACTATGAGTAAGCAATCTAAAACTTGAGAACTTGGGTTCAAATCTTGACTCTAAAATTTACTTGTTGAGTTCTCTTGAACATGTTATCTGTTTTTGCCTCAGTTTTCTCATCTATAAAATAGAGATAACATTACTTTTCTCAGCGAGTTGCTATGAGGGTTAAAAGAGAAAATTCATACAATGCAAGAATTTATCAGTTCTTGGAACACAATAAATACCAAAAAGAAATGTTAGCCACTATCAAGGGCCCCTCATTTTATGGATAATATAGATTAGTTTATATAGGTCTAATATTTACATATACATAAACATTTTGTACCTATGCGTGTGTGTACGTTCTTCTTAGAAATTGAGCAGTCAACATTCACATCTAAAAGTATGTGCTCTGTGAAATGTAGATCTCCTGTGTACACAGTGCTCTAATTGTCTATTGCTACATAATAAAGAAGTCCAAACTTAGTGGTGAAACAAACAAAAATTTTAACATGTGCTCAGATTCTGTGGGTCAGCAGTTCAAAGAGTACACAGAGGAGATGGCTTGTCTCTACTCCATGACTGATATCTGAAACGTCAGCTCATGAGGATTCAAATGGCTGGGGCTGGAATCATCTAGAAAATTTTATTTCCCATGTCTGGCTCTTGAGATGGGATGACTTGAAGACTGGGCCCAACAAGGACTGTTGCCTGGAGTGCCTATAGATGGCTGCCCATGTGGCTTGGACTTCTCATAACGTGGTAGTTAGGATTCACGATAGAGTATCCCAAGAATGAGTGTCCAGAGTCAAAGCATTCCACGAGAATCATGCAAAAGCTGCATGACCTTTTATGATCTAGTTCTAGATGTTACAAAGCATCACTTTCATTATATACTATTGCAGGCATTGGGGACATTTTTCCATAAAGTGCCAGACACTCAGTATTTTAGGCTTTACAAGCCATACCGTCTCTTTTGCAACTACTTAGCTCTGCTGCTGTGATGTGAAAACAGACAGAAACAATACATAAACTAAGGAACATGGCTGTGTTCCAATAAAGCTTCATTTATAAAAGCTGGTAGATGGCTAGATTTGGCCCCCCAGCCATAATTTACTGACCCCTGCTCTATTGTTTGAAGCCATGGAAAGCCTGCCTAAATTCAAGGGAAAATGGCCACATCTGGATGCGAAGAATGGCAACGAATCTGAGACCCTGTATTAAAACCACTACATAAGAGGATCTGTCTGCATACCTTGTTTCTCCCATGTATGGTGGATATGAGGTATTGGGACATGTTACATCTCTGTAAGCCTGGGTCAAGGTCAAACTTGGAATCTGAACTCAATGACCTTGATTTCTGGAATAATTGGTAACTCTAATTATGATTTCGTTACACTCCTTACCCCAATAAATTATACCACAAAAGATAGATTTCAAGTAAACAGTTGCTTTATGGCAGATTTTTATTAAGTCTCCATTGACTGAATTATTCCATTTTGGTTGGAAAGTGTGAGTTTTGTTTCTTTCCTAAAGAGATCTGCAACTTTTCAGATGTGGCATTTCACTCTACTGAGAGGGTGATGTAGGCTTTTATAAAAGGAAAAAGCAGGGCAGGCTGAGTTCACTCAGATCCTACTAATGCTTACAGGAGTAACGGAAACTGGAATACAGGCTTCCAGGTTTTCCTGTCCTGTGCTCTTTCCGGTAGGTGCCATGGTCTGCTGGGCCTGGCAGTAATAGGTTTTGACCTTTACCTCTCTACGCTATTGTGAAGTGGTTTTGGGTTTTGTTAGCTCTCTTATGAGTTTGTACGAAATTGTGTCCATAAAGTCGGCTGAATTCCTCAGGGAAGGATGATAGCTGTTAGTGTATTATTACTGCAGATGTTGTGTTGGTTACCCTTTTTTTCTTTTCTTTTGTCCAGTTGTATCCTGAGCTTAAAAGTTATATTATCCGAAATGAAAGATGTGCATCTGGTGGAAAACACTAATTTAAGGGATGAAAATTCCTGATGATTGCTTCAGTCAACCCTTAATACACACTGAGCTTCATCAGTAAATAGACAACTCTCAGACCTTTCCCTTGGAAGAGGTCGCATAATCAGGCTTTGCGTTGATTTTGCATTCTGTTCGTTAGAGATAGAAGAAATTAGAGTAATTGGCTGGTACAGGGAAAGCACAAAGAACTTTCTTCTATTTTTGTGATGCATCCCGTAATAAGGGTTGAAAATGAGACTGGAGGTAAGAACGTGAAACTCAGAAGAGTAAAGCAGAGAGGATATTGTTTCTTTGAAAATATTCTTTCAGTGTTGGCCCAGAAGATATATGAAGCTGAGGAAATTTTTTTTTAATGATTTTAAAACGATGTGAGTGTGGAATTGGTAAGAATCAGGAAGAAAGCATCCTTTCCCACCAAGGACTTGGGAGCAAATGAAACCATAAATACTCCCCGCTCTTGGAAACCCTTTTGGAGCAGTAATCAGAGGAGGGTAAAGGCAAAGCCTCAGGGCAGAGGTGTTCAGAGCAAAGGGATAGGAGGAGAAGAAAAGGAGAGTGGATATTTTTAGAGCTGTCATTTTGAAATTTATCTGCTTCTGATTCAGTGCTGCTTTGCTACTGTGTTGGTCCAGTGGAAATCCTCAAAGCAGGAGCAGCCCTATTTTAAAATAATAAGGTTAGAGCAAGTGACTTGAATCCGGGTCTCTTTAGCTCAAGAGCACAGAGGGGAGTGTGAGGAAAGAGTGAGGCCGCAAGGAATTGTTCACTGGGTACATTTTCCCCAAACCTCACTAACTGGGAGAAACTGACCACTGGATTCTGTGCCTTGAAGGAAAGCAAAAATGTTGAAAGCAAAGAGTGTGGAGCTGGTTTAGAAAGCAAGCTCTATCATCTGGTCACCTGCTGATGATAATAGCATTGGCTGAGACCTGACCATTTACAATGAAGGCACTTCTGTAGGTCATAAGTTCCAGGAGGGCCAGAACTGAGTATGTCCGTTTCAGCATTTAGCACGGTTTAGCATCTTCAAGCCCGGTACATTATTGGCATATAGTAGACTTAAAAATGAATATTTGTGGATTGTCTGAATGAGTGGATGGATGTGTGTGATTCATATCCTCTTTGCAGGTCCTATGCCCTACAGTGGATTTTCAGTGTCAGATTGTGAAAGTATTTATGACGGGGATTGGCATTGTTCCCTATCTAACGGATAAAGATTACACATCAAAGGACTTTACACTGACATCCCAAAAGCCTCATAGGAACTACTTAACAAAAAAATAAAATTGGATTCTGTATAATTTCTAATTTATAAGCCGGCCAGAACACTGGTATTTCAGCCAGTCCTCTGGTAGTTCCAGTGATGTCCCCATGATCATCCAGGCATAATCAGAATGGCTTTAGGATTTGGGAGCCAAAATGTTCCTCAGTATTTACTGCTTTGTTAGTTCATTTAAGAAAATGGACTGTTGAAAAAATAGCTTCAGACACAATATGGCACATTTTATGGTTTAGCATGAAATCTGAGAAATATAGAGGTTACCTGAAGCCTGCAATGGTAAAGTTCCCTCTGCTATTGAAGTTATTGTCTTTAAACAAAGATTCTACATCAGTAATGATATATATAGATAGATAGATAGATAGATAGATACATATCCGGTATTTTATCTTGATGTAACTTAAGTATTTCTATATATTATTCCCACATTTGGGAACAGAAATGTTGAAGTTATATCAAGATAAGAAGTTATTTATTAACAGCAATGCTTTTTCAAGAATCTATCAGGCAGCATTTGGAGGAAGAATAACTTTACACTGTTACAGTCTCCACAAATATTGCACACAATGATTTAAATGTTAAAGCTCTCATATAAGAAGAGTGGTATTCATATTTCTATTTACAGCTTGCAAAGAATCTAAAAGTTGCTTTTTCTGAAAAAATGTGTGGGCCATCAAAATTCTATTTTCCCAGAAGTACTCAGGGATGATCATAGTGAAAATAAAAGCACATGGAAAGAATATTAATAAACAGTGGTTAGCAAGATTTCAATGAGAGGTAGAAAAAGGTTAAGTTAATAAAAGAACCTAGGGGGCTTCCCTGGTGGCGCAGTGGTTGAGAGTCCGCCTGCCGGTGCAGGGGACGCGGGTTCGTGTCCGGGTACAAGAAGATCCCACATGCGGCGGAGCGGCTGCGCCCGTGAGCCATGGCCGCTGAGCCTGGGCGTCCGGAGCCTGTGCTCCGCAACGGGAGAGGCCACAGCAGTGAGAGGCCCGCATACCGCAAAAAACAAACAAACAAAAACTAGGTCAATGGGGAGATATTAGTAGACACTGTGAAGTTATTGAAGAAAATACCAACACTCTAGAAATCAGTTTATGGGAACTCTCATTTATGATGTTAACTTTTTTTTAACATATAAAGTAGACACATTTCTCTTTTCCATTGAAACAAACAATAAACCTAACAAAGGATCTGGGAAGGGAATAAAGAAGAGAAAATTCAAGAGTTGACTATTAGAGGGCTTCCCTGGTGGCGCAGTGGTTGAGAGTCCACCTGCCGATGCAGGGGACACGGGTTCGTGCCCCGGTCCTGGAAGATCCCACATGCCGCGGAGCGGCTGGGCCCGTGAGCCATGGCCGCTGAGCCTGTGCGACCGGAGCCTGTGCTCCGCAACGGGAGAGGCCACAGCAGTGAGAGGCCCGTGTACCGCAAAAAAAATAGTTGACGATTAGAGAGATGATGAATATGGCAAGGATGCAGCTCTAGTTCTTCTACATGAATTATTAGTAATTATTATCAAATGCTACATATATTGTATATACCTGTCACACAGAAAAAGCTGTTATGATAATATAGAATATAGTGTTACTTTTTATATTAAGTTATTCTTCATGGATATTTTTATATTTTCCATCAAGTCCTGTGTTTTAAAAATTCCTGTCAAATATGAGGATTTCCAACTGACAATTCTAGTCAAGATTCCGGTTTTCATAATGAGCAAGACTGAGTAAGAAGCATATACAAAATATTTTCCTTCTTTACAGTTACTATTCAAATGCAACTATACGAAGGTGTATAAGCCGCTCTACTGGAAGAATCATTGTAATTATTGATTCCTAAAAATTATTAATAAAATTTTTTACATTTTTACATTTCTTTTTTATACCAAATCTTTGAAATAAAGAGAAAACAAAGTCTAACCACAGTAAACTGAGATTCACTTACTTATGGGATAATATCAAGAGGTAAATCATGCAGGTATTTGAAAAAACAAGTCAAACTTTTAAAATAATAAACTTTATTTTTTTAGAGAAGTTTTATATTCATGGCAAAATTGAGTGAAAAGAATGAGAGTTCCCATATACTCCCAGTTTCCACAACCTCCTCCACTATTAATATCCCAAACTAGATGGTACATTTGTTACAATCCATGAACCTACACTGATACATCATCATCCCCCAAAGTTCATAGTTTCCATTCATGCTTGCTGTTGTACATTCTATGGATTTTGACACATGTATAATGATATGTGTCCTCCATTGTAGTGTCTTACAGAGCAGTTTTACGGTCCTCAAATCCTCTGTGCTCTGCCTGCTCCTCCATTTCTTTCTCCTCCTTGGCAACCACTAATCTTTTTACTATCTCCACAGTTCTGCTTTTTCCAGAATGTCATTTAGTTGGAATCATACAGTTGGTAGCCTTTTAGATTGCTTTCTTTCTCTTAGTAAGATGCACTTAAAGTTCGTCCATGTGTCTTCATGGCTTGATAGTTCATTTCTTATTAGCATTGAATAATATTCCACAGTCTGGATGTACCACAGTTTATTTACTCACTCACCTACCAAAGGGCACCTTGATTGTTTCCAAGTTTTGCTAATTATCAAAAAAGCTGTTGTAAACAGTGTGCAGGTTTTTGTGTGGACATATGTTCTCAATTCATTTGGGTAAACACCAAAGACATGATCGCTGGATCATTTGGAAATAGCATGTTTAGTTTTGTAAGAAAATGTCAAACTGTCTTCCAAAGTGACTGTACCTTTCGGTATTGCCACTAGCAAGGAATAAGAATTCCCTTATATGTGGAATCTAAAAAATACAACACATTAGAGAATATAACAAAAAGAAGCAGACTCACAGATATAGAGAATAAACTAGTGATTGTCAGTGGGGAGAGGGAAAAGTGGAGGCAGTATAATAGGGGATTAAGAGATACAAAGTATTATGTATAAAATAAGCTACAGTGATATATTGTACTGCACAGGGAATAGAGACAATATTTTATAACTATAAATGGAGTATAACCTTTAAAAATTGTGAATCACTATATTGTACATCAATTATACTTCAGTAAAAAAAAAGAGTTCCTGTTGCTTCACATTCTCATCAGCATCTGGTGTTGTAAGTGTTCTAGATTCTGGTCATTCTGATAGATGTGTAGTGGTATCTCATTGTTATTTTAAGTTGCAGTTCCTTAATGACATATAATGTTGAATATCTTTTCATATGCTAACTTGTCACCTGTAGATCTTCTATGGTGAGAAAAAAGGTCAAATTTGATGAAAACTATTTAACAATAGATAAATGCCAATGAATCTCATGAAACCACTACTATCATAATTAAATTGTTGAAAACAGCCATAAAGAGTATATCTTAGGAGCAACCAGAGAAAAAATGACACGTTATGTATGTGAAAATACAGGTATGAGTCATGCAGACTTGTCAGAAGATTTGTAAGCCAAAATAATATAAAATGGCATTTTTAAAGTACCAGAAAGAAACTCCCAACCTTGGATGCCACAATCCGATCCTGTCCATTAAGGATAAGAGACTTCTGCCCTTCTTTAGCAACTAGAAAACTGCAAAATACATTAATCATATGTTTGTAGAAATTTACAACAGGCATCTAAGGACTGTGATCCCTAAGAGAAGGGAAGCAGAATTTGCACACATCTTTGCAACGTATCAAGCCCGACAGCAAAGACATCATTCTAGGTGCTGTGTAATCCTGTGTTGCCACCTCCCTTGTTCTGGTCGATATGCTCTTATTCATAAAGTTTATCACTGTATTTTATACTATTTTCTTTTTCTTTTTCTAAAATCATTGTTATCCTCCAGTGGTTTAGATCCCACATCTCATACGTAACTTTGCCTTTTTGCTTCTCTCTTAGTTGCTCACTCTCAGATTTAACAGACAATTTACACTTTTACTTTGTGGTATACCTTTTATAGCCACTGTAGTTTGTATTTCATTGAACTTTATTCTTCATTTCACTAATATTTTTATATTGATTATGTATTGAAATAATACTATTTTGTATATATGAGGTAATATAAATTATATGGTAAAATTATTTTTATGTCTTTATTCTTACAGTTTCAATGTGGCTACTATGAGATAAAAAAATTATATGTGCTTCATATTATATTTCTGTTGGATAGTACTGCTTTTGAGGAATAACAGAACAATTGGATATCTATACAGACAAAAGTAACCATGACCTTTATATGAAATAATCATAAAAATAACTCTAATTAACTCATAGATCTAAGCATAATACCCCAATTGTAACACGTCTAGAAGAAAACAAAGGGAAACACATGGTCTAAAGACAAGAAAACAATTTTTAGATAATACAAAAATTATGAAATATAAAATAAAATATTGACAATTTAGTATGTATCAAAATTTTAAAAAATTTCTATTGTATAAAAATCAAAATTAAGAAAATCAACAGGAAAGATCAAACTTGGAAAATGTTTGCAATATCGATATCTGGCAAAGAACTTATATACAGATTAAAGAACTTTTACACTTCAAAAATAAAAAGACAATCCAATGGGAGAAAATGGAAAAAATATATTTATGGATATGTTATATATATAAATGTAAAGTATATGTATCTATGAATATATGCCTATTGGCTATTTGCATATCTTCATTTTATTTTTAAGTGCCTAATTATATTTTTTATATAAATACACACTGTTACATATAAAATAGATAACTAATAAGAACCTACTGTATAGCACAGGGAACTCTATTCAGTACACTGTAATGACCTATATGGGAATAGAATGTAAAAAGAGTGGATGTATGTATATGTATAACAGACTCACTTTGCTGTACAGCAGAAATTAACACATTGTAAATCAACTATACTCCAATAAAAAATTAATTAAAATATTGACATATATTGTATATAACATATATATTAAGTATATATAATTTGTATAGATTTAGAGATTGCTCCATCAAAGACGTACAGATTACAATTATAATGAGATACCACTACATAACACTATAATGTCTAAAATTTAGAAAACTGTAAATATCAACTTTTGGTGTGGACCTAGTGAAACATGAATACATTGTTAATGGGCTTGTAGCAAGAAAGCTTTAAAGTTAAATATATATTTACATATGACCAAGCAATTACCTAATAGTTCATACTTATCCAAGAGATATGAAGTCTCATGTCACACAAATTTGTTCAAAAACTGTGTAACACCATTATTCATAATAGGTAAAACTGGATATGACCAAAATATCCAACAAGATTTTTTTTAACGTCTTTTTTGGAGTATAGTTGCTTTACAGTGGTGTGTTAGTTTCTGCTTTTTTTTTTTTTTTTTTTTTTTTTTGCGGTATGCGGGCCTCTCACTGTTGTCGCCTCCCCCGTTGCGGAGCACAGGCTCCGGACGCGCAGGCCCAGCGGCCATGGCTCACGGGCCCAGCCGCTCCGCGGCATATGGGATCCTCCCAGACCGGGGCACGAACCCGTATCCCCTGCATCGGCAGGCGGACTCTCAACCACTGCGTCACCAGGGAGGCCCTAGTTTCTGCTTTATAACAAAGTGAATCAGTTATACATATACATATGTTCCTGTATCTCTTCCTTCTTGCATCTCCCTCCCTCCCACCCTCCCTATCCCACCCCTCTAGGTGGTCACAAAGCACGGAGCTGATTTCCCTGTGCTATGCGGCTGCTTCCCACTAGCTATCTATTTTACGTTTGCTAGTGTATATATGTCCATGCCACTCTCTCACTTTGTCACAGCTTACCCTTCCCCCTCCCCATATCCTCTAGTCCATTCTCTAGTAGGTCTGTGTCTTTATTCCCATCTTACCCCTAGGTTCCTCATGACCTTTTTTTTTCTTAGATTCCATATATATGTATTAGCATACGGTATTTGTCTTTCTCTTTCAGACTTACTTCATTCTGTATGACAGACTCTTAGTCGATCCACCTCACTACAAATATCTCAGTTTCGTTTCTTTTTATGGCTGAGTAATATTCCATTGTATATATGTGCCACATCTTTATCCATTCATCCGATGATGGACACTTAGGTTGCTTCCATGTCCTGGCTATTGTAAATAGAGCTGCAATGAACATTTTGGTACATGACTCTTTTTGAATTATGGTTTTCTCAGGCTATAGGCCCAGTAGTGGGATTGCTGGGTCACATGGTAGTTCTAATTTTAGTTTTTCAGGGAACCTCCATACTGTTCTCCACAGTGGCTGTATCAATTTACATTCCCACCAACAGTGCAATAGGGTTCCCTTTTCTCCACACCCTCTCCAGCATTTATTGTATGGTACTGGCACAGAAACAGAAATATAGATCAATGGAACAGGAGACAAAGCCCAGAGATAAACCCATGCACATATGGTCAACTTATCTTTGATAAAGGAGGGAAGAATATACAGTGGAGAAAAGACAGCTTCTTCAATAAGTGGTGCAGGGAAAACTGGACAGGTACATGTAAAAGTATGAAATTAGAACACTCCCTAACACCATACACAAAAATAAACTCCCCTAACACCATACACAAAAATAAACTCAAAATGGATTAAAGTCCTAAATGTAAAGCCAGACACTATCAAACTCCTAGAGGAAAACATAGGCAGAACACTCTATGACATAAATCACAGCAAGATCCTTTTTGACCCACTTCCTAGAGAAATGGAAATAAAACCAAAAATAAACAAATGGGACCTAATGAAACTTCAAAGGAAACCATAAACAAGACCAAAAGACAACCCTCAGAATGGGAGAAAATCTTTGCAAATGAAGCAACTGACAAAGGATTCATCTCCCAAATTTAGAAGCAGCTCATGCAGCTCAATATCAAAGAAACAAACAACCCAATCCAAAAATGGGCAGAAGACCTAAATAGACATTTCTCCAAAGAAGATATACAGACTGCCAACAAACACATGAAAGGATGCTCAACATCACCAATCATTAGAGAAATGCAAATCAAAACTACACTGAGGTATCACCTCACACCCGTCAGAATGGCCATCATCAGAAAATCTCCAAAAAGATTTATACGGGTGAACCAGTTGTGGTGTATCCATACAATGTCATATCATACAGCAGAAGGATAGAATTATGAGGAATGCAACAAGGATGAATGTCAGAAACATTATGGTGAGAAAAAAGCGAGACACACAAGAGTATGTACTTTATGTTTCTGTTTATATGACTTTCTAGAAAAGGAAAAATGAACCTCTGGCGACAGAAAACATATCAGCAGTTGCCTGTATCATATATGGAGTAGAGAGTGACTGCAAAGAGGAAAGGGAAAACTGCAAAGGGGGTAATAGGAAAATTGTCTACCTTGATGGAAACAGAAGTTACAAAATATTTACATTTGTCAAAATTCATTAAAGTGTACATTCAAGTTAGTATATTTTTAGATTATACCACAATATATTTCTTTTAATAAAAAAAATTATGAAGAGTAGGTAAGGGGGCAAAGGACCTGAAAGCCAGCTTTAGCTATGTTAGAGCTGTAAAATCAAAAAAAGATCAAGTTGCCCCTAATTTAAAAACCAAGAAAATGCATACAAGTTGAGGAATAGAGATTTTAACTTATTTTAAGAGTGAGTTTTATAACAATTAGAGCTTCCTAAAAATGAAATAAACTTATTTTGAGTTGGCAATTTCTTTCTCAGTGAGGACATTCAAGTACAAGATGACAATCATTTTTCAGGTGTGTTGTAGAAGTGCCTTAGAGATTGAAATTTGCATTAACCAATATTTAAGATGATTCAATAACATCAGAAAATATGCTATATTTATATATGCTCTTTTATGGTAGAGTTCTGTCTATAATGTTTTCTAAAATATCCTTTGAATTAATATTTCAATAGTAGTCTCCAGTGCTGCAAATGTAGGCCAGAAAGTTAGATCTGTGCACAGTCTATTTTTTAAGAAGCTTGTAATCTGGAAGAGAAGATAGACAAAAATGTTGTAGCAAAATGCAGTAAGTTTCATAATACAGATATCCTCATGCTCTTATATGACATGGAAGCAGTGTCACATTCTTAATATGTCATCTTTTTCTGAAATACTTCAGTATTAATTCCTCACAATTATAATAATTAATTGAGGCATGAATTATTTACAGAGAGATTCTAGTTATTCCTAAAATATTTGGAAATTGTTTTAACATGAAGGTATTTCTTAGAATACCTCCAGTAAAGTTCCAAATCATGTCTTTCAAAGCCTAAATGTGTTTGTACAATCCTGGCAAACCTCAAGGAAAAATGTGAATGTTGCTGATTATCCACCATTTAAAGTTTTCTAGGCTTTGGCATTTTTCTGTAAGTAGAAATAATTGACTATGAACTATGCAAAGAGTTGTTTTACCTGAATTTCTTTGAGATCCATCAGATGTGGCCATTAAAATGAGCCAATCTCCTCCATTACAACTACTCACTGTGCAGGCTTCTAGTCAAGCATTGGTGGAGATAGCGCAGCTCAATTTAAATTAAAATTCAAGGTAATGTAACTAAACAAGTGAGTCCTATCCTTTTCCCCTTACTTTCCCTTAGAGAGTTTTTGAAGTTAGGGATTTGTAAAATGAAAATATTAAACCAAATTTAATAGCAAAATGTCATTTTTGTCATTAGTGAAACCAAGCCCAGTTTCCACTTACCCCAAAGTATAAATTGCCTATCTGAGAAGCAGTTCAAATTTAAGTCATGTCAGATTGGTGGTCTTTCTGAGTTTCAGTTTGGAACTCTTATTTGAAGTCATTGTTTCACTCAAGAGCATCTCAATATCAATAGCAGGTTTTCTACTTCAGCAAAAGCCTTGATGTACAGCAGTGCCATTGGGTCCAGAGGATAACCTCTTTGTACGTGTTTTCTCCCAGTCTCACAGCAATGTTAAAGTCACTGATATCACAGAGCACATTTCTAATCCTAACTGTATGCCCTAATTTTGGCAGAAATCCACTCCTCCACTTTTATGCAATGTATTAACAGCCAGCAATTTAATTGTATTTGTTGAGACAGTAATATCAACGTGAAGCATTCCTTTTTTGAGGCTCAAATTCTTAATATTTGCTTTCCCCTTTGCAAGAAATACTTACTCCTTTACTCCCTTGTCCCCTTAGGCTACCTACCTCATATATCAATTAAGAAGACGTTTCACAAGGGATGCCTTTCCTCATCCTTCCAGGTGAGAAAGGCTGCCTGTTCCATGGCTCATAGTATCTTGTCTATATTTACTACAATTAGTAATTCTTCTTTAGACTGCAGGCTCTAAGATGTATGGACAATGCTTGCTTTCCCCCACCTTGTATTACCAGCACCTAATGCAGTGCCTGGGACATAGTAGAAATTCTATAAATATGTAATGATTGATGAATGAATGAATGAATGAATGTGTTAATAACAAGATAAATGCATAAATCGTACTTGTAAAGCACAATACAAAGTAATTTCATTAATATCCACCCACTTACTTGTACCTTTATACCCTTCTCTTCATTTATATATCTTAGAATTACTTTTAATTTTATCAGCAGGGATACAGGATTTAATGACTAAATTTTGATGAAATGTATTAGAAATATTCGTGAGTGAGTAAGCACTATGCCATGGTGAGAGAGAGAAAAAACTAAAAGCTATTGTTATATTCTTGACTCAAGTCATACTCAATATTATTTGTTACATATTATATTACTCACGCAAATGCATTCTCACTGGCATGGTATCACCTGCATTATTATAATTTCCATTTCCTTCCCAATCCCTTTAAAGCCCATATCTGACCCTTAGACTTATTAAATTGCATTGTTTTAAACCACTTCTCCAATTTGTCAAGGTCATATTATGGCCATGTTGAATTTTGATCTTGACAAAGTATTAATCAGTCTTATCAACTAAAGAGAACTGTAAATTACTAAATCCACATGCTTTTCTATCATCCTAATCTTGATGAAAATATTAAATAGCCTCTGGCCCAGGATTGACCTCTACATATAAAACTTCTGTCCACTTTGTTGAGGAGGAACTATAAATGAGTTTGATTGTTCTACCTACTTTGTTTCCAATAAATAGGTCTCTGGTGTGATCTATTTTTATAAATTTGTGAATGAATTCAATTTGTAATATTTTTATAATATTAATATTTAATGTCTGATTTCAAGTCATGGATGAAAAAATGCTAACATCAATGAAAACTACTACTTGCTCAAATAGATTAATAATAGTAAGAACAATTAAAGTAGATTTTAAATCTACTGTCATGTTTATTTACTTTCCTGAATTGTTCCCACTGTGCCACTTCCTTACTTTCTGAATGTGACAGGTTCGTGCATGACGTCCTCCTCTAGATGCTGTGCCAGTAAGAAATCTCTCTGATTATAATAGGTGATCATCTATGATGGATAATAAGAGAAATATGCTTGTGCATTTTCAATCACAAATCCATGTCTTGCACAATGAAATGATTTTACTTGTTGCTTGATCACGGGGACTTCTTCCTCTGAATAAATAAGACTTGACTTTGCCTCTTTATGCAGTCATCTGTTCACAGTTCTGCCTCTCTCCGGTAGACTGTGTCTCCTTAAAGACAAATGAATATTCATTCATCTTTGATCCCCATTGCTTAGCATGCATAGTAATTGTTCAACAAATATTTGTTTAATAAGCTAAACACCAATATGCCATGAAGTAGGAAAATCTGGAGATGTGAGTGGTCAAGATGGGGGGTGTGACTAAAGGACCCCTCTGAATTCTAAGAACAACATACTTAGGATGGAATGCATGAGTAATCAAACGGGCTGACTACTTGACAACTAGTATGTATTCAATTTTCAAATTGTATATTATAAGCATCCCTGAGTGTAATTTGAAATGGATAGACAGGAATTTTTATTTTATTTTTTCTAATGAGGAAGCAGTGTAGTTTTCTATTCTCATGGCCTCTGTTGCTTCCTATGAATATTTCTCCAATATCTTGACATAATCGTTTTCAGGAAGCCAAGAGAGTCCAAAAGAAAATGACAAACAACAGAAATTGCTTTCATTTTCTAGTGTTTGGAAAAACATAAAAATAGGTTTAAGTTTTTCAAACATACTTAGATTTCATGAGATTTTACTTGGTTTATAATCAATATGATAAGATGCATATATATGTATATAGAATCATCATTCATTTTAAATTGGAAATAATGTGTATTCCCATGGCTGATTTGCAAACTGTCAATAATAAGAACCAAGCTTATGTCCTCCTAAGTCTTTTGTAGCCCCATTTTAACACATTTTCTGGAAGTTATTTCACTTCAACCACTCTACTTTCTAAAAAAACAATAGATGACTTTTTAAAATTTTTCATTTCAAAATGAAAATATTAAAATATGCTAAAAATTGGTGCAATAATGGAAGCTACAACTTACCATGTAAGTTTGTTTGTAATTGAGCAAAATATGTTCCAATAATTTTTGCATTGCATTTGCCTTTCTCTATATAATTACTAACCCTTTTTCTTTCACTATGGAATGTGAATTTTGATTTCTCATCTTCAAATTTGCCTTTAAATACATTTCTACCCTTATTTTTCTTCCGTCTGGAAGCTAAGTTTTCAAGAGAAAATTTGTTTCCACAAATATTGAATGTCTTCATATTAGGAATAATTCTAATGCAACTACTTTGTATTTGGAAATGTGCCACTGTGTTTAGGAAGGCTAAACACATACTTTTGGGTAAGTTCAAAAAAGATTACTCCAATGATTCAACCAAATATATTTCAAGCATATTGATAAGAATTTTCAAACTAATTGTGTGTGATAGCCATCAATTAAAGACGTAAAATGAATGCCTGCTATTTTAAAACATAATTAAGCCAAGGAAAGGCTGTGAATAACTAGCATGTTCTGTAAAGATAATTGGCTCATTAACTAAATTCTAACAGCCCATTCACATTTCTAGATTTTAATTGAAGAATGGATGGAAATAGTAAGGTGAGCTCATTGCCCAATACATATAAGCAGGTGACAATTTTAATTTCTGCGGAGATGCCCATATTGTATGAAATCTTATTAATATTGTGATGGAATACAGTGAATCATGCTGTGAAAGAAGCACATATTTGACTGTTGTACATGTGTTCACACACACACACACACAAACACACAGATACACACACATTTCTTTTTTCTCCTCTATTCTCATTTCAGTCCCATTTTTCCTTTTCTTAGATAACTGGTATCATGAATTGAATATAAATACTTTGAATCCATGCTTGAATTTTTTACTATATGCAAATGAATCCATGAAAAATACATGATTGCTTTGAGTTTTAACAATTTGTATACATGTCATCATGCCAAATATGTAATCTTTAAAGTCATTTATCATGTATATAATTAATTATTTTGAGTGAAGTATGGCACTGCATCTTAAAAATAGTTTATATATGTCTTTTCTAAGCAGCATAAACTGGAATTTTTAAATTTATTTTTATTGTCTCTGTGATCAAATGTATTGTGATTATTGATCTATTTCTCCTTTATTTTTCCATGTTTTATCCCTCCTGGTACTAACTTCGTTTAAACACATTTTTCATTCTCTTTTTATGGTCTACCTTTTTATGAATCATATATGAAGTATTCATTTTTAGTGTTTTCTGGAAAATTCGACATATATTTCTAACTTTAAAAAGTCGAAAACTAATTATCTCATCTTCCTCCTAAGCGGTTCATGGACCCCTCAAATTTTAAATCTGATCTCCAGTATTTCAGTATATTATCTAGTGTTTTAGTTTTACTTTGTACATACCAACATTGGCTATTATTTTTTACACTCAACCGTTATTCAGATTCATTCCAACATTACAAATTTCTTTGCTGGTCACTGTTCGGTGCACCCTCCTACTTCTTTTTATGCTTATTTTCTTTCTTACTGAAGAACATTCTTTGTACAATGGTCTCCAATCTTGCCTAAAACACACGAGAATTATGTGAGAAGTTTTTAAAGCTCCCATTATTGAAACACCACCTAGATCACTTTGGTTAAAAAAAAAAAATCTCCAAGTATTGGCTTCAGGCATCAGAATATTTTTTAATGCCTTCAGACAATTCCAATAGCTGCTGCTACTGCTTTAGTCATTTTTTGTTGTTGTTACAGTTTGTGGGTGGTAATTCCTCTTTGTCTATGAATGAAAATTTCTTTACTTCTTGTTCTTGAGTAGTTTTTTAAAATGAGGTATAGAATTTTAATTTGGATAGCTATACGTCCTCAGTACTTTGAAGATATTATTCTATTGTTTTCCAGCATCTACCTGTTTTCTGATAAGACAACAGCATCTACCTGTTTTCTGATAAGACAACGGATATTTAAAGCCAGCCCTCAAAAACAAGGCTTATTATTTCCAGGCCCTCCTTGAATTTCTTGGTTTCTACTCCTACTCACTACTCTAATGTTGAATTTGTTTTTTCCCCTTAAATCCTGAGACTGGGGATCCCCCCTTTTTTGTAAGCTTGTTCATTTATTGTTTGTTGATTTGCTTTTTATGTGTTGCTACATGTAAAAGCAACATATAAAAGAAAACACAAGTATAACAAACTGTGTGTTCAGATTGGAAGAAAGGATTCTCAGTATCAGTTCAGCCTATCCTATTGACTGAAAGCATTTACCTTGTTTCTTTTACAACTAACTTGAATATTATGAGTCTTACGTCTAATATACAGTACTCTTCACCCTTCTTGGAATGTCTATGCTCAATAAGGACATTAGTTGACTTGTCATTAATATTGCTTTTCTACATGTGAGTGCATTCAGAGTTCTATCCTGTCCCATATACATAGCATAATCTTATATTTTGTTTCTAACTGGCATCAGTTTTCTGGTTTTTTTTTTCGATTTACTTTTAAGCTTTACTTTTAGCAGGACTGTACTGAAATACTCTTACACCTTAATAGATCTAATTGTCTGGACTTAAAATAATAGATTTTTGTATCACAGGGGCATTTGTCTTTACAGATACTGATTTCTGTTCTCTGCACATGTTTTCTTGTTATATGCCCAGTGTAATATGAAGCGAGTTAATTTATTGTGTTACATATAGTAAAGAATCCAGCAGAATAATGTTATTTAGGGTTTTTTTAAATTATTTCTATGAATAACAACAACATCAACAATAAGAGTAATAGAAAAGATAATTTCTACCTGTAGCAAGTCTCAGTTTTTTCTTAAATGCAGTAGAAGGCCCTTCACACTCTATTTGTCCGCTTGGCTTCAGGTTTTCATTTTGTTGGCTAGAAGACAGATAAAGGGGATTATGCACAGAACTGAGCCTGGTTTCTGCTAATCTCGAACTTGAATTCTTTCAAGGGTTGCAAAATATGATTCAAGTATTTCACAGGCCTGTATAACCTTTGTCATCTCTCTGGTATATGTGCCATCATGGGTGGATTTGGAACTGACATTGTATATCTCTGATCTCAACTGTATAAATATTTGTTTAGACTGACTATCAACATAGAACACAGACATTCTCTTCTGATGTATGGATGATAGAATAGTTCTTATCTGGGCCCCTATGGATGGGGCAGGCACAAACTAACAGAGGGCAATGAGGCAAATTTTCAATGAACTCAGATTTTATATTTTTCTTTAGGTAAAAGAGTGGTTGCTTCTATACCAAAAAAATATTTCTTATAATTTGGGTTACATTAAAAATATCTCATATTTACAGCCATTTATCTGAATCTATAAGAGTGACTTGGTTTTCTCAAATACATTATATATGGAGTCCTTTAGACTGGAATTAAATTAATCATGGTTGTATTTTTTTTTCTATTGACTTCCCAGCTATTTTCCCCTAGGAAAACTCTCTTAAATAATCAAGAGAAATATTTTAGGCAACATTATGTAAATCATCACCCTTATTAGATGAATTAATATTCTTGAAGTTATAGCTCATTTCATGGAAATCAGATTAACCTGATGTTATGGGCATAGTCATTTATCAGTAAGTTATCTGTTAATATGCTCAGTATGTGACATAAAATATGTAACTTTAATAAGAGAGTGGATCACCTCAAATAATTTAGCAAATCTTGAAAATGATAAGGATTAAAATTGTGGATGTATAAAGGACACAGAAGCTTGGAGAACTTTAAAACCATCTATTTCTCTCCTGTTTCCCTCAGACAAGGAAATGAAGGCTGACACTTTAGCATGGTTTGGAAATCCTTCTAAAAATTATCTGACTTTCTCTTAGAATTAACAAGTAATTTAAAGTTTTAAGAACTGCAGAACTGATCACATGAATTACCATAATTTAGTCAAGAATTTTTTTGAATATCCACCTTTTGACAAACATTGTACATATAAGTACCAGGCTGTAGAGATGAATAAAATCATCCTTAGTCTCAAATAACTGAAAGAAAAATCCCCCAATATTAGTGATTACTCAGGAATTAAGGATGATGCTATGAGAACATTTTTATAATGTGAAATTTATTAAGTTAAATAAAATATTTTGCTTTTGAGATTAGAATGCCTTGTTTTTGTTCTAAGGATACTGATGATAGATAGTGCTTGTATTTTGCAGAAGTTTTATGGGAGCAAAATAAAAACTTGGTAATGTGATATAAATTTGGTGCCCCAAGGCGATTTTTATTGTTATTTCTATTGGTGTTGTTAATGAGGGAAATTTCTGTGAGCTATTAGAAAAGAAAATGTGGATATCAATATCTAATCAAAAAGAAGGACAAAATAATGGATAATTAGAGAATATATATAACCAATAAATTAAAAATATACTCACATGCTAAGGAAGCACAGTGGTGGAAGTTTTGCTCATCATAAAGCTTTAACAGTGAGTAGAAGTTATCTTGGTGTCTTGGGTGTGGGAAGATATGCTAACAACCAGTGATAGATCCGTTGTAAAAGTTGCAACTGTTTCTTTGGTATTAAATTTCACTTAAGACCTGTGCTTCTGGACAGGATGGAGTAATAGGAACTGGATTTACTCTCCTGGCTTAAACTGCTAAAAGTAAAAAAATATATATATTAAACAATAATTTTAGACATTGAAAAACAAACAGCACAAGACAACGGTTGTATAAAGCTATTAATTATAATGATAACCCAGTGGCATAATGTTTTGTGTAATACAGTTAAATGTTGGTGTTTGAACAAGTCCCTGGTCACCTGTAAAAAATAAAGGTGGATTCTCTTTTCATATTTATTAACAAAATGAATTTCATAGGGATGCAGTATTTAAACATGTTAAAATACTACAATTACTAGAAGAAAACATTTTTGTTTTATTTAATAAAAGTTAATTTTTTTATATTTTTATGTGTTGCATTTATTGCTTTAAGATTATACAAATATGTTTTGATATAATTTAATACATGCAGCATCAACTAGAGTATTCAATACACAGACTATTCAATGAGTATAGCCTTAGTAGTGGGACAAAATTAGCCCTAGACTAACTTGTTTCAGTTGCAGCCTAATAAGGCTTACAACGAAGCCTCAAAATGATCAAACTATTTCTTAACTACCTCTTTGAGCAAAGTTACAAATCTTAAAAAAAATAATACAACAACGCCCTGCAACCAGTAAAGTAAAATTCACAATATCTGACATGCAATCGAGAATTACCAGGGATGCAAAGACAAAGGAAAATATAACCCATAACAAGGATAAAAATTAATTAATGAAAACAGACTGAAAATGGTACAATCAGTAAACAAAGACATTCAAACAGTTATTATAACTAATTTTCATAGGTTCAAAAAGGTTAAAGGAAAGCATCAACATCTTAAATAGACATATAGAGGATATAAAAATAACCCAAATTGAGTTCCTAGAGATGAAAAATATAGTTTCTGAGATGAAAGATAAACTGGATGGGATTAAAAGAGTTGAGGCAATGCAGAAGCAAAGACTGACCTCCCTGCAAAAGCAAAATTTTGTTATTATAATATAATCTGTCCCACTGAGTAGTCCAAATATAAAGTCTGAAATGAAAAATGCCAGCTTGGTCACCTTTTTTCATTTCTAATTTGCTTTACCCTTTCTGGTTTGTGCTTCCAAAAATAATTAAAGTATAAAATTATGAAAATTGTATTCAATGGTATTAAAATTAAGCATCTATCCATCTTATGGATTGTCCTGCATAATGCAAATATCTAAAATCTAAATATTATGTGTATATATACATATATGTATATATACATATATGTATATATATCTCACTAGCAGAATGAAAAGAAGATATGAAAGTACAACACAAGTTGTGGAGGAATATAGTAAAGGAAACTAAAATTATAGTATTTTTGTTTTTAGATATAGTTGCTCTACGCAGTGGAAAAATGATATGCGGATTAGCATATTTTATTTTCTGAGAAGCATGAATCAATTTAAAAGGCGAAAGGGCAGATTAATTTCAAGAATGATTAATTTAAATACATTATCAGTCTTCAATTTTTTTGTTACTGACAACATCCCCTTTAGGATTTTCAAAACGCTGAAAGGAGGGATGCCAAGATTTTTAGTTGCTATTGAAGCAATTATTAGCAAATCCTTTCTTCTAATCTCATTACAGAAAATAAAGCCCTTTGTGCCCAGAGAACTCCCATTAGAACAGATAGCTAGTGGGAAGCAGCCACATAGCACAGGGAGATCAGCTGGGTGCTTTGTGACCACCTAGAGGGGTGGGATAGGGAGGGTGGGAGGGAGGGAGACGCAAGAGGGAAGTGATATGGGAACATGTGTATATGTATAACTGATTCACGTTGTTATAAAGCAGAAACTAACACACCATTGTAAAGCAATTATACTCCAATAAAGATGTTAAGAAAAAAAGAAAAAGGAACTGCATTTCGGAGCAGCTCAGAACATAGGGTGTACCACTCTGGAGCTATCCCACATTTCCTGTGTCTTCTTAAATATTGTGTATATATGCTATATATTTATATCTCCATCTAAATATACATCTATATCTCCTAAAATACTGTCTCACATATAATGAAGTCACAGTTTCCAGATAGTTGTTCTGGAAGTCATTAGACAAAATATAGTCTCATTTATTTAAAAAATGTGAAATGAGAGAAATGTACGAAAAACTTGATCCATCTTCTCACTGAATTTGTCGTATTAGTACCTTCAGAAGAAGAAATAATTAATTTATTGTAAATTATTTTATTCCTCATTTATTAGAGAGGAAATTTGTAAACTGAATCTGTTAGGGCTTAAAGGGTTTTTTTCCAGAAGATAGTATCTGTGGTTCTCACCTTACACTGAGCAGTATATCACTAGTGAACAATCTGACAAATATGTACATTATTAAGTTATTTTATTTTCACCTGGCTTTTTAATACTATCATCTGATATACATCATATTAACTGACACTGCAATTTCTTCCTTGATTTGTATTTTTTTTTCTACAAACACTTTGCATTCCAACTTCCACGTATCTGATTTACTCACCCATGTGATGGTCTTCATCTTCAGACATCTTGCTGTCTGGGCTGTTCAACCCTGTGACAGTAAAAGCACACTCACTAGGGACTAGGAGTTTGAGAAGGACTTAGAAAATTGTTTGACACTTGAAAAAAACGGCTCCAGAATATGAAGAAAAAATCTGCAAAATTGAGAGAAAAACTTGTGTAATTAATATTTTCAACTAATATCACTACAACAGAAATGTTACTCAGCTTTCATATAGTTACCTAGAAATTATATTGGATATGTGACTTGGGCACATTTTAATGCATCTGATAACATTTAGGGTAGAGCTTCTAAAAGGGCAATTGCCTAGGACTGAGGAAGGTTTAAAAATGGCACAGAATGAACTAGAAGTGACTTCAGTGGGAGGCTGAGGCAGAGATGCTGGACCCGGAGAGCGACAGAGCGGGCGTACACTGGAGAGAGCTTTCCTCTACAGGAGAGCCAAGAACTTGTTACTTATTGAGGGGGCAGCATGAAGGTAGGGGATCCTACAATGAGAATCCTAGGATTGCTCCTAGATTTCTAACTTGGATAAATGACAGGATGGTACTCTTTGTGAATACTGAAGGAACAGCAACAGCAGCAGAAGTCTAAGAATGGAACTTTAACGTATCACAATGCCACCTTTAAACTAAATTTGGCGTTCTTCTCCTTTTTGAATGAATGAAAATGCATTAATTAAAGACACACACATTCACACACCTGCTAATACCTGCTCTTCTGCAATCATGTGTTTTCTGTATAGTGTCTAAATATCTATTCCAGTCGAAGTAGTGCTTAAACACTTCAATATGCCTCTTTTCAGCCAAGAAGAAAAACTGTCTATGACTGTTCCAACATATTTTAAATATATGTATAATCATTGCCAACTTATCTGCTTTGCAGATACTAGTTTCCTATACAATATTTAATATCTCCCTTTAGTGAAAATGTCATTGCTCAGTATTATGATTGTTTTTCATTTTTATTCTATGTCCGAATGTTAGAATTATTGATTAATCTCTTTATTAATGGAATGATCTCAGCACAATGTTAAATACTCTTCTTCTCTACCATTATTATATGTTATTTTAAAGATTTTCCATACAGTGAAAATTCAGGCTTTTTGAAGTCAGTAGGATAGGCTCCAGTGAGTAAAAGAAATGCTGAAGAACAACAATATGTATTAAACAAATTTAAGTAGTTAAGAAAGCACTAATCTAGCCGTTGAGAAATATATACTAATATTTACATAGTATGTATATCTAAATCAATAGTTTCAAAATGAGATAATCTACTGAACAAAATATCTTAAAATGTGAATTAAAAGATGTTGTAAAATCTATATATGATTAAAATACAAAAATGTTTATAAGCTTGGAATATAAATAATAAGTGCATTTTTGTCTGGGAGACAAGTTGTTATCTGGGAAACCTCAAGACATTTTGTAGATTATCAAAATCACTTTACTATCACTCTTGAGCATTTCTCCTATCAACTCTATAATTAGTATTGGAAATTAGCATTATGACTCTATTTCACTATCAGGAACATTGAAGAAACTATTTCAAGTGCTAAACATTGGTTTTAACAAATAAAAAACAATTCATCTGAGGAAGATGTTACAATGAACTGAGGAATTAAAAGATCTCAAAGTAGAGAAATTTCACTGACTGCAGTATAAACAACTTGAGAGTAGACAGTTTGTTTTTCCTGTTTGCCCTCCAAATTTTGGAACAGTGTTATATGCACGGTGCAGGGTAATAAGCAAATATTTAACAAATGAAAAGTACTGAATTCATTACCTTGTGGTACAAATTAGGATTTCTTTTGTACTAACTAGAAGATTTTAATTTCAGCATTATGAATTATTAATGTCTTTATCTGATTCCCAGTTCTGTGTCAACCAAACTTATTTGAGTGATAATTAGAGGACTTCATGTTTATCCTATCTTCTAGGATTTCACTTTTGCATATCTGTTAATTCATAATTTTGATGTTTTTATAGCACAACCAAAGACTATAAAAACACATAGAGCAAGCACTTGCCAAAGAACTCTAAATAAAACAGGTCTCAGGGGCTTCCCTGGTGGCGCAGTGGTTGAGAGTCCGCCTGCCGATGCAGGGGAAACGGGTTCGTGCCCCTGTCTGGGAAGATCCCACGTGCCGCGGAGCGGCTGGGCCCGTGAGCCATGGCCGCTGGGCCTGTGCGTCCGGAGCCTGTGCTCCGCAACGGGAGAGGCCACAACAGTGAGAGGCCCACATACCTCAAAAAAAAAAAAAAAAAAACAGGTCTCAGATATGAAATTAGAGCCATACATGGTTATATTTCTAAGTGCTTCATCTAAAGAGAGACGTGCAACACTGCTGCATGAATTAATCACCTACGGTGACTTTTAAATCTACCAACAGCTGGCCCCTCTATCATATCTGATTTTATTCAATAGTCTAAGTGATAATAATTTTTTGATCAAGAACTTTATTTTACTGGTTGTAAAGGTGCGCGCATGCACGCACACACAATCCCCAGTGCTTTTAAAAATTGTGGGACAGAATTAATCATAACTATTGAGTGTAAATGTCATTTATCAACTTATTAAAGTGCAAGCATGCAGGGAAAATAAGCTAAAGACAAGACTTTCGTTTTTCAATTTAGTTTTAAAAAGTCTTGTAGAAATCTTTATGAAATTAACACAAAATGGTGTTACCAAAAATCTATTTAGTTTGTTTATTCCCTAGTCTGTGGCAATGTAAACAGTGGAAGTTAACCCGGAATTTAAGTTAAGGAAAGCTATATTGTATTAAGTTTAGCCAAAATTCTCTAACTTGCCATATTTTTTCAAATAAATACAATTTCTATTCTCTTCCCTCTCTCCTCATCTCCCTTAAGGTATGTCAACTCTAACCCCGCCCCCCCATACACACACCTTGTTGCCTCTGACATTATCTCCTCCACTAGATGTGCTTTTGTCCTTATTGCTGCACAATAGTTCAACAGTAAAATGTGATAAACGCAGGCAAAGGTGTTTCAAGAAAGAAGGTAAATGTCCTTACACATTTTCAACATAGAAACAGAATTTTTCAAAAATGAGTTACAAAATAGCAAAATTTAAAAATAGTTATAGATGAAGTTTGCAGATAATGTTGTCATCCCTCTTAAAAGAAGAGGGATGAGGCACAGAAGAAATGTAGTGTTGAGGACAGTGAAAATCAGCAGTTATTGCAAGTCTATTTATGCTGCGTTCAATGGATTCAGAAGACAGAGGCTCGGGTGCTGTCGTTATTACTTGTTTGCCATGTGATGGTGGGCAAAATATCTAATTTCATTGGGTTTCTCTTTCTATGCCTCTAAAATGTGGATTCCCAGGCTAAGAAAATATTTCAAATCTTTTCTAGGTCTAAAAGTCACAGACCTTAGTGTACCCTTTATAAAGGCCACATTTTCACAAAAGATAGCATTCTTGTAAAGCACCTTTATAGAAAGAAAAAGCTATATTTAGCAAGTCCACTGAGTGTCCAGGGTTTTCTGAAGTCGTACTGCTGTTTATAACCAGGTGTAGGCCAGTAGGACAACACATTTGCTTTAATAACTGTCCAGATTTCTTGGAGTTAAAGATAAGTTTTTCATTATTCTAAGTGTTGACCTAAGAAATTATTGAAAATAAGAATTGCTCTAATTTACTTCTTGAATTGCCCAGTTCTTACATGGCCTGACATGAAAGGTGATTTAAAAGATTGCATTTAAGTTTGGACATATAGCCTTCATCCTGCTGTTTCATCACAGACCTCTTACAGGAGAAACACGTGCAACCATTTTGAGTTTCTGAATGGGAGTGCTCCTTATAGTATTTTCCCCTTATAAATTTCTTGCCAACTTACTCCAATTTGAATGCAGGTAGAAATTTATAAATTTCTCCAAGAACTTATTTTTATTTTTATGAATCTTACTGATTTTGTTTTAATACCGAGGACTTTATCAAATTCATAGACATTTGATAGAATAAAAAGCAAAAGCATAATTAGGAAAAATCCAAAAACCTCAAATAGAAAATAAGATGCTATGTTGTTAGTAACAGAAATTAGCACAAATAGACTGAAAAACTGACCACCATTGTAAACTGAGCTTTTAACTATGGCAGTCGCCAGGAAAAGGAGGGTTACCTGACTCAGGGGTCTTCTCCTCTTTCTTTGCCTTCTTTTAACAATCTCGAAAATTAAAGAAAGATTGAAATGACAATACAAATAATTTATTTCCCAAACCATTTGAGAATAGTTGCCAACACAATGCAATGTCTCCCCCAAATCCTCTAGTATTTCCTACAAACATATATCCAAATATAATCATGAAAATCAGGAAATTAACACTGACACATGACCACAGAGCTCCTAATCCTCAGACCCCTTTCAAGTTTTGTCAATTATCCCCATCATGTCCTTCATAATAAAAGGATCAGCCCAGTGTCACATGTTGCATTTAGCTGTCCTGTCTCTTTAGTTTTTTAATCTGGAAAATTTTCTCAGGCTTCCCTTGAATTTCATGAACTAGAAAATTTTAAAGAATATGGATCAGTTATTTTGTAGGATTTAGCTGTTTGTATCTGTCTCATGATTATTCAGGATATGTGTAGTTGGCAAGAATAACTCAGTGGTGAAGCTTTGTTCTTCTCACTGCTTCCTATCAAACAATTTCGGCAAACTTTTAACTTGTAGCCTTACTGGAATATCATGTTACTCATTTGATTAAGGTGTATCACCCAGTCTTCTCCATTGTAACGTTATTTTTTTCTCCTTCATTATTAATAATTTTTGTGGTAAGGCACTTTGTAATTATGTAAATATCCTGTTCCTCATCAAACATAATTTACTCAATTTAATTCTTAAAATCAGTATGAACTCATAGACTCCTATTTTATTCAATTGACTATAATACGTTTCTACCATTATTTATTTTGAGGCTTAGATTGTTCAAGATTTGTCCAGTGGAAACCCCTTCAGTTTGGCTTCTATATCCTTTGATGTTTCCCAACTATTCTTTGATATCTCCCTTCTTTTTTTTTAACATCTTTATTGGAGTATAATTGCTTTACAATGGTGTGTTAGTTTCTGCTTTATAACAAAGTGAATCAGTTATACATTTATCCTCATATCTCTTCCCTCTTGCATCGCTCTCCTTCCCACCCTCCCAATCCCACCTCTCTAGGTCACAAAGCACTGGACTGATCTCCCTGTGCTATGCGGCTGCTTCCCACTAGCTATCTATTTTACGTTTGCTAGTGTATATATGTCCATGCCACTCTCTCACTTTGTCACAGCTTATCCTTCCCCCTCCCCATATCCTTAAGTCCATTCTCTAGTAGGTCTGTGTCTTTATTCCTGTCTTACCCCTAGGTTCTTCATGACATTTTTTTTTTTTTAGATTCCATATATATGTGTTAGCATACAGTATTTGTCTTTCTCTTTCTGACTTACTTCACTCTGTATGACAGACTCTAGGTCCATCCACCTCACTACAAATAACTCAATTTCGGTTTTTTTTTATGGCTGATCCCTTACTTCTTGAAACAATAATATGTTCTAGGGTCATCTTATATTTTCCCTGTAGTGGTTCTAGAATCAGCCATTTCTCCAAAGAGCTTTAGTTCCTTCAGTTGGAGAGCTGTATTTAGAAACCAAGATCTGGACACTAGGTGTATTCATTGCTCTTGGGAAGTAGTGGTCCCAGGTACTCTCAATGGGCAGAGCTAGGGGATTTAGGTACATATATACATACACACATATGAAAACATATTCATAACCATTTACACATATTCACAAAGACATTCATAAACACATGCAAACATATTGTCTATGTTTATTTCTATAATGTCTCTATATTGAAAATCATCTGTTCACATTAACATCCTCCATTCCCTTTCAACGCCCTTTCCTTCTAGTTTTTGCCCTTTTCATATTTAAACTCCCTCCACAGATATTAAAATAACACTGATTACCATATCCTTAATATCCTTACTTATTTGATCAGTCTTCCTGTATTTAAGTAAATTCTTGTAGCTGCCACTTTCCCATCCTACCCATTTTCTCCACCTGGCACGGGTTATGACTATCTGTACAGAGTGGTTGCCAAGGCCACTTCCTCATGTGGATGCCCTTTCACACGAATCAGACTTCAGCAATCAACTCCAGGCTCCCTTATGCAGACATCCTCTCCCCTTTCTCAGACTCTGAGACCCAATGCCAAGTCATGTGGTTCCTCGAATGCCCACCTTCCCCATGCTGACAAAGGGTTATTTTACCTCACTTAATGGACTAATTTGTTCAAGATGGGAAGGGATCACAACACTATAAAGCAGTTATACTCCAATAAAGATATTAAAAAAAGAAGGGAAGGGACAAGGAAGGGGATGAAGACAAGGAGGTGGACAGGGATGAACAGGCTCTTGTTTTTCTAAACAATATTTGAAGAGGTCCTTCATTTAGAAGTTGCAAAGACATTATGAAGTGTCAGCTGAAGAACTGAAACAACAACATATATTTACACATCTGTATCCCTATATCTATGACACACAATGTACATCTAATTTTATAGCAACCAAAATATAATTTAACAAAACTTATGATGCTTAGCCATACACTTTAATACTCAGCAACTTACAAAACTATGCAGTGCCATTTGGCTGTTAACTATCAGTCCATGTATATGAATGGATTTGTAAAACTCCTAGCCAAGAGTGCTTGGGATAGCGTCTCTACTGGTCCTGACTGGATCCTCTTCTTCTTTTGTCACTCTTTTCAGTGATTTGTTGATTCTCGATTGTATTTCATTGGTGTCTTGCATGACCACTGGCAATTATATCTGGGCAAATACCCCAGCTTGGTGTCTCTCAAAGGGCTGACTGAAAACCATTTGCAACAGAATCAACTGAGGTACTGGATAAAATTCAGGTCCACAGGCCCTGTCCTGATTTCCTGCTCAGAAGCTCTTTAGAGAGTAATGAGTATTTGAAAAATACCTTAGCTAACTCTCACACATTAACACTGAAACCATGGTGTAGTTGGCATGTCTACAATTCCTCAAAGTTCACGGTTTAAAACACATAGGTCTCAACAACTACAGTTCTTTTATTTTAGCTTCATCAATTCACATTTGTTATTTAACCAACTTGGAAATTGCTAGATGTGTGAATAGCCGCCAAAGTAAAATGTATCTATCTTTTGCAAAAATGTCTTCTACCAAATGTCTCTACAAAATGAAATGTAAATGCCTTCTAAGATATTCTTGGAGAAATCTTACAGATTTTTAAAATCTTCCAGGTTTTAGGGAATAGCAAGTGCAAAGGCCCTGATGTTGGGAAGGCCACTGCAGAAAGAAAATCTGGATGTGTGTGTGAGAGAATAGTAGTAGTAAACGAGCTTGGAGAGTAGGGCAGAAGAAATACTGAATAAAGCATGTAGGACAGGTAAAAAGTTTAATTTTTATTCTAAAGTGATGGGAACGGGTTTTGCGAAATCATGTGATATGATTTATGGTTTTTTTTTATTATTCTGGCTATTGTATTGGTTATAGACTATAAGGATTGGGGCAAGAGGGGAGGAAGCAAGGAGGTTGTGGAAGAGGCTGCCTATTGCATTAGATGAGGCAAGCAATGATGGCTTGGAGTAAGTAAAGACGGCAAGAGTAAGGTGAGAGGTAGGTGGATTCAGGATGTATTTTCAAGTTAGACTGGCAAGAATTTCTGATGGACTGGACATAGGAATTGTGGGAAAGTGAGAGTTTAAGGATGAATCTAACATTTTTGGCCTGAGCAACTGGATGAGTTATGGAGCCAGGAAAAACTGGAGTGCAGTGGATGGATCAAAGCAAAATATTTAGTTTTATTTGCTAAGTTTGAAATGTCTATTATGCATAGATTGGAGATATTTAGTGGGAAATTGGAATTAGGAGTCTGGAGGTTAGGTGAGTGCTTAGGGCTAGAAGTATGAATTGGGGAGTCATAAGTCATCTTCCCATTAAAGTAATGGGACTAGATTAAAACTCATGAGTAGTTAAGGTAGATGGAGAGTGAAGGGGGCCAGGAATGAGCCTTAGGGCCTTCTAACAGATGTTGAGGGATGGGAGGCATCACCAAGGGAGAATGCCAAGGAATGGTGAATGAGAGGGGAGAAATCTAGGAGAGGATGGTGTCCTGGTAGCCAGTGAAACAAAATATTCATTCTGGAAATTATGAGGTTCATTTCCCAAAGTTTCTTGAATTGATGATCATTTGAAACTTGGTATTTTAAAAAGAGCTTTAGCAAACAGAAAAGAGAATAATTTTCTATCATGAGTGATTGATTGCAGTAGCATGGGGAATGGAAAAGTTGTGAAAAGGGAATCAAGAATCTATGTAAAAGACAATTTTAAACAAAAGTATCCATTTAAAAAACAACTACACAATATTTAGACATTATATTTTGTCTTTGTGTCAACAGCAGCTACAGCATGCTGTAAGTGAAAGATGAAGGATTACAGTTTAATATCAAATCAGGGAAAAAGGTGAAATAGGTGAATTCCTTGTAGATTTTTAATAGATTTCAAACCTCTATTGGTTTTGAATAATGTCATATTTCAAACATAATTTTCTAAATAATCATAACAATTTTAGAATCAGAATAAACCTTATATAACCTTATATAAAATTTATTTCAATGCACATATAGTTCATTTTTATGGGTAAAACTAGGACTCTGGTCTTACGATGACCAGTACTATTTCTTATTGCAACACACTGTTTAAATGTATAGATGATTGAAAAAAAGAGCATACCAGTGATCTCTTAAATGTTTTACAAAATATTAAGTAATTAAAATTAGGGGAAATAAAGCTCATGAGGATTAAATTACAGGAAGAGTTTATAAGAGGGCAAACAAGTAGGAGATGTATTTCCACACAGATAAATATGAGGTTTTAGTAGAAAATGACCAAAACTGCATTTATAAGGTCATGATACTAGCTAAATGAAATAAAGACAACCATCATGTGAATAACATATAATTTTGAAGGTGAATTTTGAATATGGAGACTGATACAGGTTAACATCTGATTATAATAAAAATCAGATAGGCAGGGTAACAAGGTCTTCTTCATCCAATCACAGCTTATCAGGAATAAGGGAACCTCTTGATACTTTGGTATGTGCCATTTTAGGACAGTGAACTTGCTACAAAGTGAACACTTGACACAAGAAATAGTTTAGAAACATAAATATGATTCAAGAAATTCATGGATGGTGAAAGCTATGTTGGATTATTTCAAAAAGTTAGGGATGACTAGGTTAAGTAACTTCTCTTTTTAATAACAGAATAACTGTCACATGAAAGATCTCACTATGCCATTGACAAAGATAAAATCCCGGGACGCCATGGCTTCACACTCTAATAGTCTAGAGATACAATGTCCAGTATAGTGTCCATTAGTCACAAGTGGCTATTAAATACTTGAAATGTGGGCAAGTTTGACTTAGGAACTGAAATTTTAATTTTATTGAACTTACATTTAAAAATTTAAAAACACATGTGACTAATGGCTGTAGTTTTTGACAGCACTAAGAACATTTCCATTATCATGGAAAGTTCTATTGACCAGAGCTGACCCATAACCTTTTTATTTAATTTTACATTTATTCCTCTTTGCTAAGAAAATCCTCTCTTACTAAAAAACAATATCAGCAAGATGGCTAGATATAAGCTCAAGATGCAAATATCTATTGGATTTCTATAATCCAGGAACAAAGAGAGAGCTTAAAAATTATTTAAAATGGAAAAAAAAAGACTACCTAGGAATAAATCTAAATAAAAATGTGCAAGACATTATGGAGAAAATAAAACCTTATTGAAAGATATTAAAGAAGTCTTAAATAAATGGAGAGGTACATCTTGTTTATGGATAGAAAAGACTCATCATAATGGTGTAAGTTTCCCCCAACTTAATTTATATAGTCAATACAATTACAATAAAAATACTTAATAGAGGTTTTACAGGATTGCCAATTCTGAAATTTATGTGAATGGTCAAGAACAGCTCAGAGACACCTAAAAAATCCATTCATTCCAAAATGGTCCTGGAAAACTTAATTATTCATAAGAAAACAAAGAAATTGGATAATACAGACAAGTCGATTGTAAGTGCATTAATGGCTTGAATATAAAACAAAGATACACTAGAACTTTCAGAAGAAAATATACTATATCTGGGTAGCATTAAACTAGGGAAGGACATTTTAAGTAGAACAAAAAGACACTAAGCTAAAAGATACATTTGATTTCATTAAAATTGAGAGCCGCTATTTATTAAAAGATAAGGAATGAAATAACTTATTTGTGTCATATATAGCTGACCAAGGATTATTTGCTTGTATTTAAAGAACCATAGAAATAAGTAAGAAAAAGATAAACAGTAGAAAAATGGACAAAAGATATTCTCTGGACTTCACAGAATAGGAAACAGAGGCAACTATTAAACAAATGAAAGGATTCGCAGCCTGTCAGTAATTAGGGAAATACAAATTAAAACTGTTATGGACTGAATTGTGTTCCCTAAAATTCGTATGTTGATGCCCCATCTCCCAATGTGGCTGTTTGGAGACAGGGACTTTAAAAACATAATTATGGTTAAATGAGGTCATAATGGTGGGGCCCTTACTGATATGACTGGTGTCCTTGTAAGAAGAGGAAGAGATACGAGGGATGTATACACACAGAGAAAAGGCCATGTGAGGACATAGCTACAAAGCAGTGGTCATCTGCAAGTCAAGGAAAGAGGCCTCAGGAGGACCCAAAACTGCCAACATCTTGAGCCTGGACTTCCAGCCTCCAGAACTGTGAGAAGATAAATCACTTGTTTTTTAAGCCACTGAATCTGAGGTAGTTTGCTAGGACAACCTGAGCAGACTAATACAAGGAACAAAAGACTAAAATGGCCATTCTAACTGGTGAAGCTATAGAGCAAAAGGGCTGAAAATTGATTCCATAACTTTGGAAAACATTTTGTTTGTTTGTTTGTTTGTTTGTTTGTTTGTTTGCGGTACGCGGGCCTCTCACTGTTGTGGCCTCTCCCGTTGCGGAGCACAGGCTCCGGACGCGCAGGCCCAGCGGCCATGGCTCACGGGCCCAGCCGCTCCGCGGCATGTGGGATCCTCCCAGACCGGGGCACGAACCCGCATCCCCTGCATCGGCAGGCGGACTCTCAACCACTGCGCCACCAGGGAGGCCCAGAAAACATTTTGACATGAATTTTTAAAGTTGAATATTTGAATTCCCTACAACTCAGCAATTCTACTCTTAGTATGTCTACTCTTTTACTTATGTTAAATCTTGCACATGTGTACCAGGAAACATTAAAATAAATGTCCATGGAAGTATTGTCCGTAATAGGCCCAAAACAACCCAAATATCATTAATAGAATAATAAACACATTTTCTTGTATTTATACAATAAAATATTATACAGTAGTACAAATGAATGAACACTAGTTAAAGCAAAGTGGATGAACCTTAGAAACATAATGTTGAGTAAAAAAAGCAAGCACAGAAGACTAAAGTATGATATCAATTTTATAAATCTCAATAATAAGCAAAATCAGATAAAAATTATGTGGATGTTGAACATAAAGCCAAGATCAGAGTGATTTCTTTGGTGAAAGCAGGAAGGTGGGATCAGGGTAGAGAACAGAGAGAAGACTCAGCAGTTTTGATTCTAGTTCTTAGTTTCGGTGGTGTGTTTGCAGGAGTTTTTATTATCTCTCATAACTTACATATAATTAAACATATTATTTTGTATATTATCTAATAATATTTAAAAAATGAAAATCCATTATATACCAAAGATAACCCCCAGACATTAATTATAGAGAGTCCACTTTGAAACAACATACATAGTTACTCATAAATCTTCTGTAGTTGAAAGCTTTTAGCTATGAAATTCTTCCCCCTTCATATGAGGACTTTATGTTCCATAATGAAGGAAAATTGTTCCTACTTTGGGACAATTTGCCTTCTTTATTTAAGTGATGCTAGTCCTTTGGCTGCCTAGAAATTTTAAAAACAACTGATAACTACATCTACTGCCTGCAAGAGAATAAAGGAAAAGGAGCATAGGAGGCAATCTCATACATTATTGATAAACACATACAAAGACAATATTCGTACAAAGCTATTTCTCCATATAGCACCTCTGAATTTTATTAATAAATACATATCTATATATATATCAAACATTAATAAAAGAATAAAATTATCCAATATGAGTACATTTGCTCTTTTTTTCCAATTAGTTCCAGGATTCTATTTTAGATTATTACTTCATATCTGTGAAAGTTGGGTGTGTGTTTGGTTTTGTGGAAGTTGCATTGTGCTAAATTTTACATTTCTTTCTTGAATTAAATGGCTTTTGTTATCCCTTGGGAATACTGAAGATAGCAACAGCAGGTTACTACCTACCGGTGGAAAAGTATAAATAGCAATTTTAGCTGCTAGTGATTCTGAAATTGCCCTTAACTTTGTCCTTCTAAAAATGCTCCAAGAATTACGTTTTGCAAATCCACAGATTTACTATCCATATTCAAGTCATTTACGTGGACAAAGAATGTAGCCTGTGGTATCAGTAACAAAGGATGTTATAGCCATCAAGCCATCAGCCACTGAAGCCACCCCCAATGCTGCACCCTGAGGGGATTCAGGATGGAGAAAACAGGATACTGGCCCTAGATAATTAAAGTGCATATCAAGGGAATGATTTCCATGAGACCAGATTCTTACATCTCACCATATATAGAAAAGTGCTGAATTTATTAACTTAAGATGTCTAGTTTCTTTAATTAACAGTAATCTTTTGATGTTCCAACTACCTGGGGGTTTTTTTTGCAAGAACCCCTAAATATCCTGTGCCCTCCCTTACCTCTTCAGAACAGTCCCTCAGAGCTATCTGAGAGGCTGTCTCCTGATTTAAGTCCTCAGTATGTCCTCCAAATAAAACATAATTCTCAACTTTTAGGTTGTGCATTTTTTTCAGTCAACATTTAACTGTATGGCTCACGTAGGTACTATGCCTAGATGTAATGAGATGAGCTGTAAATTATTAAAACTAGATAAATTCTGTCAGCTCTACCACTCGCTGAGATCCAGGCTTTCATCTCTGGATACTTCTGTCATAGACCTTGGCAGATATGGGGTCTGTGTTGGTCTTAAAATTATTCTTAGAATTCTGGGGACTCATTCATTCTTTCAACAAATTTTACTGCTTATATTCTATGTGTCAGTTACAGTGCTGGGTCTTGAAATACAGAAGTCAACACATGAAACTACAAGGATAAAACACATTCTCTACCATATTAACTTTTTTCATTCATTAATTCATCCCTAAGTCATTCAACACGCATCTTCTTATTGAATACTGATGAGGGGTCAAATGCTATGCTAAACACTGAGTATATAACTGCAAATGAGATGGATAGGCCCTGATTTTGATGTCACTACTATCTTTTGTCCTGCCATATAATGGGACAGCTTCATTATTCCCTTTACCCTAAGTTTTTATCACAAATTGCTAATGAAAATAAAACTGTTAGTGGAGTTTCAACATGCATAGGTAAATGAGAACAGAGAACTCCCCTTTCGCATGCCCCATTCTCCTCCTTCTAACTCCCTATGTGAACTCACTTTGTGCCAAGACCAAGAATTTGTGCCCCAATAAGAACCAAGCTGATTTCGTCACACTGACTGGGCTATTGCTCACTTAGAAGACTTGATGCTTAATATTGATAAGCAACTAGAAGACCATGGAGACAACCTATAAAAATGATTTGTCTTGGGAGAAAATACTAAAAAGGGTTAATGTGCTGTTCCACATGTCTAACCTCCTGGGATTAAACCACAGGCACCAAGATCACCAAGTGTACGTGGCAACAATGAGCTAAAAATGAAAAGAAAAGCATCATACTGTTATTGTATTCATCTTCCCCCAAGGCACTCTCTGATAAACACCACAACCACTAAGGGAATTGAGAACAGCTTCCTTGTGGGGTAGGTTATGTATGCATCTTTTTCCAAGCAGTTAAATCATATCCAGCTACCAGCACACCTTACTTAAGGTGATTGTAATGTATGAGGTTAAATGTTCCTGACTGGAAACCTTCTTGTCCTCAATTCATTGGCTATATTGGATTTTTTTTCTTGGGTCAGACCTTCAGAATTCTATCAGAAATCGTTCCTTTGGGGAAACCAGGCCTTCCCAGAAACTCAGGAAACTGAAATGGAGACAGCAAGAGAGAAGGAAATAATTTGGACATATAGACCTCAATTGTTTGGTTTTAAGTAAACGTCCAAGCAAACATCTTCTAAATGGTATAATAACTTTAGGGAAATTCACGGTTTATAAGTTTGTGTGCTGATAAACTGAACACACTATAAGAGTACAGGTTGCATTTTGTGTCTTCAACTCAAGCAAAGACTTCAAAAAAGGCCCAGTTATCCTTTGTTCATTAAGACACAAAGAGAGGGCCCCGCGCCCCCGCCGCCGCTGTCGCCGCCTCGGCGTCCCTCGGCTCCAGTACCTCTCCTAGGACAGCGCCGCCACCACCGCTCGGCCCTGCCCGCCGCCTGCGCCGCTCAGCCCTTACGTGCTCCCGGATGGCACCTTCCTCCCTGGACCGGTTTATAATGTAATAATTCAAGAATTTTATCATATAGTGGAGTAGCTTAACAACTCTCTATGTGCTTCCCATGATATGTTCTCTACATTGTGAAAAGCTCTTGGTGCTGCAGCCAGGAGTCAGTGCTGTGCCTCTGAGGTGGGAGAGCCAACTTCAGGACACTGGTCCAAAAGAGACCTCCGAGCTCCACGCAATATCCAACGGCGAAAATCTCCCAGAGATCGCCATCTCAACACCAGCACCCAGCTTCAGTCAACGACCAGCAAGCTACAGTGCTGGTCACCCTATGCCAAGCAACTAGCAAGACAGGAACACAACCCCACCCATTAGCAGAGAGGCTGCCTACAAACATAATAAGGCCACAGTCACCCCAAAACACACCACTAGACGTGGACCTGTCCACCAGAAAGACAAGATCCAGCCTCAACCACCAGAACACAGGCACTAGTCCCCCCCACCAGGAAGCCTACACAACCTACTGAAACAACCTTAGCCACTGGGGACAGCCACCAAAAACAACGGGAACTACGAATCTGCAGCCTGCAAAAAGGAGACCCCAAACACAGTAAGATAAGCAAAATGAGAAAACAGAAAAACACACACAGGTGAAGGAGCAAGATAAAAACCTACCAGACGTAACAAATGAAGAGGTAATAGGCAGTCTACCTGAAAAAGAATTCAGAATAATGATAGTAAAGTTAATCCAAAATCTTGGAAATAGAATAGAGAAAATGCAAGAAACAGTTAACAAGGACTTAGAAGAACTAAAGATGAATCAAGCATCAATTAAACACACAATAAATGAAATGAAAAATACTCTAGATGGGATCAATAGCAGAATAACTGAGGCAGAAGAACGGATAAGTGACCCAGAAGATAAACTAGTGGAAATAACTACTGCAGAGCAGAATAGAGAAAAAAGAATGAAAAGAACTGAGGACAGTCTCAGAGACCCCTGGGACAACATTAAACACACCAACATTCGAATTATAGGGGTTCCAGAAGAAGAAGAGAAAAAGAAAGGGACTGAGAAAATATTTGAAGAGATTATAGTTGAAAACTTCCCTAATATAGGAAAGGAAATAGTTAATCAAGTCCAGGAAGCACAGAGAATACCATACAGGATAAATCCAAGGAGAAACATGCCAAGACACATATTAATCAAACTGTCAAAAATTAAACGCAAAGAAATCATATTAAAAGCAGCAAGGGAAAAACAACAAATAACACACAAGGGAATCCCCATCAGGTTAACAGCTGATGTCTCAGCAGAAACTCTACAAGCCAGAAGGGAGTGGCAGGACATAATTAAAGTGATGAAGGAGAAAAACTTGCAACCAAGATTACTCTACCCAGCAAGGATCTCATTCAGATTTGATGGAGAAAATAAAACCTTTACAGACAAGCAAAAGCTGAGAGAGTTCAGCACCACCAAACCAGCTTTACAACAAATGCTAAAGGAACTTCTCTAGGCAAGAAACACAACAGAAGGAATATACCTACAATAACGAAACCAAAGCAATTAAGGAAATGGGAATAGGAACATACATATCGATAATTACCTTAAATGTAAATGGACTAAATACTCCCACCAAAAGACACAGATTGGCTGAATGGATACAAAAAAAGACCCATATATATGCTGTCTAAAAGAGAGCCACTTCAGACCTAGAGACACATACAGATTTAAAGTAAGGGGATGGAAAAAGATATTCCATGCAAATGGAAATCAAAAGAAAGCTGGAGTAGCAATTCTCATATCAGACAAAATAGACTTTAAAATAAAGACTATTAGAAGAGACAAAGAAGGACACTACATAATGATCAAGGGATGGATCCAAGAATAAGATTTAACAATTGTAAATATTTATGCACCCAACATAAGAGCACCTCAATACATAAGGCAAATACTAACAGCCATAAAAGGGGAAATCGACAGTAACACAATCATAGTAGGGGACTTTAACACCCCACTTTCACCAATGGACAGATCATCCAAAATGAAAATAAATAAGGAAACACAAGCTTTAAATGATACATTAAACAAGATGGACTTAACTGATATTTATAGGACATTCCACCCAAAAACAAAAGAATACACATTTTTCTCAAGTGCTCATGGAACATTCTCCAGGATAGATCATATCTTGGGTCACAAATCAAGCCTTGGTAAATTTAAGAAAATTGAAATTGTATCAAGTATCTTTTCCGACCACAATGCTATGAGACTAGACATCAATTACAGGAAAAGATCTATAAAAAATACAAACACATGGAGGCTAAACAATACACTACTCAATAACGAAGTGATCACGGAAGAAATCCAAGAGGAAATTAAAAAATACCTAGAAACAAATGACAATGGAGACACAACGACCCAAAACCTATGGGATGCAGCAAAAGCAGTTCTAAGAGGGAAGTTTATAGCAATACAATCCCACCTTAAGAAACAGGAAACATCTCGAGTAAACAACCTGACCCTGCACCTAAAGCAATTAGAGAAAGAAGAACAAAAAAACCCCAAAGTTAGCAGAAGGAAAGAAATCATAAAGATCAGATCAGAAATAAATGAAAAAGAAATGAAGGAAACGATAGCAAAGATCAATAAAACTAAAAGCTGTTTTTTTGAGAAGATAAACAAAATTGACAAACCATTAGCCAGACTCATCAAGAAAAAAAGGGAGAAGACTCAAATCAATAGAATTAGAAATGAAAAAGGAGAAGTAACAACTGACACTGCAGAAATACAAAAGATTATGAGAGATTACGACAAGCAACTCTATGCCAATAAAATGGACAACCTGGAAGAAATGGACAAATTCTTAAAAATGCACAACCAGCCGAGACTGAATCAGGAAGAAATAGAAAATATGAATAGACCAATCACAAGCACTGAAATTGAAACTGTGATTAAAAATCTTCCAACAAACAAAAGCCCAGGACCAGATGGCTTCACAGGTGAATTCTATCAAACATTTAGAGAAGAGCTAACACCCATCCTTCTCAAACTCTTCCAAACAATATCAGAGGAAGGAACACTCCCAAACTCATTCTACGAGGCCACCATCACCCTGATACCAAAACCAGGCAAGGATGTCACAAAGAAAGAAAACTACAGGCCAATATCACTGATGAACATAGATGCAAAAATCCTCAACAAAATACTAGCAAACAGAATCCAACAGCATATTAAAAGGATCATACACCATGATCAAGTGGGGTTTATTCCAGGAATGCAAGGATTCTTCAATATATGCAAATCAATCAATGTGATACACCATATTAACAAGTTGAAGGAGAAAAACCATATGATCATCTCAATAGATGCAGAGAAAGCTTTGGACAAAATTCAACACCCATTTATGATAAAAACCCTGAAGAAAGTAGGCATAGAGGGAACTTTCCTCAACATAATAAAGGCCATATATGACAAACCCACAGCCAACATTGTCCTCAATGGTGAAAAACTGAAACCATTTCCACTAAGATCAGGAACGAGACAATGCTGCCCACTCTCACCACTCTTATTCAACCTAGTTTTGGAAGTTTTAGCCACAGCAATCAGAGAAGAAAAGGAAATAAAAGGAATCCAAATTGGAAAAGAAGAAGTAAAGCTGTCACTGTTTGCAGATGACATGATACTATACATAGAGAACCCTAAAGATGCTACCAGAAAACTACTAGAGCTAATCAATGAATTTGGTAAAGTAGCAGGATACAAAATTAATGCACAGAAATCTCTGGCATTCCTGTACACTAATGATGAAAAATCCGAAAATGAAATCAAGAAAACACTCCCATTTACCATTGCAACAAAAAGAAAATACCTAGGAATAAACCTACCTAAGGAGACAAAAGACCTGTATGCAGAAAATTATAAGATACTGATGAAAGAAATTAAAGATGATACAAATAGATGGAGAGATATACCATGCTCCTGGATTGGAAGAATCAACATTGTGAAAATGACTCTACTACCCAAAGCAATCTACAGATTCAATGCAATCCCCATCAAACTACCACTGGCATTTTTCACAGAACTAGAACAAAAAATTTCAAAATTTGTTTGGAAAAACAAAAGACCCCGAATAGCCAAAGCAATCTTGAGAACGAAAAACGGAGCTGGAGAAATCAGGCTCCCTGACTTCAGACTATACTACAAAGCTACAGTAATCAAGACAGTGTGGTACTGGCACAAAAACAGAAAGATAGATCAATGGAACAGAATAGAAAGCCCAGAGATAAACCCACGCACATAAGGTCAACTTATCTTTGATAAAGGAGGCAGGATGTACAGTGGAGAAAGGACAGCCTCTTCAATAAGTGGTGCTGGGAAAACTGGACAGGGACATGTAAAAGTATGAGATTAGATCATTCCCTAACACCATACACAATAATAAGCTCAAAATGGATTAACGATCTAAATGTAAGGCCAGAAACTATCAAACTCCTAGAGGAAAACATAGGCAGAACACTCTATGACATAAATCACAGCAAGATCCTTTTGGACCCACTTCCTAGAGAAATGGAAATAAAAACAAAAATAAACACATGGGACCTAATGAAACTTTAAAGCTTTTGCACAGAAAAGGAAACCATAAACAAGACCAAAAGACAACCCTCAGAATGGGAGAAAATCTTTGCAAATGAAGCAACTGACAAAGGATTAATCTCCAAAATTTATAAACAGCTCATGCAGCTCAATAACAAAAAAACAAACAACCCAATCCAAAAATGGGCAGAAGACCTAAATAGGCATTTCTCCAAAGAAGATATACAGACTGCCAACAAACACATGAAAGAATGCTCAACATCATTAATCATTAGAGAAATGCAACTCAAAACTACAATGAGATATCATCTCACACCAGTCAGAATGGCCATCATCAGGAAATCTAGAAACAATAAATGCTGGAGAGGGTGTGGAGAAAAGGGAACACTCTTGCACTGTTGGTGGGAATGTGAATTGGTACAGCCACTATGGAGAACGGTATGGAGGTTCCTGAAAAAACTAAAAATAGAACTACCATATGACCCAGCAATCCCACTACTAGGCATATAGCCTGAGAAAACCATAATTCAAAAAGAGACATGTACCAAAATGTTCACTGCAGCTCTATTCACAATAGCCCGGAGCTGGAAACAACCTAAGTGTCCATCATCGGATGAATGGATAAAGAAGATGTGGCACATATATACAATGGAATATTACTCAGCCATAAAAAGAAACGAAACTGAGCTATTTGTAATGAGGTGGATAGACCTAGAGTCTGTCATACAGAGTGAAGTAAGTCAGAAAGAGAAAGACAAATACCGTATGCTAACATATATATATGGAATTTTAAAAAAATGTCATGAAGAACCTAGGGGTAAAACGGGAATAAAGACACAGACCTACTTGAGAATGGACTTGAGGATATGGGGAGGGGGAAGGGGAAGCTGTGACAAAGCGAAAGAGAGGCATGGACATATATACACTACCAAACGTAAGGTAGATAGATAGTGGAAAGCAGCCGCAGAGCACAGGGAGATCAGCTCGGTGCTTTGTGACCGCCTGGAGGGGTGGGATGGGGAGGGTGGGAGGGACGGAGATGCATGAGGGAAGGGATGTGGGAACAGATGTATATGTATGACTGATTCACTTTGTTATAAAGCAGAAACTAATAAAAAAAATAAATAAATAAAATAAAATAAAATAAATTTTAAAAGATACTCTAAAGAGAAACTCAGAAAAAAAAACAACAAAATAAAAGATTTACCATAATGCAGGTACATAAATATGAACTAAAAATACTTTTAAATTAAAAATTAATCTTTTTTATTTTAAAACTTAATCTAATTAAAATTACAGATTAGGCTGGATAGAATTGATCCATTGCTGAAGCTTAAAAAAAAATAGCTATAAATGTTACTAGTTTTCTACACTGTTGTTACAAGACTTGACTGACATCCGTGGTGTACTCTAATATTTTTGAAATGATGAAATGTGTGATCCAGAGACTTGAAATATTTCAATACTTGTGTATAGGAATTTTCTTTCATGAACTAGAAATGAAAAAAGTGAGAATGTTTCCTTGCTCAAGTCACATTAAGTGGATTCCCTTATATTACTTGCATTCATTTTTAAGATAGTCATAAATGGTTACATAAAATACAGGAATATTATTTGTTGAAGAAGTTTATGGTTTTTATAGTCAATGTAAGTATTCAAATTATAAATGTTTCTGCATAATCTCTGACCCAACAATACCATTCCATGCCACTCCAAGAATTCTTCCATCAAAAGTAAATCCAGTACACAAAGACATGAACCTCTATGTCCATTACCACATTTCTTGAAATCATAAAACTGTTTGGAACTTAATAAATGTTTATCAATGGGTTTTGACTGAACGAAATTATGGCTCACTCATAGTACACATTACTGGGCATCTACTAAAGGTAATATGGTAGTGATATATGCTAGGTATCATTAATATAATAGAAACACAATGTACTAAAAGTGTTTTGCAACTAAAAATCACTATACATTGTATGGCTTTAAAAAGGAATGAAATGCTGCTACATGCTATAACATGGATACACTTTGAAAACATTATGTTAAGTGCAAGAAGCCAGACACAAAAGGACAACTATTGTATGATTCCACTTATATGAGGTAGTTGGAATAGGCAAATTATAAACCCAGAAAATAGAATAGAGTTAACCAGAGGCTAAGCGGAGGGGAGAAATAAGGGGTTATTGTTTAGTGAGTACAGTTTCTGTTTGGGATAATAAGAAAGGTCTTAAAATGGATAATGGTCATGGTTGCTCAACATTGTGAATGTACTTAATACCTATAAATGATACACTTAAAAATGGTTAAAATGGTAAATTTTACATTATGGGACATTTTAACAAAATAAAAAATATACTATAAAATAAAGTAAAAATTTACCTCCTACTAGGCATACTATGAAGTTTGCATAAAGTTGCACTTATTTTAGGAGCTTATATGGTTATTATCATATTTGGGGACATGTAAAGAAAGCAACAGCTTAAGTAGTCCTCTTGAGTTCTTTCTCTCCATCTTTCCAACCCGGTGTTTTCCAGATTCATGGTTTTGTCACGCCTCTCTTTGAATACCAGCATCAGTAGGAATGCTAGCTAGTACTGGTTTCCTTAAGTATCAGCGAAAAATTTTAATGTATTTTTATGCTGGTAATTGTTTTAGAACCTGGGAGGGATGTCACTGTTTTCTTAACTTGGCAAAAGCAAATATATTACTGTAGACAGCATTACTAGAAAGAAATAGTAACTTTGAAGTAGACATATGTCCATCCTAAGAAAACTGAATATATTTCAAAGCAGACCACACCACTCAACTGCTGGCAATGTTCTTCCACATACTTGGCAGTATAGTACTCTAAGTCTGAGAACTGTTTCTTTTTTGTAAAAATGATTTCTATTGGAAAACCCTGAATAAATCGTTTGGAATGTGTAACGTTTAGAGCTCCTTCTGGGATTCCTTTTCCATGAATCAAGGTTCTTTGATTCACTATTCTCCTTGGCACTTGCTTCCTAGTCATCTCAGCAGCCTTTGTGCCAGTGCTAAGGAAGAGCTCCCAGTTTAGGTCCTAAAGCAGGGAGAACAATAAAAGGAGAACCTCCTTTCAAGTACCAGAAATGTCTGGGCTATAAAGGACACACATATTCTCAAAGTAAGCCCAGAGTGGGGTGACATCACCAAGGTCATTCCTGGCTCCGCGTCCCCCCCAGGAGGAACAACTAACAAATATTTGGAAACAGGACACTAGTTGAGAGAATCCTAGAACGTGGAGGTGAGGCTGAAGCACCCCCGTGCACCACAGAGACCAAGACAGACTGCATTAGAAGCGTGAGAGCAGGAGCTACGCGTTGACCACGCTGCCCCTCCCCCAGGCCCGTGGAGCGCCATGGGTGCGGTCTCCCCTGAACCTCTGGTTCCTCCAGTAGGAGAAGAGAACTGGGGGACAGCAAGCACCACCCCTAGCATTGGGGTTGCTTTGTGGGAGCCGCTGCTCTAACCTGCTCCACTGGGACTGCAGGGGAGTCTGCAGGGCTTGACCACTAAGAGTCGGGCTGTGATGGAGGGGGAAGGGGCACGCAACAGCCAGCACATGGATGGCGACCGATGGAAGTCATACCTGCAGGGCCCAAGTAGGGATCACAGCGGGCATCTTTGCTTATCTACAGAGCCAGGCTGGCGGGGCACTACAACCAGGGCACTCAGCAGGGTACAGATCCACCTGATACGCATCTGGCCCTTGAACCTGGTTTGCCCACAGCCAGGGAAAGAGCAGAGTCACAGCCCACCCACTGTGGAGAGTGGCTTCTGGCCATCTGACCAAAAGGGCTGGCAGTAAATCCTGGAAGCTATTTGGCCCAGTCGTGCTCCAGCCAAGAGGCAGGCAGCCAGAGCTCATCACTGGCTCTGGTACAAAGCAGAGCCAGTACCACGTGTGGAGGGATCCTGTACCATGCACAGGCACGGAGACTAATTCATATCCAAGGCTGAGAGGAGCTCCCAGCTCCTCCCGACTGGGGAGCCTGTTTGAGAAGTTAAGAGTAGCCTGCAGTGGCCCCTCCTCATCCCACCCAGGCAAAGGAACTGGGACTAGCCCCACCCCATCTGCTGTGGAGAGTGTCTTCCTGGCCCATCTGACTAGAAGGATTGGTGACAACTCCTAGACACTGTGCGGCCCAACAGTGCTCAAGCCGAGAGAAGAGTAGACAGAGCTGAGAGTCTGCAAAGCCAAGCCAGGGGCCTTGTTCAGCCACAGAACGTGGAGTGTGGATCCGCTTGAGTTGAGACAACAAAGACCTTTACTGGCTTTAGAGCTGCTTCTCCTGCTGCACCCAGGCAGGAAATCTAATTCATAGCCCTGCTCATCACTGAATACAGCCTTCAGCACGTCCAACTGGGGAACCTAACCAGAGAACATGGGAAGCTGTACAGCCCATCAAACACCCCTATACAGTGGCACTGGAATAGACAGCACAGCCTGTGGCCTCCCCCATCTGCAAGGCAAAACCAGTGCCCTCACCTGACCAGGGAATTAAGTGCACACTCTGGCCTGATTTGGGTTCCCAAACAATGAACTATACAGGCTCTGGGTCCTGTCCAGAGCCAGGTCCTATACAGGCTCTGATTCTCTGCCAGGAAACTAATTCATAGCCCTATCTACTACTACTACTGAATATAATACCCAGTAAAGTCTGGAGGAAGAGCCCAATTACTCAAATATGCAGATACCAATGTAAGGAATAAAGGATCACAAAAATTAGGCAAATATGACACCACCAAAGGAAAGTAATAAAACTCCAATAACTGACCTTAAAAAAATGAAGATCTGGGCTTCCCTGGTGGCGCAGTGGTTGAGAGTCCGCCTGCCGATGCAGGGGATGCGGGTTCATGCCCCGGTCCGGGAGGATCCCACATGCCGCAGAGCGGCTGGGCCCGTGAGCCATGGACACTGAGCCTGCGCGTCCGGAGCCTGTGCTCCACAACGGGAGAGGCCACAACAGTGAGAGGCGTACACACTGCAAAAAAAAAAAAAAAAAAAAAAAAAAGAAGATCTATGAACTGTCAAAGAATTCAGAATAATCCTCCTAAGGAAGTTTAGTGAACTACAAGAAAGCACAGACAACTAAGTGAAATTAGGAAAACAATGCATGAACAAGACAAGAAGTTTGACCAGGAAATAGCAACATCAAAAAAACAGGAACACTAGATTTAAAAAATACAATAACTGAACTGAAGAATTCAATAGAAAGTTTCAAAGGTAGATTCGACCATGCAGAAGAAAGAATCAGCAAACTGGAGGATAGGACATTGAAAATTACCCAGTGAAAGGAACAAAAAGGAAAAGAATAAAAAGAGTGAAGAAAGCCTATGGAAATAATGGGACACAATAAAGTAAACAATGTTCATGTTATGGGAATTCCAGAAGAAGAAAAGAGAGAGAGAAGGGGGAAAAAAGTATATTTAAAGCAATAATGGATGAAACCTTCCCAAACCTAGGATGAGAAATGGACATCCAGATCCATGAAGCCCAAACAAGCCCAAATAGGTTGAACTCAAATAGGGCTACTCTGAGACACATTGCAATTAAATCACCAAAATTCAAAAACAAAGAAAGAATCTTAAGACCAGCAAGAGAAAAGAGAGAAGTTACATACAAGGGAACCCTGGGATAACTGGATATTTACATGTAAAAGAATGAAATTGGACCAATATCTTATACCACTCACAAAACTAACTTGAATTGGATTAAAGACTCAAATGTAAGGCCTGAAACTATGCAGCTGCCAGAAGAAAACATAGGAATAAAGCTCATTACATGGGTTTGGTAATGACTTTTTGGATATGACACTGAAAACACAAACAACAAAATAAAAAATAAACAAATGGAACTACATCAAACTAAAAAGCTTCTGCACAGCAAATAAAAACAAAAACAAAAAGAAATCAACAGTGATTGAAAAGACAACCTATAGAATGGGAAAAAAATATTTGTAAACCATATATCTGATAAGGGTTAATATCCAAAATAAATTGAAAATTCATACAAATCAATAGCAAAAAAAAAATTACCCAATTAAAAAAAATGAGCAAAGGACCCGAATAGACATTCCTCCAAAGAAGACACACGAAAAGCCAACAGGTACATGAAAAGATGCTCAATACCACTAGTCATTAGGGAAATGCACAGTAAAACCACACTGAGATATTACCTCACACCTGTTAGAACAGTCATCCTCAAAAAGTCAAGAGATAACAAATGCTCGTGAGGATGTGGAGAAAAGGGAACCCTTGTGCTCTTGGTGGGACTGTAAATTGGTAAAGCCAGTATGGAACACAGTACAGAGGATCCTCAAAAATTAAGACTAGAACTACATATATCTAGCAACTCCACTTCTGGGAATATATCCAAAGAAGATGAAAACAGTAACTCAAAAAGATATCTGCACCCCCATGTTCATAGCAGCATTATTTATAATAGCCAAGACATGGAAACAATCTAAGTGCCCACTGATGGACAAATGGGTAAAGAGGTTGTTTTATATATTTATAGATATATACATATTATATGTATACACACACACACACACACTGAAATATTATTCATCTGTAAGAAAACAAAGAAATGCTACCATTTGAGACAACAGAAATGGACCTTGAAGGCTTTATGCTAAGTTAAATAAGTCAGAGAAAGAAAGGCAAACACTATATGATCTCACTTATGTGTGGAACCGAAAAAAAAAGAAAACAATCATAGAAAAAGAGATCAGACCTGTGGTTACAGGAGACAGAGGGTCAGGGGAGGGGAAATTGGAGGAAGACGGTCAAAGGTACAAGCTTCCGATTGTAAGATAAATACATACTATGGACATGATGTGCAACATGATGACTATAGCTAACACTGACGTGTGATATATAGAAAAATCGTTAAGAATAAATTCTAAGCATTCTCTTCACAAAAAAGTGTTATTTGATCTCCTTTATATAAATGTGTGTGTTTGTGTGAGAGAGAAGGACAGAATACAGAAATGCAAAAAGAAAAGTTGTAAAGTACGAAGCTGCTTAGGTTTATACCTCAACTATAACAGATAACAAGTTGTTTAATTTTAATAGGTACAAAAATAAATATTAAGCATAGAACACGCAAAAAGAAAAACTGAGCCCAGCGTGGATGCCCTTAAAGCATTTGCAAAGGAGGGCTTTATTAGGTCCGCAAACACCTGCAATTACAGGCAAAATTCTGTGTGTGTGTGTTGTGTATGTACTTGTGGAGTGGATGCATAGCCTTTACTGAATTATTAAAGGGGATGTTAAGACGCAAAAGTTTAAAAAGCACTGGAAAGCCTGATCACAAAACCATTTTAAACTCCTCTGATTATGTTTTATAGTTTTCCTTCACTCGTTAGCACTTCAAAGAACAGCATGTGAATGTGGAAAGGATCTCTGCCATTTAGGTGAGATCTCTGAGTCTCAGTGTAAAATTAGCATATAGTACAAGGATGAAGTTATACACCATAGATGAAAGTACCTAGCAGAGCGCTTTAAGACTAGTACTTATTTATGCAAGACATCTTCCCCTGCTTACTTGTTTTCAGTAGAATGAAAGCATACCAAAAGCTGGTACAATGTCTTCTTTAAAGTTTTCTTTTGTAATGCTTACTATGCTTTTTGATACGGATGAGCCAATATCCACTTAAGGGCATGTAAGCTCACAATAACTTTTGTTGAATATAACTGTTTCAATGTACTTTCACTATATTATTATATAGGGATTTTAAACTAAAATGTACTTGCACACACTATTTAGAGCCTAACTTGGATATTAGAGTAGGTGGATATACACCCCTGGAAAATAATAGCTAATTTCTTCACTAACATCAAATTGCTGAACATCTACTTTGCATATACATAGCTAGGCAATGTATTATGAGTTGCAGGTAATAAAAAGTTGTTAGTCAATAACTAGGGTTATTTTACAACAGCAAATCATGTTCAAACTAAAGGATAGACCAAAATAGAAAGTGCCATAGGAATTTAGACAAGGGAGAAACACATCTGAAATGAGAAGGAAGGTGGGTATGGGAAGGGTTCATAGAAGAGGCAGTGTATGCTGTGAGCAAGGTTTCAACGTGTAGCAGGGTGAGTGAAAGGAACAAATGAAGACATATAGTCGTGATATCATGAGGCACAAACTAGAAATAAACAGCACTTGTTCTAGGCTGGTCATGAGGTAATTTAAGGGGATTAGTGAGAAACTAGGTAAAGAGATATCTCTTTATATATTACTTATTAATAATACTTTTGAACACAAGTATTTAATTTAAAAAAAAGAACAATATAGGGATAGGAGATTAGGAGGTACAAACTATTATTATAAAATGAGCTATAAGGATATATTGCATAGCACAGAAAATATCGCCAATATTTTATAATAACTATAGATGGAATATAACCTTTAAAAATTGTGAATCACTATATTTTACACCTGTAACTTTATAATATTACACATCAACTATACTTCAATTAAAAATGCTATTTTAGTGAATAAAACACTAAGCAGTAAAATTTTTAAAAAAGAACTTAGAAGAGAACTTAAAAATAAAGACATAAAGAACAGGTTGAAACAGCGCAGAAATCTGGCAATTAAGAGGCCATTGATAACTTTCAAAATAGCACTTTTTCTACCCATTCTCAGTGGAGGCAAAGTCTTATTAATCCTACTATTTCTTTTTCTGTTTTTCAAAATCTCAGGATAAGTCTATTTCAATTGTAGCTAATGGCAGTAATGCAGCACCAGAAAGTGCCTTTTGTAAGGAGAGGTAACTTTGAATCCTAAATCGGTACTCAAGTCTTAAATTACTGATAACACTGACCACCCACCAGACTAAATGGTTTTTTTTACGTGATTGGAAATCAACAGATTGATTTCAATTCTATCTTGTCAAATCTACAAAAAAGTTCCTACAGTTCATTTAGAAACTAATAGTGTAAATCCTTCTATTTGGTATTACTCCTCCTCCTTAACACCGGGCAATTAATTTTGCCTGTCTCTGGGAAACGTTTTTAACAAAGGAAATAGAGACATAAATCAGTTTTGGATAGGAAATCATACAACTATTTCTACCTAGGGCTTTGAATTTAGAAACTTTCCTCAGAAATTGTTTAAATATAACGAAGTCCAAATTCAGAAATACCTTAAATTTAATTATCTTAGTTGCACTAAAATAACAAATTCTATTTTCTATCTTGTTTTCTTTCTTCCCCAGAAGGTTTCTCCAGCCCTAATCCATAAGTTAATGCATTCATCTCACCTATAAAATCACTGGCAGGTATGATGCCGGCTTTGGCGGCTCCAGTCCCCTAATCCTGACCCATTTCTTGCCAAAGAATTCAGTTTCTTCAGAAACCAAGTAACAGACATTTCAATTTCTAACCATCATTAGTATATTTTCACGTACTAATAGTCAACATAAAAACACCTTTTAAAATTACAGAAATTTTTACTGTACTTAAGCTCAATTGCACTAACCTGGATTTCATAAACCTTGGGCTACTTTCTTAAAAATGAATTATTATTTTAATATGTTTTCACTTATTATTCAGAATAATTATTCATATAATTAAATATTTTACAATTAGGTAAGAAAGGTGGAAAATAGTTTTGCTATTCTTGTTCTCTGTTCTCTCTTCTACTTGGTGTGCCTGAGTCAAAATCTTAGAATATTGAAAATTTAATATTTCAAACCCAAACCACATTTAAAGATGATAATAACAACAAGCCAAAAAAATTTTGGTCCAGAGGTTTGCATGGTCCGGGGAACAGTTCTCTGAGTGGGCCATGTGGAGTGGGATTTGCCCACCCCTCTCCACTCCTTCTGCCTCATATACTGAAGATAGAGACAAAGAAACCAACTCAAATTTTTTCAAAGTGTATTTACAAAGAGAATTTGTAATCAGAAAAACAATAATGATATATAATAGAAGTAACATGATTTTTCAGAACCAGTATCTTGTTCTAAAAGCAATATTTAAAAAGAAGGTAAGAAGGTTAGCTATAAACCCTGGCCCTCTTTTTCATTGATCTCCTATTTTAATTTGTTAAAATAAAATCCATGGTCTTTTGAGTCAAACTGTCTCTTTAATTTCAGATTTAAAGATAACAAATCTCTTTTTAAATGGAATATTGGCACACAGACACCACACAGTCTGGCTTACTGCAACTGTTCTCTGTTGGTGAAGTGGCATATTTGCAATCCCCACCATAGCAATCTTCACCATTTCACAGAATATCATTCAATTGTACATCCCTAGGTGGGCAACAAGAATGGGCACTTGAGCTCAGCAGAAAGGCGTTTGTGGGGAAATCCTAGGTCAGAACCCCTAAAAGGGGAGACTAACTTGAAGATGCCCAAATAACCTGAGGTTTACCTTGGCCACCTCCCCTGGCTTTCTGACTACCTGTGGGAAAAGCCTCTCTGGAAACTCTTTTGAGATTATTGGGGGAATCCTAGGACAAATACACTGCTTGCTTTTGCAGGAGGACTTGCCCCATACCCTACCCAGCTAGGTGTCTCACAACCTAGCTGGACTAAAAAAGCTTCAAGAAAAACGGGATAGACTGACATTTGCATTTCTACTTCCACCTACTCTTATGCACATGGAGTAAAAGATGTAGGTATAGTCCTCTTTCTCACACCCCAACAGATTCTGCTGTCCTTGAAACCCATCTGGTAGCTGCATTGACTACAATGAAGGGAGTTATCGGAAACCATGTTGGTACTGGGCTTAAAGGATTTTTCATGCCATGCATTTTGGGGAAGGACACAGGTAATAGTCCAAACGTGGTATAAGGCAATGCCCGTTCTGGGTCCTTGAAAAATCAGTCACGGAACAGAGGTGGTGGACAGGAGCTGACAAGAGCTGGCTTATTAATGGGCACAGCATCCCCGGGGTGGGGGTGGGAGGAATCAATGAAATGATTGACAAGAGAAGATGGTAAATGAAGGGAAAAGTGGGGACAAGTGCTCAGCTCAACCCAAGCTGAACTCCAGGAGGTAAGTTTCTCCTTAATTTGAGATTCCTTCTAAAGGTTCAATATTGAAGTGGGTGTTTGACGTTGAAATGTGCAGACCCATTCTGATAACTGGAAAGGGAGAAGACTGAGGAAGGCAAAAGGAGAGGGAAGATTTCCGATTACTTCTCCAGGCTGCTGACAAGAACCTGTTGCTCGCAAACCACAAATTAACCAAGCGAAGGTTGAAGGTAGAAACGTGCAACTCAAATTATTTTACATTCTGAATCCTCTTCAATATCTAAGCGAGTGTGGCACAGCAATGGTTGATTATCTTAAGATTACAGAGGCTGACCGCCTTCTTTGTTGGCCCAGTAACACCGCTCCTCCAATAATCTCAAGCACTTGGCTGAGTAACATTTCAATTCCAGCTGTTGCTCCTTTGCCCATTGCAGAAGGCGGCAGGGATATTCCCCTTCTTCCCTCTGTATTACAAACCCCGTTACTAACCAAGCAGAAAGCACCGCGCAGTGTGGCCGAGGCTAATAATAGCTGGGCTGCTTACCGTCTCCGGAGGGATCGAATCAGCGCATGTCCCCGGCGCGGGCTGTCCCGGGGCCACAGTGCCGCCGCGCCGGGTCTGTGCGTGGTCAGCTCGGCCGGCCCCCACCCCACCTGCCAGCTGCAGCAGCTGCTCCCGGCGCCGAGCGCCGGCCGCAGGAAGTCATCCCCCGCGCCGGGCCGGATCGCCACATTCCGCGCCAGCCGCGGGGGGAGAGGGACCTCTCCCGGCTCCGGGACCGGCTCCTGGAAACTGCGCTCCACGATCGCTACCCTTCCCGGTTGTAGGGTTATTTTCTAGGAACGCTTTTACAGAAGAAGCGTCGCCGGCTGGTGGACCGAGAGAGAAGAGCCAGAGTGACTTTCCCTGCAGAGCGCCGTTCCTCGGAGCGCCCCCCCCGTCACTCCCGCGGCATGGACGGCTCCATTCCGCTGTGTGGGTTTTCCACCCTCTTCATCGTCCTTATCTGTATTGTTCATTTCGCTGAATTTGAGAGTGGGATTCGCTCTTAAGATATCATTCAAACACTCCGAAAATATTTTAAATTGGCGACGAGTTTTTCTAAGCCCCTTGTAGCGAGCTCCACTTTCCCCCCCACACACACACAGTTACTCGCACGTACACACCCAGCCAAACCACTCACAATTAGGAAAGCTGGGACCTCTCGCCCTCTTGCCTACGTAATGGAACAGGAAACTCCCAAAGGAGTGGGGAAGTAGGACCGGCTAGCGAAAGCACTCGAGGAAAGAGAGAGGGGTCGCCCCAAGATTCTGTTGCTGTTTAGTGGTGTCCTTAGTGGACAGATGTTCCCCCTCTAACCCCCTGGCCTCGCCCCAAGTGGAATGGCTGGTCTGGTGACAGCTGTAACATTTGAAAACAAAGAGGCTGAAGCCACATTAACAGATGGCTGCATCTCTTTCTTTCCCGAAGGATTGATCAGAATTGGCTTTAAGAATAATATTAGCATATACGTATATAATAAGCCCTTTCCTCCTCTCTTTAAATTGGCACCAGCTATGAACAGGTTTCTCTCTCTCTCTCATCTTCCTCCCTCCCTCCTTCCCTCCCTCCCTCTCCTAAGCTGACCAGATCATCAGTTTCCGGACTTAAGGGGGGAAAAAAGGCCAAGGATGTGCTCTCTTTACAGCTGAACCAGGGTTTATTTTCCCAGTGTTGAGCCATTCCCAAGTAGAGAGGCTTTTTGACACTAGGGTTCTCTGTGAGTGAACTTCTCACATTCAGCTTGCTTTTGGAATTGCCCATCACTAGGTCCTGGCCAGTTTTATCCTTGGATTTGTCCAGCAACCTAAACAGTATAATTGCACAAGGCCAAGGCAGTACTTTTAATCTAGGAAGAGTTCCCAACTCTCTGTTTGGCAGTTCCAAAATTAGGAGGTAGTGTAGCAAACAGTTTCAACAAGGCTCAGTAAGAATTCTTGACCCTAGAATGTGGGCTTTTTAAAAGCTGGAACAACCTAATTCATCTCTCTGAGTTTCACTTTCATAAAATTAGACCTCACCAAAGAGCAGGGGATTCTTAATATGTATCAAAGTGTATGTGGAATCTGGATGGGAATATTACATCTTTAATTTCACTAACCTCTAACTGCAATTTAGTATTTAGCATGTCCTTTAAATCTAAATGCAGACAACAAACCACAATAATATTAGGAGTACCTGTGACTATATCCCCAGCAGATGTCACAGACAATTTCCTAAGGCACTTTTTATAGATATCTCAAAGTATCCCTACTCTGATGTTACAATCAAATCATCATTACCTTTTTTGTTTTATCTAATAGACTATATCTATTTTAGAATGGTTTTAGATATACAGAAAAATTAAGAGTTCTTATATATCTCATTCCCAATTTCCTCTATTATTGACACCGTACACTAGTGTGGTACCTTTTTTACAATTAATGAGCCAATATTAATACAATAATATTAACCAGAGTCTGTACTTTATTCAGATTTCCTTGGCTTTTGCCTAGTGTCCTTAATTCCATTTCAGGCTTCCATCCAGGACACCACATTACATTTAGTTATCAAGCCCCCTTAGGCTCCTCTTGTCTGCGGTAGTTTCTCGGGCTTTTCTTGTTTTTGATAACCTTGACAGTTATTTATTTATTTATTTATTTATTTTTGGCTGTGTTGGGTGTTCATTGCTGCGCGCAGGCTTTCTCTAGTTGCGGAGAGCGGGGGTTACTCTTCGTTGCAGGGCGCCGGCCTCTCATTGAAGTGGCCTCTCTCGTTGTGGAGCACGGGCTGTAGGCGCGTGGGCCTCCGTAGTTGCAGCACATGGGCTCAGTAGTTGTGGCTCACGGGCTTAGTTGCTCCCTGGCATGCGGGATCTTCCCAGGCCAGGGCTCGAACCCGTGTCCCCTGCATTGGCAGGTGGACTCTCAACCACTGCGCCACCAGGGAAGCCCCAACGTTGACGGTTTTGAGGAGCAGTGATCAAGTGTTTTGTAGCATACCTCACTAATGTAAACTGTCCAATACTTTTCTCATGGTAAGACTGGGATTATGGTTTATTGGGAGGACAACCAGATAGAGTGCCTTTTTTATAACATCTTCTCAAGGGTACATGCTGTCAATGTGATTTGGCTGTTGATGTTGACCTTGATAACCTGGCTGGGGTCGTGTCTCAGATTTCTCCACTGTAAAGTTACTCCCCCACCCCTTCCACACTACACTTGTTGGAAGGAAGTCACTGTGTGAAGCACAAACCCAAGGAGTGGAGAGTTATGATCCACCTCCTTGAGGACAGATATGTACATAAAGTATTTGGAATTCTTCCACACAGAGTTGTCTATTTCCCCCAAATATTAATTTATTCAATTATTGATATTTATTTATATCAGTATAGACTCGTGGATATCTATTTTATCCTTTGGGTTATAATCCAATACTACTTTAGTTTGTTGTTTGAATTGTTCCAGCTTTGGCCATTGGGAGCTTTTGCTTTTGGCGCCTGTACTCCTTTGACATACTCCCTTTGGGGTGTGTGAGTTTGTGTGTGTGTGTGTGTGTGTATCTGTGTGTATATGTGTTTAGCATGCATGTTTGTGTGTGTGTTTAACACTTCCCGACTTTCTGGTACCACACGGTGCTCCAGGCTCATTTTGTGTATTTCCTGCCCCAGTCCTAGAATCAGTCGTTTCTCTGAGGAGCCCTGATTCCTCTTATTGGAGAGTAGTAATAGAAACCAAGAGCTGGACTCTAGATGTGCTGTTGCTAATGGGGTGTTATTTGATTAGGCTCTCTTCACTGAGAGAACAAAGAAATAGATATGTATAGTAACCCATGTATATACACATATCAGTAAACATTTCTATGTATAACTATCTATATCTGTATTGAGCTGAGTGTATACTGATGTCTGCAACTATAATCCATTAATGCTGAGATTAGTTTAGCTTTCTCCTCTTGTTTATCTGTAAATTCATACTTCAATATTGAGAAATGTGGCTACCACCATCCACCATCTATTTATTTAATTGTTCAATTTCAGTACACATGTATCAGAATTGTTAACCCATCACCCCAACATCACTATTTTTAAGTAGAGTAGTTAATAGAGTCTCTGTTGTAACTTGTTATTTAATGAGTTTAAATACCCATTCGTTTCTATATCACAAATTTGGTTTTTAAAATATTCTAATGACTGCATTTAAAACATAGTAACTGGGCTTCCCTGGTGGCGCAGTGGTTGAGAGCCCGTCTGCCGATGCAGGGGACACGGGTTCATGCCCCGGTCCGGGAATATCCCACATGCCACGGAGCGGCTGGGCCCGTGAGCCATGGCCGCTGGGCCTGTGCGTCCGGAGCCTGTGCTCCGCAACGGGAGAGGCCACAACAGTGAGAGGCCCGCGTACGGCAAAAAAAACAAAACAAAACAAAACAAAACAAAAAAACATAGTAACTAATTTCTTTTGAGATTCTATTATATTTTATGAATTTAAAAGTGTTATTTTAAGACTATTTACATGGGCTACTCCATATTGTCAAAGGGATCCACAGTAAAAAGAAGGTTAGGATCTCAACCTTACAAAGATTATTGTCAGTTTCTAAGGAGATGATGTGAAATTGTCTGGTGCAAATGTTGGGAGCTCATGCTTGATAAGTGTTAGCTTTGTCCACTTGGGCAGGCTTCTTTCTCCTTTAAAGTTCTAAATACCTTGGAAGAGAGAACATGCTAAACCTTATGGTTAATAATTTATAATGTAGTGGAAGGATTTGCTAGGTATCAGTGTTGGAGGTAAAGGTCCATATAAGGTTGACAGAGGATGAGAAGAAGACAAGGATGACCCTGAAGGTCAGGGGTTTTGTAGTTGAACAGACTGGGGATTGGATCCTTCCATTCACAGCCTGACTTTGTCTCATTTTTGAAATAAGGAGAACAATGGCCATTACATAGGCTTGTCCTTAAGAGTGAAAGTAGATGTTTAATCTTTTCTTTCAACTTGTTTGAGACAGTGGGGATTAAGTGTGGCGACTTGGGACAGTTACATAACATAGTGGATTGTCCTTCCTTGTATAGTTTTCACTCTGTGAAGCCAGACTCACTGGAGGTATAGATAGTTTCTCATGATAATTCAGGCTCCTTCATCCATGAAAGTACCCTTGCCAGGTGCTTTTTACTCATAGAAGACAATCAATCAGTGTTGATGATGCTTGGGAAAAAACAAAAATTAAAGATATTAAATGGCAGGAATTAACTGCTTCAGACACTATACCATGGCGAGAGACATAGGGAAAAGAGAAAGAAAAAAAATGCGATGAGAAATGTCTTACGTCAACATGTACGGTTTGAATCTATCTGCTTGGAACTTGACATACACCAGTCTGCCAGATAATTTAATTTAATGAATAGTGGCTAGGGTGAGGTGAAATAGATCAGTTTTTTAATCTATGACTTTTCATTGAACAACCCTTTTTTAAAAAACAATCTTCAGATCATGACTTTGAGGTCTGCAGTAATTCCTTTCTGATATTCTGGAATTAGAGATCAAATGGCCTCATGATATCATGGGTATCCGCAAAGGACAATATGAAAACCTGAGCCAGAGGCCCTGGGTGCCTGAAGCTGTCAGCATTAGAACCACTCCTTTGGGTTAAGGAGTCCTTCCAGAAAGGACTCATTTAAATGCAAATATACTATCAAGAGGGGTAACCATGTATCCAGTATCTGATTAGCAGCCATTAACAATTTAGCAGAGATTAGCTTCTCAGATTTATTATGGAGAGGAGTTGTCAGGGTGATTTGGCCCAGGCATCTGTCATCCACTGACTGCCAGGTCTCCTGCCCTCTTCACTACATAGGAGTCTGCCTAAAGCTGGGAACTTAGTTTACTAGGAAAGAACTGGGCACTCACTGCATGACAATCAATATTGTTTTACATAATTTTGACTTATGAGAAAGGGTAGGAGGAGAATTTCTATACTAATAGTACCTTTGTGTGTGTGTGTGTGTGTGTGTGTGTGTGGTAGCTGCTCAGCTTACGTTGATTAATCATACTCTACAGAAATCTTAAAATTTTATGATAAACATCTACCATTTCAATGAGGCCAGAAAGTGTATCATGTAAAATATGCACAAATGTAGTCCAGGATGGCAAAGCTATAGTAATAGAAATAGAATTGCGTTCAAGTAATTATAGCTGGACTAAAAATTTCCTGCATTAATATGAAAGCACGGATACAAGAATACAAGAAAATGATCATTCATATGAAGATTGATATTTCATATTGAATATCTGTAACAGAAATAGGAAAATGGAAGAAGGGAAATGACTACAAACAGAACAGTAACTGTTTCTTTAGACATCACTAAGAATTCACCTTGTTTTTACTGGTAAGGAGTTCACATATAATACCAGACCTATATAATACAGGTAGTATTCTATAATTGGAAGCCTAGATTTAATTGAGAAATGTATGTGTACTTCAGTGAGATGCTTGGTAAATGGCATATGATACATTCAATAGTGTGGTGTAAGTAATTCTCAAATAAACCCTTTTAAAAATAAATCATCATGTAGAAGTCATGAAATAAAACAATGTACTTAGGCATTGCTCTTTAAATTTTTTAACCTTAAGTTTTTAAAGAATCTAAGAAAACCAAAAAATCCCTTCTGGAGAAAGGTATACTTTGAATAAAACTTTTGTTTTGTAATGAATAGATTATTAAATAGTATTTATAAAGAATTATGTCTCTATAATTATTCATTTTTTATAAAAATGAATATTCAGCTTTTCAAATCAAATTTAAGCTAATAAGAAGAGGAAATTTAAATTTGATTAAAAAGTAAGTTTCAATGAACTGTGTTTGGTCATCAGGCAAGTTGATGTTCATCCATTCAGCAGATATTGATGGAGTGTCTAATATGTGCTGCTGTTCTAGGCACTAGAGCACTAGGCTCCAGGAGTGAACAAATAAATCTCTTCTTTATGGATCTTATGTTCCAGTGGAAGGAGACCACCATAAATACATAAATATAGCATGTTAGTTAGTGGAAGGACCATGAAGGAGCAGCGTAACGATGCAAGGTTTAGGGCAAGTATATAGGGTGGTCAGGGAACATTTGAGCAGAGATTTGAAAGAAGTATGGGAGCAAACCATATGAATACACTGAAAAAGAGGCTTGGTGTATGCAGGTGGGTGGACTTATACTTTATGTGTTCCAGAGACTAGGAGGTTAGTTTGTTTGTAGTGAAATGATCAAAGGGGAAATTGTTAGAAGATAAGGTTAGAAAGCTAGGTTAGCGAAAAATCACTTAGGGTCTTTTAGGCGATGGCCAAGAGAGAACTTTAGAGGATTAAGAATTTGTTTTTGGACATACTAAATTTGTGATGGCATGTGTGGACATGTGAAGTAGACAACTGGATATACTAGTCTGAATTTCAGCAGCAAGAGATTATCATGGCTGTCGATGAAAATCGGTAAATCATCATGGTATTTAAAGTCTCTAGATTTAAAGATGAAATCACTTTATAAGTAGGTGTAGGCAGAGAATACATGACGTTGAAGGACTGAGCCAGGAGACACTCCATCCTCTAGAGGATGCGGCAAAGGATATAAGAAGTGAGCAGGGAGATAAGACGAATTGTCTCATGAGCCAAGTGGTAGGTGTTAGAAGGAAGAGGGCGTTATTATTAATCCTACTGGTAGATTAAGATGAGAACTGATCCTTTAATATAGGACTTGGCAACATATAATAGATGTCACTAATAACCTTAAGAAGAACAGTTTCTGTGTAATGGAGAGGACAAGAATAGGTAAGTGGGAGATAAGGCAATGAAACATCAAGTAGAGCTGTATTGCTTGAGTCGTTTTGCTCTAAAGAGGAGCAGCGCAATGGGGCCATGATTCGAAGTGGATGTGGGAAGAGAGAAGGAATTTTTCCCTTTAAGATGAACGGGATTAGATCTCTGCATGCTAGTGAAAGCATCTGGGAGAGAGCAAACAATGGAAGATACAGGGAAGAGGAGACATAGTGGAAGAGAAATCCCTGATTCGGCCAGAAGGGAGGGATCCAGTGCAGAGTAGAGGGTTCGGCCTTAGAACAGAGGACAAACATTTCTTCTGCCCAAGGACGAAGGAAGGCAGAACACGTGGTTTCAGAGAGATCCAGGCAGGATGGTAGACTTGGTGTTTGGAGTTCACGGATATTCGATTTTGATCCCTCCTGTATTCTCAGAGAATTAGGAAGCAGCTGAGAATTTAGAGGAAGACATGTTATAGACGTAAAGAAAGAGGAGTTATGAAATTGTTCTCTAGGACAGAAGAAAAGAGAATTGATTCAGCAATCAGTTTTCTAGTAAGTACTAAGAGTTCACATGGGGTAAAATGATTATGAATTTCAATGAGGCAAATTAGAAAGGTTGCTCGTTTTTTCCTCCAGCCATGTTTAATTGTTTGGCCCAGATGCTGAATTGGCATAAGTTCTATTTCACTAGGGCTGGCATTTTGCACTGCCAATATGACTAAGAGTGAGGGCCAAGGGACTTCACAGTGTCTCTGCAAAAGAGTGATTCTAATGACAGACCATGGGCTCTAATCAGGGTAAGCAGAGAACTGAGGAATTACGCCTTGAGTGCTACACTTGATTTTAACTGCAGGTTGGAACACAAAACTGAAAATCTTGACTGATAATGGTATGGTAAGGGCAAACACAGCTAGAACCTCCACATTTCACTCTGTTACACAGGAATTCTCCATGTTTCTTTCAGCTGAATTCCTGTCTCTAATTTCTTGATCCTTAATTCAGTGCCATTATCTGAGGTGAGGTATGCATTTTTGATAAAGTCTTTCAGAAATGCATTTTACAAGACTACTTTTAATGTTAAAGTTGTTAGACTAGAAATAAGTTTAACAGAGCTTGCAATGTTTTCAAGTGCTTTTCTTTTCTCTAAAGAGACATTTGTTTGACTATTACACCAAGCACCATCCTTCAGGTGTTCTTCCTCTGGCATTGAAAATAGGAGTAAAATGTAAAAATTAAACAAACATATTATCTTCAAACAGATATGGATCACTGTTTTCTTTCTAATATGGGCCAAATCTTGCTATTGACACCATGTCCATTTTTTTCCCAGTGTAACTAGTTTATTACTAGTTTTCCCTTCATTGTGTGTATGAGACATGTTTGCCCCCTCATGGATGAATCTGGAACTGTCACCATGAATTTTTTCTTGTTTTTATAGGGAAAAAATAGACAGGAAGTATAGATATTGTGGTCAGTGGGAATTATTTTTGAAGGAAATGTTGAGGCTGACCAAAAGAGGTTGAAATCACTAGATGTTTAACCTTCAATTAGTTTCAGAACTTGGGATTATGTTAAGAACCACACTTTAAGTGAATCTGGAAGAAGATGATAGACAAAAAAGTTTAAATTTTGACATCCTTTTAAAATATGAGAACACAGAATTGTGAAGAAAGCTAGTCTCACTCTTATTTAAATATTAAAATGCTTAATGTTTGTAACTTAACTCAGAAGGATGAGATGGCTTTTCTTAAATTAGTTTAAGATTATATAAATATAAATGAAGGAAAACCTGCCATTGATTAATCTTCACTTGCTACATATAGAATTATACAAGTTATGAGAAAGTCCATTATTAGGACTGTGTGAACAACAATGAATCTGACTTTCCCTTAAGTGTTTTCCCTAACATTCTAGAAAAAATAACTTCAATGTGCTGATTTAGACATTTATGACTTATTTGCTTGTCACTGTTTTCGTTTCTAGGAATAAGACCCAGTTTCTTTCCTCAAAAGAGTTGCAAGTTGATATAGAGCCAAAAATTGCAATAAAGTGTAATCAATTCCACTGCAGAAGTTTGTACTTGATATAAATTAATAGAAGTGCAAGCAATGTACTTTAAGTTCATTCTAGAGGCGTCGTTCAGAATAGCTTCATAGAGGAGAAGACCTGAGCTATCTTGGGAGATGTTTAAACAGATGAGGAGTGGAGCCGGAGTTGGGAAGGCAAAGGCAGTGTAGCCTTAGAATGCAAATGTTCACAGACATGATCTTGTGTCTTGTTCACCATTCTTACCGACCTAATAAGGACACCTGCTGGTAGCTTCATCATCATCATCATCACCATCATGTTAATAAAGAATGGATATTTTTGTCAGGTAGTCAAACAAGCTCTTTACATGTAGCACCTAGATGTTTTCTACGATCCACCTTATGAGTTCAATCATTGTAATTATTCTCATTTTTCACATACAAAAATGAAGACTTAGAGAGATTAAGTAATTTGTTCAAATCTTGGTGTGTGCCCTTTCAACTCCATGCTCTGTACCTCTGTGCTTAACAGGCTAGGATGATTTGCCCATATTAAGGGCTCAGATATTGGTTGATAAGTATAATAATCTCATAAAAGGTAAAGTGAAGTAATCTGCTGTGATGTTTATGATGCAGTTTGGTGAATGCACTTAAGTGCCAATAGATGAATAATAAAAGTTAGAAACACACAAAACATAGAGAATCAAAATTCATATATGTATGTCTGTTGGGAACAAAAAATCCTCTTGAATGTCTAACTTCTTAGTAAATATCAGGATATCGCATACACATCATTAGGCAGCATCAATGGAGTATCCTCTGTACCCTGCAAGAGGGCACTGTTACAGATGCACAGAAAGAAAATTCATATTTCCTGCACATTATAAATAAGGACATACTATGATCACTCTTTAAGAATGAAGTAATTTGAATTTTTAACTTTTCCTTATCAATTGGTGTATATGAATCATGTTAGGTGAAGAATTATTGGTTGATTGGACATTTTATGTTTTAATTCTTTTCGGAAAACAGTAAACAAATCCCTTTAGGATCAAAATATCCCATTCAGCAAATGAGTTATTATACTGAAGAAAGTGATGAATTCAGTAAAGTGTCTGGAATCTAAAATATTGTTATATAAGAAGTAATTGAAGGAACTGGGAATAGATGACATGAAACAAGACCAGGAGAGAAGTAGGTGGTCGCTCTAAACTATTTTAGGAGTTGTCCTATGAAAAAGGGTTTAGACTGTCCCACACTGAAGATTTTAGAGCAGGTAGACAGGTTTAGGTTGATAAAAGGATGAATATTTTGACAAGTAGAACCTTTCAACTATAAAATGGACCGACTGCATTTTAAACTCAAGAACTCCCGGTTACTGAAGTGCTTTAACAGAGGTTGAAGTTAAGCAGTTGGAAAAGTAAGAGCCTTTACAGTGAGAAAATTCTATGATTCTATGGTTTTCAACTCATAAATTTGTGTAGTTCATCCATTTTATTCATTGTATACACTTAAGTATATTGTTCCTTGAAATGGCCATTCAAAGTTGTTTCCTGTGCCACACACTATAAATGCTAGGGTTGGTCCTGTGTAAATCTTACCCCCATTGAATTAGTATTAACCCTTAACAAGCAGCTTTCTTCCATAAGGAAACAAGAAAAGAGGTTCAGAAATGTCCAAACTAAGTTTTTATAAAACGGTGTTATCGAATCTTATTTATCAAAAAACTTCAAACAGGGGCTTCCCTGGTGGCGCAGTGGTTGAAAGTCCACCTGCCGATGCAGGGGACACGGGTTCGTGCCCTGGTCCGGGAAGATCCCACATGCCACGTAGCGGCTGGGCCCGTGAGCCATGGCCGCTGAGCCTGCACGTCCGGAGCTTGTGCTCCACAACGGAAGAGGCCACAACAGTGAGAGGCCCGCGTACCGCAAAAAAAATAAATAAATAAATAAAAAATATAGGAAGATGCAGACCTGTATGCTTCAGGATTCTCTCACCAAAACCCCACACAATTTCTTTACTATTCCAGCCAAGTATGGCCTAGCCCTACCCTCATCCCTGTTTTTCTTGGTTTAGTAATAAAGAAAGAGATGGAAATAAAGAAGAGATATTAGGTAGAAAGATATAAAATAGTGGGGAAAATAATATAAGTGAAGTCATGTACCACCACCATTTACTAGAAGTGAACTTTCAGCACCAACATTAATATTTTTTCCTGTTATATCTGTAAATGATAATAACTAATATGTGCATAACAATTTTCAATTTAATCAAATCTCATTTTTATAACTACTTCGCAACAAGTAACACGCTAAGGCAACATCAATAGATGAAAAAAGGTAGTCCCTGGCCCCAAGGAATGTTGCCCAGGAGAACACAGATATATGTAAAAAAATACAATCACAATCCAGTGTAGCGAGTGCAACAACCAGGAACGCAGAAGTGCAAGGGTAGCAAAAAGGAGCGTGTGATCACAACACTAAAAAGAAGACTGCACAAAAGACATAATGTGTAAACTGAGGTTTGAAAAATGAAGTGGGTTGCCCAGGTACCCCATAGGGAGAAAGGAATTCTTGGAGGAGGGAAAAGCATAAATGAAGACAGTGAATTGTTCATATAATCCAGAAGTGAAGTAGGCAATGGCAGGAGAAATGATTGGACACAGGCGTCATGAATACTTGCAGGTCTGCATTTTAGCAAGTCCATTCTAAAGGAAACTTTGAGGATCAACTCGGGGGTGGGGGGCCGCGGTGGGGACAGAACTAGTCATTTTTGCAAGAAACACTGGAACCAGTTTCTACCAACCCACCAAAATAACGACTTCAAAGGCAACATGGTATCACAGAAAGGGCTTGGTTTTTTGTTTGTTTGTTTTTAGTTCATTAGGCCTCACTTAAAATTCTGATTCCACATTGCACTTGCTTTGGGACCTTGAACAATGCTCATAACCTCTGCAAGTCTCAGTGTAGTAAGTTTATGTGATTACCTTCATCTGTAATATCTCTGTGATGCAATTTTAATGGAAACTCAAGTTCAGGTCAAAGACAAGTTTCTCTGTAACTTCTCCTCCGAATTGATTCAAAAGCCGTCTCTCCCATCCTCATTTGGCTTCTCTTATGGAATCTCATAAAAACTTCTATGACCTCTTTCAGTTTTTTTTGGTTGTTGTTGTCTGTTTGTTTGTTTTTTAATTTAAGTATAGTTGATTTACAATGTTGTGTTACTTTCAGGTGTACAGCACAGTGATTCCTTTTTCACATTCTTTTCCCTTATAAGTTATTATAAAATATTGAGTGGAGTTCCCTGTGCCATAGAGGAGATCCTTGTTGTATCTATTCTATGCCTTATTTGAATGACCACAGCACTTGTTTTCTGTATCAGTTTTATGTCTCTGGTTGCTTTGTGACTGAAAATGAAAAATTTCTATTTGTTCATGTCCTGGCCCTTCCTTAAAAATGTGTTCATTTATGTATTTCATATTTATTGACTACATCTTAGACACCGTGTTAACTGCTGGTTCTAGATGTTAGTAAAATATAGACCTTCCTGCTCAAAAGGTCACAGTATTTGTGGGAAAACAAAAAAATGAACAACCTATGTCTCAAAGAGCTTTGTACTTCCCAAAGAGAACACACCTAGTAGGTACAATAAATACATGTATCATACATAAATGTATAAATAGTTAATGGGATTAAAAACTAGAGATAACTGCTTTTCGATTCTGAGGAAATGATGATTATATTTCACCAGGAGCTCAACACCACTCTGAGAATGAGGGCTTAACCCCCATCCTGACTCACTGCATCGCTTTTCTGTATAAAAACACACAAGTCTGTACATATGCTCTAGAAAAAGGCTTATCTGGCATGAATTTCAGATAGCAAAAAGAAAACTCCAAGAGGTTCAGAGAAGCATCCGGAAGCTCACATGATTATCTGGCACTAATACAACTTGCTTGACAGGAAAATAGAGCTGTAAATCTCACAAAATTAGATGATCTTTGAAGAATTTCAAAACCTCCTGCTATTAATTGGAAATCCTAGAAGAGCCACTTCTTTTAAAGCATACTGATAATATGCTTTACAGCTTAATATTCAGAAGCCTATGTTTTGGCTAAGTGAGCTTCAGGAAAGAAGGAAACTTGAGGTTCAGTTCCATCTACTCTGGAACCTCTGGTCAAGACATCTACTTCTGTGCTCAGCCATCTTATCATCTGTAGAATGGAGGCAACTCTAAGAAAACATAGTTGCAGAGATGTTGCACAGTTTCATGTGTCATTGTCCTCATTTGTTTCAGAAAACCAATAACATCTAAGCCACTACTGCAAAGAGTGCATGTTACTTGGGGTCATCTAGTGCAGCTCTGTCAAAGGAAAGAAAAGGAAAGGGGCCTAGAATAACTATACTTTTCCCAAGAGGACACTATTATTTTATGGTAAATCTGAGTCAAGAACCCTGATCTCTTTGATGCCATTCCATTGTTCTTTCATTGGGTTGTGAACAACCCAGAGAAAGAAAGAGAAATAAAACTCCTATGTGCTGTGTCACTGGTACAGGACGTGACAAGATTGGAATTGGAGAACTATATATTAACAGGTATTTGGGAAATTCTTCAAACTAATTAAGATATATACCAGGTCCATAAAAAACAGTATGTTTTCTCAACATGATTCTGTAGAATGAACAGAACTGGTAACTGAAGGTGTCTGTGTGCTGCAGTTCCAAACAGGATGGGTGAATGCTTGTTTTCTGGCACCTTGAAGACTCCACCCCGACATACACATTAAAATAAAATTAACATTTCAACTGGGTCATATTTAATTCTGCATGTTCTTGTAAGTCAGCAAAATATTTCATATATCATTTAAGTTCTCACTCATTTTTTTTTTTTTTTTTTTTTTTTGTGGTACGCGGGCCTCTCAGTGTTGTGGCCTCTCCCGCTGCGGAGCACAGGCTCTGGACACGCAGGCTTAGGGGCCATGGCTCACTGGCCTAGCCACTCTGTGGCATGTGGGATCTTCCCGGACTGGGGCACGAACCCGTGTCCCCTGCATCGGCAGGCAGACTCTCAACCACTGCGCCACCAGGGAAGCCCCATATCTGATTTTTGTATTAGGACTCGTCTAATTTTTTATATACATTGGAAAATAACTCATGTCTTTCTAAGGTGTATATCTTTGATTATAGTTTCTATTTTCATAAAGCTTCTTGTATTCTCTACTCAAAACAGGTATAAATAATGTCTGCATATAACTAATCAATAATCAGCCATTTTGTCCAGATTTTCAAATGTGTTGGTATAAAGCTACCATAGTATTCTTTTATAATTAAAAAAAATTCTCTGTTTTATAGCTAGTCCCATCTCTATCATATTTGCCAAATATTGCTTATTTTATTGATCTTTGTAAAGAACAAGCTTTTGGTTTTATTTGTCAAGTGTACTGCTTTTCTTCTCTATTTTTGACTTTCCTCTTGATTAATTTTGTCCTTCCACTCTTTGGGATTTACCTTGTTCTTTTTCTATGTCTACTGTCCATTTCCTGTAGCTTCAAGAGCCATTTTCAACAACTCAACGAGCTCTGCCGGCTGTGTCATGGCCACTTCATCATACGCCATTAAAACTTAATCTCATACACTGGGTGAAGACTCAGCAGTCTTATTTTGCTTTCAAAATTGTTCTATGGCCTTGGATCCTTCTTCTTCTCCTAAATTAGCACTATCATCAGGGAAAATTCTAGTGGGCCTAGAATTCTAGGCTTGCCTTTCCTGCAGTTTCATAATCAAAGACAAAACATTTCCACCCTTTTTTTGATGTTGATCAAAAATTTAGCAACACTTCTTTGCACTGTATTCAAATCCCAAAATATAAGCAAGCCTTCATGCACACAGGCTCACTGAAATGTCATAATTTTAAACTATGTACGACCTTGAACAATGACCTTTCCAGATACTCCACACTCTTCCTAGGTGTTCAGACTTTTTCATTCCTACAACATCTTTTACACATGGTTGATTTGTGTCATAAGTTCCTCCTCACTCCCACTTCTGAGTATATATCCAAAGGAAACATCATCATGATTTGAAGAGATATCTGTACTCCCATGTTCATTGTAGCATTATGCACAAGAGCCAAGGTATGGAAACAACCTAAGTGTCCACAGTAGATTAATGGATAAAGGATATATGGTATATATATACAATAGAATATTATTCAACCTTAAAAAAGAAGAAAATCCTATCATTTAAGTCAAAATGGATAAAACTGGAGGACACTATGCTAAGTGAAATAAGACAAAGACAAATAGTGCATGATGTCACTTATATGTGGACTCTAAAAAAGTAATGAAATAAATCAACTCTTCCCTCCCTGGACATTTTCCTCAGCAGAATCTAGCAGCCTCTACTATGAGTCTTATCTTTTTTTTTATTGTTTGTACCAGATCACAACCCCAGGGAACCTATGTATTTACCGATGTGTATCTACATCATAGTTTACCATTGTTCTTTTTCTTTGTAATTCATTCCTTCCACTTCTGGCATCAGAACCTCATTTTTACTTTGGAGAAGTCCTCGTGATTCAGGTAGGCTGTGTGTCTCCTCCCTAGGCTGTGTGACTTGCGGCTGGCTAGACACGGTGTTTCACATATACTCTATATGTCTTAAGTACTTACTTCTCTGTTTTCCATCATTTTCCCTCCAAATTTTTGTGTAGTTATTTTTTAATTGACATTTGTATTCCTTTCTTTTGTTTGACTAAGGTACTCTTCAACCAAACTTCTGAGTGCTTAATTTCAACTTTTTTAATTCTAGAAGTTTCTTTTGGTTGCATTTCAGATAATTTTTGCTTAAATTGTACATGTCCCTTTTTTAATACATTAATCATAATTTTAAATAATAGTTTCATTTAGATATAATTTACTTTCCATATTATTTAAAGTGTACAATTTAATGTGTTATGCATCTACCACCACAATCAATTTTAGAACTTTCATCCACCCCCAAAAAGAAAAAGAATCTATTATAGGTCACTCACTCCCCCATTTCTCCAAACCCTAGGCAGCCACTAATATACTTTGTCTCTACAGATTTGTCTAGACTGGACATTGCATACAAATGGAATCATACAATTACTTAGCATGGTTTCAAGGTTCATCCATGTTGTAGCATGCATCAGTACTTGATTTCTTTTTATGGCTGAATAATATTCCATGGTGTGGATATTACTATGTTTCATTTATCCATTCATAGTAAATGGCCATTTGGTTATTTCCACTTTGGGGCTCTTATGAATAATAATGCTGCTGTGGTTGGATTTATGTGCAAGTTTTATATGCAGGTCTAGATTTGTTTTTTAAATTGACAGACTATTTAGGAGAAGTTTCTGGTTTACAGAAAAATTAAGCAGAAAGGACAGAGTTCTCATACCTCCTTACCTCTCTAGCCAGTTTCCCCTATTATTAACATCTTACATTAGCGTAAGACATTTGTTATAGTTAATGAACCCATATTGATACATTATTACTAACTAATGTCCATGGTTTACTTTAGACTTCACTCTTTGTTTTGTACATTATCTGATTTTTGACAAATGTGCAATAACCTGTATCCACCATTACAAAACCATACACAGGAATTTCTTTGCCTTTAAAATTCCACGCTTCACCCATCCTTTTCTCCCTCCCCACAACCTCTGGCAACCACTGATCTTTTGACTGTCTCCACACTTTTGCCTTTTCCTAAATTTCATATAGCTGCAATCGTATAATATGCATATAGCCTTTGCAGATTGGCTTTTTTTCACTTAGCAATATGCATTCAAGCTTCTTCCATGTCTTTTCATGGCTTCATAGCCTTTTCTCTTTATTGCCCAATGCTATTCCTTTGTACTGATATACCATAGCTTGTTTATCCATTCACCTATTGAAAAACATCTTGGTTGATTTCAAGTTTTGGCAATTATGAAAGAAACTGTTATAAACATCCATGTGCAGGTTTTTATGCAGACATAACTTTTCAGTTCCTATGGGTAAATACCAAAGAGCATGATTACTAGATCACTGTATGGTAAAAGTATGTTTCGTTTTGTAAGAAACTGCCAAGTATCCTGCTAGCAACAAATGAGAATTTCAGTTGTTCTGCATCGTAAACAACTTTGGTATTTCATTATTTGAATTTTAGCCATTTGAATAGGTGTGTAGTGGTATCTCGTTATTGTTCTAATTTAAAATTCCCTGACGACATGGAATGTGTAGCATCTTTTCATATGCTTATTTGCCATGTGTCTGTTTTGTTTTGTTTTTTAACCAACGCCCACTAACTCTTGTCCTCCTGTGTCTATTTATATTGTCTTTTTTCTTTCTTTCTTTCTTTTTTTTGAGCTTTTGATCATTTAGTCTTTTTCCTGGTATGTCCAATTATTTTTATATTAAAATTGGGCTTAACTTATTTTAGGAAACTGTAAAGATACCTCCATATTCTGGATGTTGTTATCGTTCTCTTGAAAAGATTTCCTCTTGCCCATGGCAGACAGTTACCATAGGGACTGGAAACCTTAGTCCATTCTCATTTTGAGCTCATTCAAAGCTGTTTTTCAGTCTGTGTGAAGGGTGCTCTATTTCTGTCTTGTCCTTCCTCTACCGGTGTTGCCCTTTGGGATTACCATGTGAAAGTCTGGATTCTCCCTATTCCCAACTACCCTTGTATTTGTTAGGCTTTAAATGTAATGGTTCCCCCAGCCCTCTGAGACTAAGGATATGTGAAGCTTGTCATTCCATTAGTTGTTGCTTTTAGCTTGAGCTCTTGCTGTTTGCCTTCTGTGGTTACAGTCTTTTGAACTCCTTGGCTTTTCAGGTCCTAGGCTGTATGAGTTGAATCAGCAAATGCCCCAAGGAGAAAAGCACCAAATGTCAAGCTTGCGTCTGTGTTTCCCTTCTCTCCTGAACTTGGCCCACATGTCTTGGTGTCTCTCTAACATTCAGATGCTGGCGAACAGATGTTTTCTTACTGTATCCAGGTTTTCTAAAATTTCTTTAGACTTCACCTGATCTTATGTTATTATTGAAGTATCATCTCAATTAACCCTAGGAAGAAAATGTACAATATTATGTTTTTTTAATTTTCTATATTACCTCAGTTTCCGTAGAGACCTTTTACCTGATTGTTCAGTCTAGTTCCTGTGTTACCAGTGAGATGGAGATAGGTGGAGTCTAAGAATATTGGGGGGAAAATCACTGATGAATGATATGGCTCGTTCTTTTTGTTTATCCTCTCCTTATTTACCCTGGCAGCCTACATTTGCCCTTCTTGATTTGACCCAGTTGCCCAAATAAGCAACCCACTCTGGCAAAGACCTGACTTTACTCTCATAAATATCTGCATGTTAGGATAAGTTAGATGATGAACACCATGCCAAAGTTCTTTCTGTGACCAGTCAGAATGGCCATCATCAAAAAATCTACAAACAATAAATGCTGGAGAGGGTGTGGAGAAAAGGGAACCCTCTTGCACTGTTGGTGGGAATGTACATTGATACAGCCACTATTGAGTACAGTATGGAGGTTCCCTAAAAAACTAAAAATAGAACTACCGTATGACCCAGCAATCCCACTACTGGGCATATACCCTAATAAAACCATAATTCAAAAAGAGACATGTACCACCATGTTCATTGTGGCAGTATTTACAACTGCCAGGACATGGAAACAACCTAAGTGTCCATCGACAGATGAATGATAAAGAAGATGTGGCACATATATACAGTAGAATATTACTCAGCCATAAAAAGAAATGCAATTGAGTTATTTGCAGTGAGGTGGATGGAACTAGAGACTGTCATACAGAATTAAGTAAGTCAGAAAGAGAAAAACAAATACCGTATGCTAACACAGATATATGGAATCTGAAAAAAAAATTCTTCTGAAGAACCTAGGGGCAGGACAGGAATAAAGATGCAGACGTAGAGAATGGACTTGAGGACACGGGGAGGGGGAAGGGTAAGCTGGGATGAAGTGACAGAGTGGCTTGGACATATATACACTCCCAAATGTAAAATACAAACTAGTGGGAAGCAGCCACATAGCACAGGGAGATCAGCTCGGTGCTTTGTGACCACCTAGAGGGGTGGGGTAGGGAGGGTGGGAGGGAGACACAAGAGGGAGGAGATATGGGGATATATGTATATGTATAGCTGATTCACTTTGTTATAAAGCAGAAACTAACACAGCATTGTAAAGCAATTATACTCCAAAAAAGATGTTAAAAAAACGAAAAGTTAGAGAGTAAAAAAATTCAAAAGAATTAGCCACACTCCTCCAACAGATTCTCTAACATTTAGCAGAACAGAATTCACACTGCATCTGGTTTATGAGTAAAAGACAAGTCAACTTTAAAGTGGATCAGAGATGACAACATTTCTTTTCCATGTGCCTGCTTTGGAGCCATATTTATGCTGACCACTCAAAACCTTCCTCTTGAGTATTCTGTGATATATTAGAAGCAGGAATAAGGGGTGTTAGTGCTGGAAGGGTCAGCCAGTGGTCTGGGATTTAATTCACATATCCTTTCTGCACCAGACTCTTTAAGATCATTGAGTAAGCCTAAGAATTTTGAAGCTGTAGAATTCAAGACAGTACATTACAATAGGCCAATATTACTATTCTCCTGCTCTGACATTCTCCACTGATGGACAGATGAAGGAGAAGGAAGGGCAGTCACCAGTGAGTGAGAGTAAATGAAACTGGAATATTATAATTCAGTATCATTTGAGTGACTGAATTGGCTGGCAGAGTGTTCTCCAGTTAAGGGTGAGGGAAGATTAATTCTGCACATGACACCACTACTGTATTTATACAAGTCTACTGGGACAGTTGTTTGCCTTGAATTGTTTTCTTCATGCATTTCAGTCAGAGAGTTGTGTTGACTGATTTTCCTTTTTGATGTATGAAATACCTGTTTGACTGAATTTACCATTTAATTTACACTAATGCATTGTAAAAATGATACATTAGTCAAATTGGATTGGCAGGTATGAAAATGTTGACCCCAGAACTAGACAGAAATATAATATTGCCTTCTACAGAAATTAAGTCATATGCCCTGGATTTTGGGGAAATGTTCCAATTTTAACTATTTTGCCACGTTTCAAAAATGTAGGGCCACTGATCCCATAGTAAAAATAAGAAGATCTGTGAAGTCCAGAAAAACATAGTTTTGTGTGACTCTGACAATCACATAACACAAGAGAAAAAACGATGATGATAAATTTTACTGAGTTTCATACTTATCAAGAGGTGTTTCTAGGTTAAACTTTTGAGTCTTATTCTAAAAGTTCTTTAGGAACAAACACTTCAAATATATTCATAGAAAACCCTCTTTATTTATAATTCCATTCTTCCAATATTTATAGTTACTATGACAGACCATTTCTCCACGACCCATCCCATGATTCTCTGCTCCTATCAAACATTTGGAAATTGGTGGCATGAGCAGGAAAGTGAAGCAGTTTTTGAGATTATTGAATAATGCTGATTTTATAAAGACTGCTTTCTTCCATAGTTGACAAACTTATGATGGTACCGACGGTTGGATACTACTCTTAGAAATGAAAAAGGTCTTAAGGAATCTTCCGTATTCCATTCACCAATCTGTGTTCTTGTTGAAAGCAAAGTTAATTCCTTTCAAAATTAACATATTAGCTTAATAATAATTTTTAATCTTAAAATAATCTATCTGTGAGAATGGGAAGTTTGGGTAGGAAAAAGTGACAGAAGATGGGACAAAAAGAATTCATAGAAAGACAAAACAGAATTGTTAAAATGGTGGGTATGAACTTCTGTTTCCAACTATGTCAGTTTACCTTAGGCCAGATAAATCATAAGCAACATTGGACTGTGAGCATTAGAAAGCTACTGAGGTAGCCATTACCTAGAAAAGTAAAATAGAGAAAGAAACTCACTGAAGTGAGAACAATATTCTGCACATGCTTTTTCTAGCCCAGTCATTTAGAAACTACTGATGAAAAGCAAAAGTCTGAGAAACCAAATGTGGCTCCTAAGAGATAGAAAAGCCAGTAGATCTTAGGACAATGTCATAGGACTAAGGAAACCAGAGTTGGAATTGAGAAATAACAAGGCAGCTAGAATTTTAAGGACCAAAATCACAAAGAGAATAAAGATTCAGAGAACGGAGCTGGATTCAGCAACAGTGTTCCCTTGCAGTATTTTCCATGCATAATAGGTAGACAAGGCAAGATGCTAAGAAGTCAAACAAAAACTAACTGAAGTCAAAGCAAAGACTTAGTTGGCTCATAATGCTGAAGAGACAAAATCGGGGTTCAGAACCTATGAAAGATTTGTGGCCCAATGGAAAGCTAATGAATTAGGACATTGAAAGTCTCTACATATGTGTGTGTGTGTATGTGTGTCTGTGTTTGTGTGTGTGTGTGTGTCTGTGTATTAGGAAGGTTGGTGCAACATCTACACTGAACCTTATAAAGAAGGAAAATGAGTATGAATTTGGTCCAGTGACTGAGGTGATCTTCCCTTCTGCTCCCTACCTAAGAATAGGAAATTCTCTCCTCAAGAAAATACAGTTGACCCTTGAACAAGGTAGGGGTTAGAGACCCTGACTCCCTGTACAGTCAAAAATCCACATATAACTTTATGGTCGGCCCTTCTTATCTGTGGTTCCGAATGTGAGGATTCAGCCAACCACAGATCATGTAGTACTGTATTATTTATTGAAAAAAAATCCATGTGTAAGTGGACCTGTGCAGTTCAAATCCAGGTTGTTCAAAGGGCAACTGTAATGTCATTCAGATTCTCTACAACTTGTCATATCCCAAGTCTGGTATTCACTGAAGAACCACCAAGACTACCAAGAAAAGGAGAATTAGAATAAAAAACAAAACAGAATCAGAATCATAGATGACCTAAACATTAAAGTTCATACATATTTTGGTAAATATTATCAAGTTCAAGAAAATAGATGACAAGGTGGAGAACTTAACTTGACAACTAGAAACTATAAACTGATTGAAGCTGAACTGATGGAATTAAAAACTATATGAAATTTAAAACTCGGTAGTGGATTGGACACAGGTAAAGAGAGGTAAGTGAACTGAAGATAGAATAGTAACAATATTAAGACTAAAGCATGGGAAACGAAAAGAAGAAAAAGTACACAAAAGCTCATTTGAGACATATGGGCCACAGTAAACATTTTTATCATATGTGTAAACTGGAGTCCAAAGAAAAAAGGAGAGAGAGATTGGGATGAAAACAATATTTCAGAAATATTAACAGCTGAGAGTTCTCTAAAACTAAAAAGAATATACGGAGCCATAAATTCAGTAAGCACTAAAAAATGCAACAAGAACAAATACAAAGAAAACCACACCTAAGATCACCACAGTACAATTCATGAATAGTAAAGAAAATCATGACATCTTAAAAGAAGCCTGAGGAAAAAGAGAGAGATTACTTTCAAAGGAATAATAGGATTAAGATTGCTTTCTTCTCAATGAAACTGACTGGATACTAGAAAATAATGGAATAACATTTTTAAGTGCTAAAGAAAAGAACTGCCCATTGGGAATTCTAGAGGCAGAGAAAATGTTGTTTGGAAGGAAAGATGAAATAAGGAAATTTGCAGACAAACAAAATTTAGAAAATATGTTCTCATCAGAACTGACTGAATTAAATTATAAAGGGATACCCGCAGGCAGAAGGAAGATTATCACAGATGAAAATAAGGACTTTATAAAGAATTATGTATAACAGAAAGGATAAATAAGTGGATAAACCTAAATAAAATCTAACTGCACAAAAGAGTAATAAAAGTATATCAAAAATTAGAATGCATTCAAACAAATGGAAGAGGAAAAAGTAGTAAAAGAAATTTAAGATCTCAGCATTGCTTGAGAAGCAGTAAAAGAGCTAATAAGTCATGGTACATGTGTAACTGCTACTTATGTAAAAATAACAAGCTAATACAAGGGAAAATGGAATTTGAAGAAATCTAAAAGGAAGAAAGAAGAGCAGAAGGAACATAACAAGGTGAGACAAATAGTAAACGAGGAGTAAACGGTCTCTAAGAAAATACATTAACTGTAAATACTCAAATTAAAGGACAAGGATTATTGAAACAAAAAACCTAATTCTATGCCACCTACAAGAGACAAGAGTCAGATTGAAAACTAAAGGATTCAAAAATGATGTCGTAACAACAATAAGTAAAATTGAAGAAGATTTTTTAATGTTAACATAGATCTGAAAGCAAAATGTATCACTGGTGATAAGGCAGGATAATAAAACCCACTGTTACTTTACAAGCAATATATTATAAATCTACACTTCAATGCAATAGATGAAAGGAAATTCCAAAAAACTAAGTAGAAATAGAAAAATCTAAATTACCTAGATCAGTAACATAGAACCACAGCAACAAATCAGCAGATTAGAGAAGATCTGAATAACCTCATTAATAACTTTGGCCTAAGTTTACATAAAACACTGCACCAACAATGATGGAATATATACATTACGCAGAAATTTTTAGGTGCACATGGCACATTTATAAAATTGACTATATTCCGATTATAAAACAAGACTCCGAATAAGCAAGAAAGTTAAAAATATATAACCAATATTTTACCAAATAGTTGGATATTAAAAACATACTTCTGATCATTATGTAGGTCAAAGATAAAGTCGCAATGGGAATTAGAATTTTATTAATTGAATGATAATGAAAATATGCCATAACAAAACCTGTGGGTTACAAATAAAGCTGTGGTCACAGAGAAGTTTATGTATTCAAATTATATTCTCTAAATGTAAAAGGGACAGGAGTAAAGCAACTAGAAGATCACCTATCACCCTGAGGTAGGCAGCTCCTGGACTGTACCTGGTGGGGAAGGCAGGGCAGAACTTCAGGAGGCCAGCTGAGAGCACGGTGAATGCCACGTCAGGAGCAGTCTCCAAGAAAGAGCACTAAATGTACAAAGGGATGACTAAAATATATTTAAGAGCTAGCACCTGACTCCTCTTAAGGATGACTTAACGTTGCTGGGGAAAAAATAAGAAGTGCTCGGTGTAGAAGGTGAATAGCTTTATAATTCCCAGGAGAATCTGGGTACCAGGACCACACAATGAAGAACTTGGAGTCCCCGTGGCTAATCCAGCAGAGAGAAAAGGAGAAACAGAGATGCGAGAGAAACTAAAGGGAACTCTTGGTGCAATCTGGTGCTGCTGCAGGCCCAAGTCTAGGTATGTGCTCTCTAGCTCCCCATCTTAAATAAAAGCCACCATGTTCCTCAGTCCTTCAGGTACTTAGAATTTCTCTTTAGAACCTGAACATGGGGTCAGGTTTCCTGTCTGCATTGCTACAGTACAAAATAGAGGCAGGATGTCTGAAATAGTTCTCCATCTGGCAGAGGAGGCCTTGAAGCTGTGAGCCACTCACTGCAAACCAGCAGGACATGAAGGATTCTTGAGCAGATCTGAAGCTACTGGGAGGCCTTTCAGGAGTTAAATCCCATAGTAAATACTGTACCTTCAATTCTCCCTCTCTTTCCAGTCTTCCTCCACTCCCATGGGGGCCCAAAGGGGCTAAATGAGCACTCTTTGACTTGTACTTGGTGGTCCCAGAACTTGACTTGGGCTTGGAGACTTCCATGAAAAGTCTGCCTTCCACCTACTGGCTTGGGGTTCTTGGTCTCTCTGCTCCAGGCTAATCCCTTCAACCTGATTTTTCCATTTCTGCCAATAATCCCCCTCTCCAGACCTTCCTAATGCTCTTCTGGGGCGGGAGGAGACTTACTGAGGGCAATGTTTATTTCTAGAGGGAGAGGTGACCACATGACTTCACAGTGGTCGTCCCCTTGATTCCTCAGTTTCTGTCTAGATTAGTCGTGGGTGTCTGTGCACCCCAGCCTCACGCCCAGGAAGCTGTAGACCACTGTCCTTATCTCAGCCCTGAGCCGCTCTCTATCCTCCTTCCCTCTCTCTCCTTACCCTTCTTTACCCACAGACTCGCAGGCTTTCTGGACCTCTGAGGAAGATAAGCGCGTCACAGAACCTCTGCTACAGAACAAAACATACTGAAACAAAGCTACTGAAACAACAGAAAAAGAATACATGAGGATTGTTTCTCCTGAGCGTTCAATTACCTAGGGGGCCTTTAGCAAACTTTGATTGATAAATCTAACCTTTCTTTCCTTGGCAATAGTTGATCACACTGTGAGGAAAACAAGTTAGAGAATGGAAAAATAATATTTGGATTTCAAGGAAATAATAAAGATGCAGGGACTATCTTTGACTTTTGCAAGGTGAGAAGAGTTTACATTTTGATTATTGATGGCAGGAATCCCTTTTAAAACAGGGCCAGTCTGCATGACGCATTTAAAAATCAACCTTTTCAAATATAGCCATAGCCCCCACAAGATTTCTTGATTTCTCTGGGGTCAGATAAACCATCACATTTCACAGTGGTGCCCTGTATATGAAAGTGATAAACATAATCTGGAAGCATGGCAGTGGCTAAAAATATGGAGCTGGCAGCCACACGTTGAAAGGATTTTTTGCTTTTAATTCATTGCATAAAATGCTAATGTCCAAATTCAGGCAGGTAGATCTTACCAACCATCAAGAGCTTCAACCTTGCTAACAGCTAAGTATGCACTTTTCAACCCTACTTTGACTGCTCCAGAAACTTACTGGGTTTCTTTAATGCCTCTGTTACTATTTCCTTTGTGTCATTTTGTTTCTCTTTAGCTGTGTGACATTGGGGAAGTTATATTATTTCCTTGAGACTTGGTTGCCTTCTCTGTGAATATCTGGGTATAATTTTAGTATCGCTCAATAGAATTGTAGTATTGCTCAATAGAATTTTTGGTGATAATGAAAATATTCTATATCTGTACTATGCAAAGCAGTATTCAATAGCTACATGGAGCTCATAAACATCTTTGAAATATGGCAAATGCAACTGAGGAACTGAATTTTTAATCTTATTTTTAAATTTGTTTACATATAAATAATGCCACATAGCTAGCATCTGTTGACAGTACAGATCTACATAATATTTTAAGGACACTCTCCACTCAAAAACTCTACCATTCATTAACTCAATTTAAATATTTTTGCCCTCTGACAAACAGAAAATAATTTATGCTTCCCTTGAAATTATCTGTCAAGACCTTTATCAGTTTGGGGACATTATATTCTTAAAATTGACTTTGCTTTATGAAACTTTAATAATGTTGGAGTTCCCTGCCCTTGGTATCACCTTTGTGATGATGGGAAATATTGTGGATGATCAAGGACCATTTCAAGAGATCATGGAGAGAAACCTCCTTCTGGATTTAATTTCATTATGACGATGTCAAAATGCTTAATTACTTAAAATAAAATCCATACCGTTTTTATGCTGTTATATTCTACATGTAGCTGGAAAAATGTTAAAAATATTTTTAAAGAACTGCACATCTATTTTTGAAGCTGATTTGGCTGTTCAAGGCTTGCTAGCACTTTATCCATCTCAGTACTATTTCACTTAGTAAACAAATGCAGTTGCCATAATTGCTGCATATGTGTCTGTGTTCCCTGCTAGGTTATATGTTTTTGAAGTTAGAAACTATATTTATATCACAGCCCCTATGTATAGCACAATATCCATTGCTAATTCAGATTGTGTTTTAAGATATGAGACAAAATTTAAGACTTTTATTATAGTCATAAACATCTAGCAAACCAACCAGAAAATAAAAGCTAATTTTCAATTGGTTGGCCAAGAACAAAAAAGAGAGGAATACCTAGTGCAAAACCATATCTCTAATAACTACTGTTGGATTTAGAGCATGCAGATGCTAAACTTCTTTTAAAATATCTTCTTATCAAAGATTTGAGGTTGGACCTGAAAAAATTATATCAAAAGTGAAAATAATCATGTGGTCTGACCAGCCTGGATCACACAAAGTAAGTGTATACTATATATAAAGTAGATAAACTACAAGGTCCTACTGTAGAGCACAGGCAACCATATTCAATGCCTTGTAATAACCTATAATGGAAAAGGATCTGAAAAAGAAATATATATATCTGAATCACTTGGCTGTACACCTGAAACACAACATTGTCAATCAACTACAGGTAAACAAAACAAAACAAAACAAAACTAAGTAAGTGGAAAGGGAAGTATAGTTTTATAAATTCACCTCTGATATCCAATGGACCAACTTAAAGACAACAGAAAGTACAACTTTCTAGGAGACAGGACATAGAATATAGCATGCAAAGAGTTTTGTTCCGTATTCCCAGCCTACTGCCTAGAATAAACAGTGTGGAATGTGGAATGGAGCTCTTTCAGGAGGTAGAGAGGGGGAGAGATGATGGATGTTTGGAAAGAAAAGGATGTTTTCCTCTTTCTCTGTAATAGGAGAAGGAAGAATCAGACTGGTCCCCAAAGTCTTCTGTGTACCTTGAGGTTTTATCTCAAATGGCTCAGGGTATCATAGCAGGGGCGCATTTGAAGGAAAGCTTCTAAGCTCTTCTTTTCTTCTTCTTCTTCTTCTTTTTTTTGTTTTTGCGGTACGCGGGCCTCTCACTGTTGTGGCCTCTCCCGTTGCGGAGCCCAGGCTCTGGAGGCGCAGGCTCAGCGGCCGTGGCTCACGGGCTTAGCCACTCCGCGGCATGTGGGATCTTCCCAGACCTGGGGCACGAACCCGTGTCCCCCGCATCGGCAGGCGGACTCTCAACCACTGCGCCACCCGGGAAGCCCTATCCTGTGGTTTTTAAGTATCCCTGCACACTCTGCCTGTCTCTAGAGTATTAAGTCCAGTTGCGCTGTTTTTACCTCTTTGTTTATTGAGATTATTATTTACTTGCATTAAAATGTACCAATTTCAAAGGTACAGTTTGATTAATTTTGGTAATTGTATACCAGGTGTAACCACCACCACGACCCAGATATAGAAAAGTTACTTACCCTTTAAAAGTTTTCCATCCCAATTTGCCCCAATTCAGTTTTGAGACACTTTATTGAGTTTTACTGCTTTCTCTAACATCGACTCTCCGGGTGATTTAGGAAAGTCACTTCACCTCTCTGGATGTGTTTTTGCTTTTATAACATGAAAAATGCCAGAACAGATGTGTTACCAAGGGCCCTTGCGATACTTTCAGGCAATGAGGGGGTGGGGTAAGGGCGGGAATCTCAGCCTTGCGTCCTCATTCTTCACGTAGCACACGCATGTGGCAGATCCTAGTGGGAAGAGCCTGTGGTCGCATCAGAGGGAATTAGGTTTCCATCTCCTCTCTTGCTAGTGTGTATGTAACCTTCTGTAAGCATCAGCTTTCTCATCTCCAATATCGGGCTTATTAACAAGGCCTTTTTGTTTACTGTTGTGAGGATGAATGGAGATGCACCGGCAGCCTTAAATGTTAGTTGGTATTTGTATTATGGCATAATAGAAAGGCACTGCATTCAACCATCTCACTTACTACACGTTTATGCAGGCTGATTCTCACAGCCAAAACAGACGCACAAAGTACACCCACCCATTTACCCACCTGGGGAAGCCCGAAGCCTCCCTGCCTGCCTGCCTTACGGGGCTCAGAGAAAAGCTGCGCACGCGTGCACGTGCTTCCAGAGAGCCTCGCTAGGGGGCGGAATGGGAAGCAGGAAGTTCTAACGCCTGTCGTACAAGCGCGACGTAAAGCGGGTCTGCTTTGTGGCACCCTGCTTCCGCCGTAAAGCGCCGTTGGCAATCCCGCGTGAGTGGGTTGAGGAGACTACTTCCAGGTGAAAAACGCGATTCTTGGAGGTTGGCTGACTTCACGTCTTCCCCACGGGCAAACGCGGGAGCCGGAGCCGGAGCCGGAGCCAGCTGCTCAACTCCCTAACTAAAAAGCAGAAGAAGCATCTAAGGGATTTCGGCGAGGAGCATCCCTTCTATGACAGGTATGGAGAGGCAAGGCTGGGCCCGGCGCTGCCGGCGTCCTTTCCCGGTGGGAGCCCGCGTGTCCCCGCGTTTGGTCCGCCGGTGCCCCGGGGGTAGTGACAGGGCAGCTCCCGCCGCGTCCCACGCTGCCCCAGCGCCGGCCTAGCTCGCCCGGGGATCCTGGCGGCTTCCCGCCTGAGATGGGATTCTTCACCGGTCTTCCTACCCTTTGTTGAGCCTGTAGTTTTATGCGAGACGGCACGCCTCCTGTGTGGCGACTGGGCAGAGATTTTATAAGCTTGTGTTCGTTTTCTATGTTTTTAAAGAATTGCTTGGGGGCTTCCCTGGTGGCGCAGTGGTTAAGAATCCGCCTGGCAACGGAGGGGACAGGGGTTCGAGCCCTGGTCCGGGAAGATCCCACATGCCGCGGTGCAAGTAAGCCCGTGCGCCACAACTACTGAGCCAGGGTGGTGCAACTACTGATGCCCGCGAGCCTAGAGCCCCTGCTCCGCAACAAGAGAAGCCACCTCTCGCCGCAACTAGAGAAAGCCCGGGCGCAGCAACGAAGACCCATAGCAGGCAAAAATAAATAAATTAAATAAGTTAAAAGAAAATAAAAAAAGAATTGCTTGGGACCCTCGACATCACCTGTCTATTCAATGACCATGAGGAAACTAATGTTTGGGTAGTTGTGGGTTCCTCTAGAAGTGTCCAGACTCTCAGTTATGATCTTAGTGCTCATCCCACCCCTTTGGGCTGCTTTCTCAACAGTTAGAGGGATAGTCTACTTAAGAAATTTGCTAGAAAAGGTGAACCCCGAGGGCTTTTATTTGCCCAAATTTCCCATCTTTTGGATGCGAGCCTGTTACTGTGTGACTGTAGTATTTGTCATGTGGTCTTGTTAGACTTTTTCATTCGTCTCTTATTATCTATTTGGCATATCCTTCCAAAACCTGTCCAAATGCATATGGAGTTTTTACTTGACAATAGATGTAATTAATGTATTTATAACGGTATAGTCTGCCATGTTCATTTAAAGTTGTATCATTAGACTTTTCCTAATTGCTACATACTAGTAGTTAAAGTTTAACATTGCCTGTTTCTTCTCAGGGTTTCCAGAAAGGAAGCAAAAGCACAGACTTGTCAACTGGTAATGCTTTATACCTTCTTTATGATAGTAGATTCTGGACTGTTACTTTTAAGATTATATATGGTAGTAAAGTTTGGCTACGTTTCCACTCTTTTTGATTTTAGATGTAAGCTATATTTTAGTAATATTGCTTAGTTTTAAGTGCAGATGTCTGTTAAAATGCCATTGTGATAACTAATATAGTGTAGAGTATGAAACTGTCCTGAGAGATTAGCCTGTTAGAACCTGGTAAGGAGGCTTACCAGAGGGCTCTTGGTGACTCCTAAGAGGGAATGTCATGTCTGCTTAACATAAAATAGAGTGCAAAATCATCAAAGGTCTTATTTCATTACCACAGACTCAGAAATAAAGTACACTTTGTTGTAAGTTTTCCTGTTGCTCCTTTAAAGGTGCCAGATGTCTGACACATAGGTTAGATCGCCTTATAACCTAAAGCTCCCTGTGTTTAGTTTGCTGTCTTCCCATGTGGAACATTAGCAGTTCAAAGAAGAGGAAGCGCTTCTAGAATCATAGCTAGATTAGCTGTTTTAAACAAATTTGGTGCTAGGTTTGGTTGAATAGATAGGGTTGCATATTTGCAGGAAAGCTAGTTTTTATTTAGAAAAGTCTGAACTTCGTTCCACTGTGGGCCTGATGATAGTCGTGGGGTAGCAACAAGAACAATATAATTTTTGTTTTTAAAATCCCCATTTTCCTTTTAGTCAGAGAGTTTATAGATACTTCCAGTTCTGAAAGTGAAGCACAGAGTGAACCAGAACAAGTTTCTGGTTACAACAGACTACTTGCCACATTAAAGGATGTTTCCAAGGAAGATGAGGAGGAGGAAGAGGAAGAAGACAGTGTTCTAGATGAGACGGAAATGAATCTTGAAGATGGCGATAGTGACATCGTTGTGGAGGAAGAGATGGCGGTAGAGTCTACTGACATGCAGAAGAGTAAGTGTCTTTGATGTGGGTTTATCATCTTTGCAGGGACCACAGACAGATTGCCCCAGGGGCAGGGTGCCTTGTACCACAGAGCTGGGTGAAAGCACATGGATTCAAAGCAGAGATTCTTAACATGGTTGGGCTCTGTGATATCTTCAAGAATCTAATGAAAACACAGGACCCTCTGGCCATAAAAATGCAGAAATGACAGTTTTGCTTATGATTTCTAGGATTTCATCAATCCTACTTCAAATTCCCCTGATTGAGAGGAAAGGGAACATAATTCTGTTTTTGTAATGGTCTCAATTTATGAAAGAGATTATTGTTCCTGCCTTAGAGGAACCAAGTTTAATGGAAGATAGACATAAAATATACAAAACTTTTCAAGCATCAAATCTGAATGGAACCGATAAATATAAGGTGTTAAAGAGATGCAGCGTGGTCCCATGCTGCCAGGGTGAATGAGGGGAGGCTTCAGAGAAGAGCTGGGATTGAAAGCTGAAAGGAACTCTGTTTCAATCAGACATCTAGGTGACTGTTTTTTTTTTTTAATTATTATTAATTTATTTATTTTTGGCTGCGTTGTGTCTTTGTTGCAGTGCGCCGGCTTCTCACTGTGGTGGCTTCTCTTGTTGTGGAGCATGGGCTGTAGGCACGTGGGCTTCAGTAGTTGTGACACACGGGCTCAGTAGTTGTGGCTCACGGGCTCTAGAGCACAGGCTCTGTAGTGGCGCACAGGCTTAGTTGCTCGGTGGCATGTGGGATCTTCCCAGACTAGGGCTTGAAACCACGTCCCCTGCATTCACAGGCAAATTCTTAACCACTGTGCCACCAGGGAAGTCCCCATAGGTGACTTTTTAATTTAACTTTAAAATCAACTTTATTGAGGTATGAATTACATTCAACAAGCTGTACCCATTTTAAGTATGTAATTTGATAAGTTTTGACAAATGTGTATATCTATATTGTCATCGCCAAAGTCAAGATACAGAACACTTCCAATACCTGCAAAAAGTTCCTTCTTGTCCTTTTACAGTCCGTTTCCCAGGCCTGGCATCAGGCAACCACTGACATGCTTGCTTTCACTATGTATTAGTGTTTCCTATTCTAGAAATTCATATGAATGGAAGCATACAATAAGTACCCTTTTGCACGTGGCTTCTTTGGCTCCTCATGTTGTTGTGACTCATCCGTGTAGTTCATATTAGTCATTCATTTCTTTTTACTACTGGAATAGTAGTCCATTGTCTGAATATATCTGGGTAACTTTTTATATTCTATTATCTTAATGCCTATTTGCCTTACTGTATTTTTTTCTGTACTTTAAGGTGTCACACACCATTCTTAGTATTTTCATTCATCACTTGTACTCGGATAAAAAAATCGTTGCCTCAGACTTAGGGATTTTTTAAATTTTGTTGGTTTTCCAGTTTTCTTTCATGTTTTAGGTTTTTAAAAATGAAAAGTTTGGTTTTTTAAATTATAAAAATA